>NW_003852396.1:25750389-25772394 GCF_000181295.1 Otolemur garnettii | reverse complement strand
GCCCCCCTCCCCTCCCCACCCATCCCTCTCAGCTCCCCTCCCCTCCCCACCCATCCCTCTCAGCTCTCCTCCCCTTCCCACCCATCCCTGGAAGCTCTACCTTTCTCAGGAGACTGAGGCTGCTGGGGCGCAGGTCAAGGGCCCGGCCCACTTCAAACTTCTTCAGCCACACCCAGTCGCCCTGCCCAAGAAGAACAGGGGAGTTCAGCTGCTGCCGTTCCCTGGCTATGGCAGAGCCTGGTCAGTGGAAGCAGCAGGTAAACTTGTACTCCTGGGGCAGAGCTGACTCCACCACTTTCTAGCTCTATGATCTGGGGTAGCTGACTTCCATTCTCTGAGCCACATGTTCAAAGTCTGTGAAGGGAGGTTGACAGTACCCCCCACATCTCCAGGGCTTATGAGATGGTGGGTATGAAGCCTGCACATTCCCAGCCTGGACGTCAGCTTTGTCCTGCCAGCCCCAGGCACCCATGACACCCCTAACCCTGTGAAGCATTGGGGTGTCTGTGACCCAGGGACTCTAGGGAAAGTGAGCCCTCAGGTCAGGGCCCTGCCTTTGCTGTGGCCTGGCCTAGGGCGGATGTAACTGTGGCCTCCTCTCTCCCATCCGTGATGGGCTTCGCCTCCTCAGGCTCACTGGCAGCCTGTCAGCTAACTCAGAGAAACAGACAAAACACTCTTTGCACATCATTAAAGCCTCTTTTCAGCAGCAAAGAGATGGGATTCCCCAGGGGACAGGTGGAAAGGAGGAGAGTCTCTTGTTGCTTCCTGTAGAAACAATTAGCTGGGTCTGTCAACTGTGAGAGTTGCTGCGTAGGAGAACTGTAACCTCAGTGGACTGTTGAATTTGAGAGTGACAGTACCTGAGAAGTTGTAATGTCCTCAGTAACCTCTGACTTTCCAGATGCCCTGTCGGCTGGTGGCCTGGCCTCTGCCCACAGCTGTCCTGGGCTGGGTGCTGGCCCCACACATCAGGGCCTATGGGAACCCGGCATCTCACCTTGCATGAGCAGGTGGGAGGGTGACCTGGGCTTGTCCCCGGCCACTGAGAAAGGCCCTGGGGAGGAACACTCTGGCAGTGTCCAGGGCCAAGTGCCCTGGAACTGGTTGTTTCCCTGGCTTAGATTGTGAAGCATGCTGGGCTGGCATTGGAAGCCCTGCTTCCCTCTCCCAGCTCTGCTGTGCACTTGGTCAGAGTGACCCAGGAAAGTTGCTCCTACCCAGGCCTCAGTTTCCCATTCTGTAACAAGAGTTGGGCACACAGAGGCCCAAGAGGCTATGGGCTAGCCTCAACTTCTCCAAACTGACTATAGCACCCCCAGGCCTGGGCATGGGGATGGCAGAGGCCCTCACCTGGTACAGGGCCACATTGGTGGGCTCCTGAGTGTCTAGCAAGCTCCTTGCTGACCCTTGAGCCATGGATCTCAGGCTCCCACCATCTGCTGCACTTCTTGACTCACTGTCCATATGCAGCCTCTGGAGGGGATGGGCGTGGTAAGGAGCCCAGAACAGGCCCCAGTCCTCCTCCTCCCCTCCCAGCCTAGCCCCTGCCCCACATACCCATCTGCTTGGGGTATGGATAAAGGTGAGCTCTTGGGCTGTCAGCAGGATCCGGTGAGGGCCCCGTACCAGCCGCAGCTGCCGGATACCCAATCTGAAAGCAAAAGAAAGTGCAGGGCAGTGGGGGATACAAACGTCACCCCCACCTTGGACTGGCTGCTTGGCCCTGTCTCTGACTTAGAGCCCTCCATTTTCTCTCCCTGTTTCCATTTCTGTCTCCCCAGTAATCCCAGCTGGGCACTGTCTCCAGAGAGCCCCTGAGCCTTGGGCTCAGGTCTGGACCCCCAGGGCCTGATGCCCCTGCTAGCCTAAGCCTCAGCATTCCCAAGTTGCCTGGAGCCTCAGGGGTGGCACGGTGAGGGGTAAGAGTGGAAGGCTGCCCCCGTCCAGATGTGCCAAAGCTCACGATGGCCTGGATTCAGGAACACAGAAAAACTTAGACCCAGGGAGGATTGTTTTCAAAGCTGAAGGGCCTTTGGGAATCATCCCAGCCAGCCCCTCATTTTACAGAGGGAAGCCTGAAGCTCAGGGATGGAGTCCTGTCCAAGATTACAGGCTTCCTCCCCCTCAAGTCTCAAATGGACCTTCCGAGGGTCTTGACGAGTCCTGGCCAAGGCTCTAGGATGGGCATGATCACAGAGGGGCCCCAAGTGCCCAGGGTCGAAGGCTGGGAAAGCAGATTTCTAGGGCTGTGCTGGCAGCAGGGAGACCCCTGGTGGGGGGTGGTGCATGGAGAGGCAGAGCCAGGCTCCAGTTCAGAGTCTCACCTGATGAGGCAGCTGAGGGCCCCTCCTGCCAGCACTAGAAGGCTAGCCAGCGCCACCATGGAGAGGCTGTCCAGAGGCTGTGCACCTGCCAGGGAAGGAGGGACAGACTAGAGTCATTACATAACACCACACATTGAGGGCAGGTCTGCAGTCACTCATTCCCTCAGTTCCTCCCTTGGAAATAGGCATGCAGCCCCTGCCCAGCCTCCTCACCAGGGGCAAGGCCCAGAATAGCCCTGTGGATGGTTTGTGACACACAGACAGCGATCCACGGCACTGCTGTCTGTGTCTGCACTTTGGCCTCCCTGCCCCACAGCTCACAGATCCTGCCCAGACCCCATTACAATCCTGATCACATGATGGCCTTTTGTCTGCCCACACGTCAGGCCCTTCCCACTAGACTAAGAGCAGTGGGACAGCAGGGTCTCTGCCTTACTCCTCTTGTCCTCTCACCAGAACTGACACCTGACACAAGTTTGGACAGGGCAGGTGCTGGATAAAAATTGTGACATGGATCCCGTTTGGTGTCCCACTTCTTGTATGCCTCCTGCAACAGGCCACTCACTACCTGCTTTGGCAGTCAGTTTTACTGTGGGATGGCTCTGACGATTAGAAGAGCCCTCTTATAGTGAGTCTAAATCTCCAGCCTCTGTGTCAGGAGTCGGACACAGAGAGGCTGTTTAGGGGCTCTAAACAGGCAAGGTGGGGAGGGCTACTTTACTTGGGCAACCTTAGCACCATCGAGGGCTGATGAGGGGGGAAAATGCCTGGTCCCAGTCTGGAGAGAGAACAGTGACCTCCACCGTCACAGAAGGAAGGGCCATTTCTTCTTCCCTCCTTGACTCTTACCCTGCTTCCCTTTGTTACAGGACAAACTCCGTTCTGCCTGCCCCTCTTGTGATGCCCCAATCTGAATTGAGTCCAGATAATAATAAGAGCAGCACAGCACCACCGTGAAGCATAAATACTTCCTGGTACTTATTTTACGATTGTATATTGCATTGTTCTAGGCACCTATGCTAGGGATGTTATGTATTTCGGTTAGTTATCCCTCCCGATAACTTTTGGAAGAAGCTGTGGTCATGACCATGACTTTGGAGGTAAAGAAACAAAGATTAATTAACTGTGATTGGCAGAGTCTGGTTCAAATCCTGGCTGTTTGGGGCGATGCCCGTAGCTCAGTGAGTAGGGTGCTGGCCACATATACCCAGGCTGGTGGGTTCAAACCCAGCCCGACTCAGCTAAAACAACAATGACAATTGCAGCAAAAATAATAGCCGTGGCTCAGTGCCAATAGCACAGTGGTTATAGCACTGGCCACATGCACCGAGGCCGGCAGGCTCAAACCCAGCCCGGGGCCAGCTAAACACCAACAACTGCAACAACAACAACAAAAAGTAGCCAGGCATTGTGGCGGGCACGTGTAGTCCCAGCTATTTGGGAGACTAAGGCTAGAGAATTGCTTGAGCCCAAGAGTTTGAAGTTGCTGTGAGCTGTGATGGCACAGCACTCTACCCAGGGTGACAGCTTGAGATTGTCTCAAAAAAAAAAAAAAACCCTGGAAGTTTGGCTGTGGCATCCTGCCTCTCACCCAGGGCTTATAGGAAGACTGGAGTCAAGTTCCAGAGGAAGAGAGGGGACAAGCCATAGGACATGAGATGGAGAAGCACCCCAGACCTACAAACAGCAAACACAGAGGCTGGGAAGCAGAAACATGGGGCTACATTCCAGGAACAGCTAAAAGGCCAGGGCAGCAGGGCAGAGCATGTGTAAGGCATGAGTGCAGGCAGGTGACAGGGGACAGTGCCCAAGAAGTCCACTATGAGGACTTTGGCTCTTCTCTAAGTGAAGTGGGAGGCTCTGCAGATGTGAGTGGAGCAGTAGCAGATCTGATCATGTCTTGGAAGGGTCAGGTCAAAGGCAGGACGCAGGAAGGCCTTGCAGAGACTGCTGCTCTAGCTAATGAGAGGGAACCGCGCCTGGGTGAGGGTACAGGCAGTGGAGTGGTGGGCTGTGCTCTGGGCTTGGGCAGGTGCTAAACAAGGAGCCCACAGTGTGTGCTGCTAGACTAGTGTGGGGGTGCAGAGCTTTGGGGGTGTTCTCCTTACCTAGGGGGAGGACTGTTTGGAGCAGGCTGGGGGCCATCAGGAGTTTGGCTTCAGGCTCATTGACTTGAGATGCCTGCTAGACATCCAAATGGAAATGTTGGGTAAGGAGCTGGACATATGTGTTAGAAAGAGAGAACAAGGCCTGGTGCCAATTTGGAAGCCACGGAATGAACAGGACCCCAGAGGAGTGAGTGTAGGAGAGAGAGAACAAGAGTTCAAAAGTGCTCAGCCAGAGGAGCTGATGGGAATAGGCTAGGGGGCCCTGGGGGACCCTGGCAAGGGGCAGGCTACGGGGAGGAAGGAGCAGTCAGACCCCTGGTCAAGGGACTCGGTCACAGGGGTCACTGGTGACCTCAGTGTGAGTGTTCATGTCAAGGAGGGGTGGGAGAGAGTCAATGGGAGGAGCCGTTCAGTCCAGCAAGTATAAACAGCTATCTCAAGGCGTTTTATTATAAAGGAGGAGATGAGAAATGAGCAAAGACCAAAAAGAAGTGTGTAAGTGCATCTCTAAGCTCCAGCGTTCCAAGACAAGAAACCCTTAGCGAAAACAAAGGCAGCGGCGAATTCTCTTATCAATACAACACCAAGACACAGGGAGTCAGAGAATCCAGCCCAGGATGGGTGTATCCCCCGACTTCCCCCTGCCACATCTTCCCATAGGAAAAGCTTGACTCATCCCTGGGCTCCTAAGTGCCACCTGGGGGAGTGGATCTCATTGAGGAAACATGACCCAAGTAGCCCCTTCTAAAAGTATGAAAGTATAGGGCCTGCCCCTGGGGATAAGCAGCTGGGGATGCTAGGTCTTTATTCCTATTTACAGATGAGAAATGGAGGCCCAGAGAGCGTAAGCAACTTGCCCCGAGGTCACACAGCTAGTGAGCAGCAGTGTTGAGCTGCAATCCTAAGTATGTTGGTCTCAAAGCCCCTGCTTTCTGGTCTCTCAATCATGTTACCTGACTAGCTGTATTTGTGCTAACTATGGTAGTCCTGAGTTAGAATCTGAGGGGCCAGAGCAGCAGATCTGATCATGTCTTCAAAGGATGAGGCCAAGGGTATACAGGGAGGCCATGGGGAGACTGCTGCCCTAGCCAGTGAGGGAGGACGGGGTCTGGACAAGTATGCAGGCAGTGGAATATTGGAGAAGACAAATTCCAAGGTTGGTGCTGCTGCTCAGGGTCCTTCCACCTCTGATGCCCCCTCTTAGGGCCCTGTCCACCTGCCTTTACTCTCTTTCTCCTTCCATCTTAGGTCCTGAGAGTGGCCATGAATCTTCTCCACCATCACCTCAATTCTCAGCACTGACTTTAGCACACAGTGGACACCCTATATGTGTTTGCTGATTGGCTTATTAAATGAGTTTGTTAAAATCTACCATAGGGTGAAGTCCACAAGCCAGGACTGATAAAGGGGAGCTGTAAAGATCTCTGGGCTTGACCTGCCTCTGGCTGTCCCTGGCATGGCTCCGATTATGCTGTGCGGTGATGCCTCTGGCTGGCCTGTATTTGCCACCAGACCAATGCCCCTGGAGAGCAGAGCCTGGGTCTGGTCTTTAAGAGCGCCAGCTCCACAAGGCAGGGACACTGCTTCATTCACTCCCATTCCCTCAGGGCTGAGCACAGCTCCTGGGGCAGTAGGTCTTCCATCAATATTTGTGGAAGAAAAGAGGAACAAATGAATGCTTTAGTCAAGGCTTCTTCAAGGTTCTCCCTTTCCAGAGACACTTCTTAGCACTTCATGTAGTCCGGGGACAGTTCTGGTCCTCCCCAGCACTGCACAGGCATTCCATGAACATGATGCACTGCCCCCAGGGGAATTTGGGGGCGCAAGGAGGGGCCCCAACCTTAACTACAGAGCCAGCCTCGAAGGACAAATAGGAGTCAGCCAGGCAAGGCTGAGTGGTGTTGGGGGTGTCAGGGACAGGAAAATGCTCATGTCATCACAGACAAGAAAGTGGTGTGTGTTTAGGGAAACACGAGGAGTTGGTCATATCCATAGAGCAGTGTCGAGAAAATGGCAGAGCCTGGGTCAGGAGGAGGATGAGGAGGCTTAGGGGAGGGCAGAGCCATCAGCAAGCCTGGCACATCTGAGTTTTCCCACCAGTGATGGTCATGGTAACTAAGTGGGCCTCAGGAACGTGCGTGCACTTGTTTATACACAGTGTGTGAGCATCTCTACGTACCTACACCTGTACATGTCAGTGCAACTTCATCACAGGTGATACTCTGGATGGATGAATGATAGAAATCAGACCTGTCGTGCCTCCATGTCTCACACTTCCTAGTGTCGTGAGGAAAAGGAATCCTGCACTTGGAATCTATTGGCATGATTTCAGCCACCGCCTCCCTGTGTGACCTTGGGAAGTCACCAGATCTTTTTGAGCATTACTTTTCTACTGGCGCCCACAAAAGGTAACAGCCTCGTCACAAAGCCATGATGAAGCATAGGAGAGCTGAGAGATGGGAGGTGCTCTGGAGGTGCTCTAGCCCTGCTCAACTGAGGGGAGATAGCACTAGTTCAGTCTTCTCAGTGAAGCGTCAAAGTCCCTTCTCTGCACCTGCTCCTGGATGGATGGACGCATGACGGATGCATAGATAGATGGATGAATAGCATGGGTAGATGATGAATGGATTGATCAATGCGTGGTTGGATGATAGATGATTGATGATGAATAAATGGATGAATGAATGGGTAAATGATGGGTGGACTGATAGATAGATGGGTGGGTGAATGGCTGATGGATGCATGGATAGATGGATGGATGGATGGGTGAATGGGTGGATGGATGATGATTTACCTCTTATGCACAGCATGTTGGAGTCAAACCAGCAGCTCGAGTCATGGGATGGAGGGGCTCCTCCTGGAAAGTGTATAGCCCTACCCAGGGGCTGCACTCGCCACGTGCCTGTGTCCAGGGTGTGAGTGGGGACAAGCTGACTTCCTTGACCATCTGTGTCCAGGATGATGTACTGGGCCAGCCTCCTCCCTTTCTCATCTGTCCGAATTCTCTGGCTAAAGCCGGCCACATCCAGAGACCCTATGTGGTCTCCTAAGTGAGTCCCCAAGGGCCTTGCCCCATGGCTTTCAGAGCGGTTCAGGGCATGGGCCAGCAGGACAACAGCATCATAGATGGTCCCAAAGAGTGGAGATACCTATGGAAGAGAAGCTTCCTCAGTTCCATGGCACAGGGCCCCCAAGCATCTCCAAGTCCTGGCCCTTACAGGACCTTACAGGACCTTACAGGACCTCAGCAGGTTCACAGCCCCCACAGCCACGACCATAGAGCTACCACCGATCCCAATGTCTTGCAGACATCTCAAACTTAATATGTCCAAAGCAAAGGTCCTGGTTCTAGGAGATTCTGCCACACTGAACCTCATCCTCCCCACCTCCCCGCACTTTAGGAAGTGGAACTCCCCTAATCAGTTTCTCAAGCTGAAAACTGAGGCTTGACCCCGACTCCTTTCTCTCTTTCAGTTCATCATCAAGTTTTGGGGGCTTTATTTCAGAATTTGTCCCCATCTGAACCCCTACTCCTGCCAGCTGGGTCTGAGCCCCCACTGCTCACCTAGACCACACAGGGCCTCCTAAGGGATTCCTTGCTTCCTCTGGCCCCTTCAAGCTATTCCTCATAAAGCAACAAAAGTGACTTTTTTAAATGTATAAACCAAATCAGTTCTTACTTAAAGCCCACTGGTGGTCTCCATTTGACTTCCTATAAGTGCAGATTTCTCCTGGCCTATAGTGCCCCACATGCTCAGGCCCCAAGCCCATCTCATCTGTCCCCCCATCACCTGTGACAGTCCAGCCACTCCACACTCTCTCCTGCCTGTTACTCCAGCAAGTGGCGCTCCCTCTGCACAAGGCCTTTGCACTGCTGCTGCCCCTGCCTGGCTGCTTTTCACCCAGATCCTCAGCTGGCTGCCCCCTTACCATTCTGATCTCAGCTCAGGGGCCAATGTCTCAGAGAGCGCTTCCCTGCCCATCTCTCTCTCATTGCTCGTTACTCCATTCTGGCCACTCTCTGCCACTGTTTCCTGTTCTAGTCCCTTGGTAGCATTATCACTACATGAATTTAGTTATCCGATGACCTGGTTATTGTCTGTATCCCCCTAACAGAATGGAAGCTCCTTGAAGTCCAGGTCTGTCTTGCTCATCACCAGGTCTGTGACACCAGGCATGGTGGCACATGAAAGGGACTCAGTCCACATCTGTCAGATGAATGACTGATCGAATGAATCTCCATCAGCATCTGCATCCCTGTCACCACCACCAGACACTACTGCCTTCTTATGACCAAGAAGCAGAACTGCCAAGGGAGACTTGAGTTCAGCTGAGTCCCATCCGCCTAACCCAGGCCAGCAGCCACACCCCCTGCCACAAACACTCCCCAGATTCCTGGCAGTGACTTCAGAGACTCTTCCCCTCTCCCCAGCTCTCCGCACTCCCAACACTTTCTCCTTTATCATTAGCTAATGGACACAGAGCCAGGAGAGGAAGAATGTCTGCAAGAGAAAGACCATCTGCGCCGGAAATGAGAATGACAGAGATCCAAAGAGCTGGGGATAAAAAAAAATAGCAGCAAAAGAGACACAGAAAATGACATGGCAGGTCAAAAGGGTGAGTGAAGCCAGGAAGAAGAGAGACAGAGAGACATAGACACGCAGTAGTCTCCCCTACTCTGTGATCGCCCTTTCTGCAATTTCTGCTACTCACGGTCAACCGTGGCCTGAAAATATTCAGATATTTTGAGAGAGAAAGACCCAATTCACATAACTTTTATTACAGTCTATTGTTACAATTGTTCCATTTTATTATTAGTCATTGTTAACCTCTTACCGTGTTTGATTTATAAGTTAGACTTTATCACGGGTACCTATGTATAGGAAAATTGTAGTACATATAAGGGTTCAGTGTTATTAGTGGTTTTAGGTATCCACTGGGAGTCCTGGAACATATCCCTGTAGATAAGGGGGAAATACTGTATACATACCTATGACACATACAGTACACATACTTGTGAGAGAGCAAGAGAGAAAGAGAGAGAGAGAGAGATTGACTATACCGAGGGACTAGGCAGAAAGATATTTTGTCAGAAAGAGACAGGCCCTGTGCCCACAGTGAAGGAGGGCCTGGCATGGGTGAGAAGCGCATGCACATCTGTCCATGTCCTACCCTCAGGGCATTGGGGGGGGTCTGCAGGGACCTACCTGGTCTGGCTCCAGGTGGGAAGCCATCTCTCCACCCACCCTGGCAGCAGTAAAGGCATCCTCTGCAGGGCTGGATTCCAGGCTGATGGTGAGCACTGCATCATAGGCCTTCTGCAGGGGCCCACCAGCACCCAGGGCTGGGTAGGAGCGGTTGCGGTAGGGCAGGGCAAAAAGCAGCGTGTCGTAGGGCAGGAAGACCACCCTCCCGTCTGCCAGGCCTTCAGCCCATGCATGGCTCAGCAGGGCGGTCTGCTCTGAGCCTCCCAACAGCGCTGAGTGCATGCACAGCACCACAACTGGGGGCAGAGATAGCAAGGTCAGCTTTGCAGCCCCAGCTCCCCCGGGGTCTTCCCTGAAGCCCAGAGTTCTGAGGCCCTGGAAGAGCTTGAAATTCTCAGACATTGGGCTGAGAAAGGTGGTCTGCACCCCACCCCCCATAACAATAACAGCCAATGTGGACTCCATCTGTTGAAAAATATCCCTTTAACGGAGGATAGATTTGTATCAATATGGTCCTCCCAGCCTTCCCACCCAATAATTTTGATCAACTTCTCTACCCCTACCTCTACCCTGGCCCCGGACAATTGCAAATAGATATTCACAGCTTTCTAGGTGTTGTCCTGAAGTAATTTCCCAAATATTTAGTCATCCAGTAGTACGGAGCACTAAGAAGTATGTTTGCCATTATCTCTGCTTTTCTGGATGAGGAAATTGGCGCACTGAGAGGTTTGGGAGTTACCGAGGATATAAACCATCAGGGTGGGAGGGCTTGGATTTGAACCCAGGCAGGCTGGCTCCCAGTTTGTAATGCTTTTTTTTTTCTTGTTTGAGAGTTTACTTTTAATTGAGATAATCACTATTTGGAGATAAATTGAGGTAAAACCCATTATTTTAAAAAAAGTGTACAATCCAGTGGTTTTAGTGTATTCACAAAGTTGTGTAAGCACCATCACCATTTAATTCTAGAACATTTTTACCACCCCACAAAGAAATCCTGTACCCATTAGCAGTCATTCCCAATTCCTCCTCCCTCTCCTGAACCCCAAACTCTAATCTACTTGTCCTTATGGCTTTGCCTATTCTGGATACTTCTTACAAATGGACTCATACAGTATGTGGTCCTTCATGTCTGGCTTCTTAGAGGAACGTTTTCCAGGCTCAGCCTTATCGCAGGTGTCAGTATTTCATGGCTGCATAACATTTTCCTGCCTGGTAGACCATGTTTTGCTTATTGTCATCAGATCGTAGTCTTAACTGAGGCCATCCTCAAGGTCTAAGTCAATGTGGGTACATTTGCTTTTCCCTTTAGTAAAAGAAACAGCTATGGATCACAAAGCATCTAATTTTATCCCCAGGCTCCAGGACAGAAGGGAGCCACTGCTCCAGCCACACTGGACCTCTACATCTTTTCTCCCTTCCTGGCCTGGGTCCCACTGCAATGAAAGGCTGCCATTTGTAATGGACTGGCCCAGGTTCCTACTGCAACCCTTTATCCAGAAAACTTAGAAAAATGGATCCACCCAGAAAGGCTGAGGGTCTCCTTGTCGGAGCCTGAGACCCTCATCACATGGAGTCTGGAGCCTGGAGTCCTGGCTTTGGCTGAGCCCCTGGGTGGCTGTGCTGTGTGGACCATGAGCCATGGACCACTCCCTCCATATCCTGGATATTGGGGAGGCCCTCAGAAAGAGACCCACTAGGACAGGATAGGAACAGAACCAAGGCGGGTGTCCTATCTGCCGCTGCTGGTCAGTTTCTTGCAGAATGCCCCCGGTTCTCTTAGGAGCTGGACACCCTGTTCTGTGTTTGGCCACAAGGGGGTGCTGATCCACATGGCTGGGGAGGAAGGCCCTAGCTGGAGAGCCAGTTTCAGGTGTGCTCACTGTGCACAGGCGCTGTTCTCAGCCCTGCTCTGCGATCCTATCTTCATAAGCCTACAACTTTGGCTTGATCAGCCTTGAGTCATCGATGAAGAAACAGAGAGGTTTGGTGACTTGCATGAGGTCACATAGCGGGGCGAGGGGACTGCAGCGGAGCGAGGGGGCTGCAGATTACTCTGGTAATCTGACTCCAGAGAATTTGCCCCTCACCACTCTGCCTTCTGGCTCCCGGATGCCAGCGCTTTGACTGGAACGCAATCCCCTGCAGCTGGGGTGCAATTGTCTGTGGTCCCAACCGCTGCTGCCACGCACCTGCCACGTGGAACAGAACAATTCCCCATGCTTCTAGTCCTATTAGCTGCTAACTCCACTCCTTTGCACTAGCTGGTCACTGCCTGAAGTGCCTTTTCCCTCAACTCCATTCTGCCATCAGCTTCTCACTGTCAGCCTCTGCCTTGTCCTGCCCTCATGTCACCTTCTTTGCAAAGTCCTTCCCACCCCCAAGCAGATTGGCTCCCTCAGACTCTGGGGTCCTCCGTTCCCTATGTAGACACCCCCCCCACACCAGATGTGGGCTCCTCATGGCTGAGGCCCAGCCAGATCCTCCACATGTCCCCTAAGCTGGCCAAAATCAGGCAGACTGTGCTCACAGTAAGAAACACATGGACCTTGAAATACTCACAAAACCTGAGTACACTGAAAGGAAGTTTCACAGAACCACACTTACCCTTGGTCCCTGCAAGGAACTCTCATACTTACTAGTTTTATTCCATTCTATTTTAATTTATTCTACTCAATTCTATTCTCTATCTTTTTCTGTTCCACTCTCTTGCTTTCTTGGTAATGGTAGTCTTGATTCACCAAATTGATTTCTTGATCTAAATGGACAACAACCCACAGGGTCTTATCCCTAAAACCCCTGCTGCCTTCTAGGTGCTACACCTCCCCTCCTTTCTCTGGCTAACTAGTTCCTTAAGAAGGCTCTGAGAAGCCTCTTTAGACCCCCCAAGGCCTACTCCATCTCTCCTCTGGCTCTCAGGCCTCTGCTCCCTGGATGGCCTCAACCTCTCTGTCATAGCCACCTGCTTAGACTCCTATCTCCCTGCTACATAGTCATCCTCTGAAGACCAGCTTCTGTGACTGCCCTGTTCACTATGGCAACCAACAACCAGCATGAGAGATGCCTGATAAATAAAGGAAGCCATTAATCAATCAATCAACAAATCTGTGATGGTTTTGACTCCAACGCCACAAAACTGAGAACGCTTCTAACTCCCTTCCTGGGTTCAAGCACTGCTGGACTTTCATTCCCTTCATTTCACCAGGCCATGACTAAGGATGCTCTTTGCCCCCACTCCACTACCCATACTTGAATCAGAGCTGAAAATCCAGCCGCATTGCTGGCCAGCTGTGTAACTTGGGCCAGTTACTTACCTGTCTGAGGTGAAAAATAGAAACTTCAGCAGGCCTAGCTCATAGGACTGTTGTGAGGTTAAAGGCAGGGCCACTGCCAGGTGCTCAGGAGCTCCCACAGGTAGCCACATGCAGTTCAGGCTGCCCGTAGGAGGAAGACACCTGAGTGTACTTACGTTTCAGGCCGTCCACGCTGCAGAGCTGCTTCAGGACCTCCACAGCCCCCTGTTCCCCAGGTCCCAAAGAGGTCACCAGCCCCACAGGCAGCCCATGGATCCTGAAGGTTGTGGCCAGCTGTTGGGCTGTGGCCACCCAGGTGTCCTGGTGAGAGGATACAATGGCCAGGCGAGCCCAGCCGAAGTATCTAATGATGGACAGCAGCACCTGGGCAGCAGAAGGCAAGGTGAGTGCCAATTCTCCTCCTCCCTCTGGAGCACCACATGCCCAGGAAAAGAGGGTCTTGCCCCAGCTTTGAGCCAGCAGGGCTGCCGCTGGGCAGTAGCCAGGATTGACAGGGCCCACAAAAGCAGCTACGGTGTTCCTGTGGGCCAGGAATGTGGCCAGGGCATGAGGGGTGTCACAGGCAGTGGGGAGGACCACAGAAGCCAGCCGCGAGCTCAGCAACAGTGAGGGGTCCTGGTTGGCTTGGTCCACAGCTAGCTGGGCAGCCACTCTGGGGAGGGCCTGGGCAAAGATGGCATCACAGTCCCAGGGACCCAGCACCGCTATAGTGAAGGTCTCTGCTCCCCAGGCTGCTTGGGAGAGCGAGCCAGCCCACAGGAGGACACCCCTAACCACCACAGAGAGAAGTGGTGGGGAAGGGGCTTTCCTTGGATGACTGAGAGTAGAACCCCACGGGCCCTGGCAGGGTAGGGTGGTCCTCCTGTACAGCAGCATCCCGTCCCTATCTTCAGGGGGTAAGCCCCCCTGTAGTCCTGGGAAAAAAGGGGATAAGGACATGATTTTCTTTCTAGCAATTTCTGCCAGTGCTTCCTGTGTGAGTGTGCGGCAGACAGCCCTCTCAGAACCTCGGTCAGCCCTCTGATAAGATGAGGGACTTGGATCCATGATCTCTAAAAGCCCACAGCTTTGGGGGCCTACTCTCTCCCCAAGACTGGCTCTCAGCCTTGTGAGGCCAAAGTGAAGCTCCGGGCTGGAGTTTCGCCCCTTGGTGTGAGCTCTGTGTAGTCAGAGCTGGCTCCCTGGTTCCTGTCCATGTGACCGTGGACTAATCTCTGATGTTTTCTGAGCCTCATATTCCTGCTCTGTAAAATGTGGACCAGATGTCCTCAAACTACAACCCACGGGCCACATGCAGCCCGCCGAGGACATTTATCTGGCCTGCCGGGTGTTTTTGCCGCCACTGCCTGTCCTGCTTAGCAGCCAACTCGTCCCGGGGCCCGCAGTCTGGCCCTCCAATGGTCTGAGGGACAGTGAACTGGCCCGCTGTTTAAAAAGTTTGAGGACCCCTGATGTGGACAGTACAACTTCCTCTATAGGGCCGTTTTGGTGATGGCATCATGTGAAGTATTGAGCACAGTCTCTGGTACTTTGGTGTTCAACACTTTTAACTCTTTCAACTTATCCCCATTATTTTTCCTTTACTTGCCCTCCAAGGGAGGCCTAATTCCCCTGGTGCCCTCTGCGCCTCCCTTGCCTGTGCCCTCCAGGCCCAGCATCGTCTAACTCTGCTGCATTGACGCTGCTGGCCCCAAGGGCCATCGTAGCTGGAGCACACAGTAGGTACGGGGAGCTCAGCCAGGGTGGCACTCGTGGGGAGTTGTGACCAGAGGGTTTACGGTGCACAGTCATGCCCCATCTCGGATCTCACTCACAGACTTGTTCAGACAAAGGGGCCTTGCCATCCCCACTGCACAGGAACCAAGGGAGCCTGACATGGAGTTAGTACAAAGATAGGCTTTGCCCACGTCTGGTCAGCTCAGCCCCATCCCCACGTGGCCTCCCTGACAGGACGTCTAGACTGTGGCATTTCCCTTAGCCCATCTTCATGCCCACCCCGAAACCCTGGAACTCCCGCACAGCTTTTGCTGCGTCTCTGCCACTGCCCATGCTCCACCTGTAGGACGCAGCCGTCTTTCTCCCTACACCATGTATGCAGCTGGCTGTTCACCACCATGGAAAAGAAAAGGTCCAATCTCACCCTAAGAAGCTGCCAGGCTAGTAGAGTCAGGTCCCAGACAAGAGCAGGGCTGACCACATGTGCCAGCATAGCAGAAGAACCAATGGGGGGGGCCCTGTGGGCTGAGGAGGGGCTCACAGAGGGCTTCACAGGGGCAGAACTCCTACCCTAAGAGATAACGTAGAACAGGAGAGTAAGGGGTGGCCTCCAAGCGCCAACAGCGATGGTCTGCGTAGAATAGCTCCTTACAAATTAGGACCTGTGCAGAGGAATAGAAGGGCTTTGGAATCATATGGGAGAATCCACCTATTTTATCACTCACTGGCCCTTAACTTTGGGCAAGATACTTAACTTCTGAGCCTCAGTTTCCTCATCCGTAAAATGGAGGGGAGAATCACTATCTTCTAGAGCTGTGAAAATGAGAACGTGTAGTCTCTACAGTGGGGGCTGAGTAAGCAGGGACTTACTAAATGGAATAGCTCTTACTATCATCATCACCACCACAGCCATCATCACCATCTTTAGGTATTTGAGGAAAGATAAATGTATTGTGGAGTAAAAAGAGCTGGACAGGGCTTTCCCTTTCCCCCCTCTGGCCTCAGCTTCCCCACCTGCAAAGTAGCCAGTTTTCAGGGCTGACCAGCCCTGGGCTCTGGTGGTCACAGCACTATGGTCCTCACAGCTCAAGGCTTCTCTGCCAGCCTCTGGGCTTCTCCTTTCCTGTGTTGCTCAAGTTGGCCTCTTAGAAGCCAGGATAAACTCCATCCACCCCTTAAGATGAATCGCTCAGACCTGGGGGGGGGGGGCGAGTTCTGAACTCACAGAGAGCTGATGATTTTTGGTTGGGAACATGATCATGGGCTGCTGATAACAACAGCCACTTCCCCTCATGGTTTCTACTTCCCAAAGCACCTATAATTCCACTCTACTTTGTTCTCCCAGAGGCTCTGAGAAGAGATTTTTTTAATCTCCTTTTGCCCAGAAGGAAGTTGTGACTTTCAAAAGGACAGCAACTTGTCCAAGATCTCACCGACTTAGGGCTGAATTGGGACTGGAGCTTCGCTTCCCGCCAAAGGAAAAAACACCTCTTTTTATGGACACCTGCAATATCAGACCTGAAGGCTCTTTGGAGATAGAAACTTCTAGACCAGTTCCTTTGTGTACAGATGGGGTCACAGAAGCACAAAGAGGCATATGGCTTCCTCTGGTCCCACAAAGCAGCAGCAGGATCCCCTTTGAGGCCCTACTGGTCCTGTTAAGTGTCCCAAGAATTCTACAGTCAGTGGCCTGCAGGGACTCACAGAGTGCTCAACCCCTCAGCAGACCAGATTTTGCCAAAGCAGGAGCCAGTTTTTAGCCCAAGCTCTACCCCTGATTTGTGGGACCAAGCTCATACTCCTTCCCGTGCCTCCGTTTTCCTAGCTGTACAGAGAAAGTAAGGTTTATGTCTCCAACAATCCTTCAGCTCTGATGTCCTGTGTGTCAACAAAAATCAAGAGACAGGTAATTTTCGTCTCTGAAGCTAGTCATGTCCCCTCTTCTCTTCTTGTCATCAGGAGCATGTGAATCTACCTCTGGGCACAGCAGATTAATGTGCAGTCCTAGAGGGGACCATTTGTATTTTTAGACTTGAGAGATAGGTGCTGAGGGTTAGCCACAGCTTATTTGGTTCATGGAGCTAAGCTCACACAGTTAGTCAATGCCACAGGACCATAACTCCAAAACTTGAAAAGCCTTTAGTTGCATTAATAGACAAATAACAAAAACAGGGAAGGTTAATGACCAAAAAAGGAACCCAGGGAGGGAAAAGGAGGGATTCCTGTTAGAGTCATGACCCTTCTGGCCCCTCAAGCGAAGGATCACCTTCCTGACCCACCACCCGGTCCCTCTTGCCTTCTTTCCAAGCTGGCTCCCCCGACCCACCTGCTGTGCTGCGCCCTCCAAGCCGCCTCACTGCCTGTCCATGGGTCTAAGGCTCCTGCACCAAGGTCTCCAGACATCAGGCTCTCAGACAGGTTCTGGACATGGGGCAGAGTCCCATTCCCACCACAGCCTGTACCGTCACCACTCCTGCTTCCTGACTCCTGCCCAGGGAGCGCCTCATGTGTGCCTCATTCCCTCTCTGTCCCCCTCAGGGGCCTGAAGAAGCCACTTGGAAAATTAGATCTATTCAGACCCTGGAGCTCTGGGGAACTACGAGCAGAAGGGAAGGAGAGAATGGAGAGAGGGATGGATAGAGGAGGGAGGGACAAAGGAAGAGGATGTCTTCAGCACTGTGGACAGCTCCCGACCTGGCTGGGACTCCCAGAAGGAAGAAAGAAGGATGGGCCAGCACTAAAGAAACCAGCATTGTTGAGCACCTATGTGCCAGTCCCTGCTCTGGGTACTATTCATGCAACCCCTTGAGATGGGTAATTATTTTTATTCTCACTTTAAGATAAAGAACGAATGGCCCAGAGAAATTAAGTAATTTGATCAAGGGCACAGACATAGTAAGTGGCAGGGCTGACTATAGGTCCAGTCTCCTGCTCATCACACCACACCAAGTCCTTGAGAATTATAATGGAGGTGTTTCTGTCTTCCCTTTTGGAGTAGACACTTGTGTGGAGACGGAGACCTTGGTCCAATGGACATTCAGCCCTCCCTCCTCCACTTGCTCTCTCCTACCTAGGTGAAGGAGTGAGCCAGGGCCACCTCCCTCCCTCCCCTTCAAACCCCTCCTACTCTGAATCCCTGCCATCTTTTCCCATTCCCCTCCAAGTTTTAGGCACTGTTCTAGACACCCGTGCTTCATCAATAAACAAAAACACCAGAGATTTTTGCTCCTCAGAGAACTCACTTTCTACAGGGGTAGGAGGGGTGTGCAAGTCAACAAATAAACATGAGAAGTTAAGTTGATTTATTTTTAGTATTTGCAAGTGATAAGTAACGGAAAAATAGGCCGGGTGCAGTGACTCACGCCTGTAATCTTAACACTTGGGGAGTCTGAGGTGGGAGGGTTGCTTGAGCTCAGGAGTTGGAGACCAGCCTGATCAAGAGTGAGACCCCATATCTACTACAAATAGAAAAATTAGCTGGATGTTGTGGCAGGCACCTGTAGTTCCAGCTACTCTGGAGGCTGAAGCAGAAGGATCACTTGAGCCCAAGTGTTTGAGGCTGCTGTGAGCTATGAAGATGCCATGGCACTCTACCCAAGGCACAGAGTGAGACTGGGTCTCAAAACAAAACAAAACAAAACAAAAGAAGAAGAAGAAGGAAAAAGAAAGAAGAGCAATAATACCATATTATCATTCAGTATGGGTGTTTTCTATATTGCTACACAATAATTATAATTTATAGTCATAATTTAAATGGTCCTTTGAGTGGATGTGTCATAAGTTAATATAGTCATCCCACTCCTTGTGTCCATGGGGAATTATTTCCAGGACCCCACACAGACACCAGAATCCACAGATGCTCAAGTCACCAATATAAAATGGTGTAATCCTCCTGCGTACTTTAAATTATTTCTAGATTGTTTATAATACAATGTAAATGTTAACTAAATAGTTGTCATGCTGTATTATTTAGGGAATAACAAGAAGAAAAGTCTGCACATGTTCAGATGTTTTTGTTTCAAATATTTTCAGTCGTGATTGGTTGAATCCTTGGATATGGAATGTGCAAATGCAGAGAATTGACTATGCAGTAATTACCTTTGGTTCAGTAATTTTTTTTTTTTTTTGAGACGGAACCTCAAGCTATCCCCCTGGGTAGAGTGCCATGGCATCACGCTCACAGCAACCTCCAATTCCTGGGCTCAAGTGAGTCTCCTGCCTCAACCTCCCAAGTAGCTGGGACTACATGCGCCCGCCACAGCGCCGGCTATTTTTTGGTTGCAGCCATTGTTTTTTGGAGGGCCGGGCTGGGGATTCGAACCTGCCACCTTAGGTGTATGTGGCTGGCGCCTTAGCCGCTTGAGCCACAGGCGCCGAGCCTGGTTCAGTAATTTTAATTAGCCCTAATCTTATTCTGGAAGGATTTTAGGGCCCCATTGGTGTGCCAGCCATGTACCTGCTCTCAGATCCATTCCCTGACCTCCAGGCTGATTGAGCTCCCATGGGAGCAGGGGACACCTCTGTACCACAGAGGGGTATCCATCCCAGCATGGTTTCTGGCTGGATTCAACCAATAGGCAACACTTGCTGGAGATTAGAGGACAGGAGAAACAGAGAAGCCAGGGAATTTCTCCCGTCTTTACTTTGACAGTGTCCGAGTGATGGCTGTCTCCTCTCTGGTCTAGTCTCTTCAGACATCCCTCCCAATGTAGCCACAGTTTCTGGACTCTGATACCACCTCCTTCCTTACTCTGTCCCTTCATCAAAGGCTGCTGTTGTCATCTCATAACCACTTCATATCCCAACACCTGTACAATCACATCTCCATTCTAACTTCCCACATTGGACTGCTGGCGAGGGCTCTGTTTTCCAGGCATACCCTGCCTGATATGCTAAATACCTGAATTGTTACAAATTCCTGCTGTTTTGAATAATTCTTTAAAGAATATCATGCTTTTGTCATCTTCTGAATTTTTCCCTTGTGATAAATCCTCAGGAATAGCCAAGTTGGGTAAGAGTATGAACATTTTCAAGGTTTGTGTCCTATATTGCTTCATATTACCAGTCCCCCAAAAATGTATTAATGTCAAGATAGTGCTTAGATGATTCATTTGAATATGGACTGGGCATTAGCTGATACAATGTTATGCTTCAGTGCGTTAGGGATGAGAAGGGCAGTGTGGTTATGGCCATTTTTTTCAAACATGTATAGTGAGATATGTAGGTTGGGGTGAATGACCTGAGGTGGGGGACTTATTTTGAAATTATTATATAAAAAGGAGAAGGATAAGTGAAGTATGGAAAAAGCCTACGTTTCTGAATTTATGTCATGGATGTACTTGGGTTCATTTTACTATTCTTTCTATATTTGTGAATATTTGAAAATTTAAAAAAGGTAAGGTTAATACTAATTAATGTAGTTTATAAATGTCACCACATTCTCCTCAGCAGTCAGCACTCAAAGTGGAGAAACAATTACTGTGACACATGGCTGCTGCAATCCCTACCTCTGTGGCTGACTGGTCATCTGAATCAGCAACCAGAGCTGCCTTCAGCCACCATTCATTCTACGTGTATGTACCCCGTATCCTTACAGCCTCTCAGGTGGATAGACTTCTCCAGTTAGTGCGATGATCCAAATCTTCCTTCCTGAAGGATCTGAATCCTCAGTGTCTGGTCTATTGAGTGTCATGGTTTACTGCTGACAAAGACTGTTGGGCAAGGGAGTACTAAGGGGCTTAACGAGGGGGTTATGTACGAGGTTCTGGACATGATCCCTCCTGCCCCATTGTAAGGCAATAACCAGATTTCCTTATCCATCACTTGGTATGGATTAAATGAAGTATGTAGAAAGGAAAGTGATTTCCTTTCTCTGCCTGTTGATTCAGGGTCCTGAGGACCCCAAAATGGCCCAGGGGTAGTTCCAGCTTCTAATTAATCAGAAGAATTACTGCATTCTCTAAAGGAACTACTCCTCCCCTGGGAACCAGGTATTCCAAACCACTGAGTCCAAGGTCATGGGCATAAGAAGTAAACATTCTTCTCATGAGTAAAGCCATTCCTATCTTCATGCCTTGGTTCCCAGACTCTGCATTCTGACTGGCCACTAATATAAGTACAGATGTCATCTCCTAGCTCAGTCTGTAACTGAGCTATTCTGTAATAGAACATTCTGTATTTCTATCAAGCCAGAGGCTTCTGGGTGATGGGAGATGAGACAAAAAGAGTGAGGCTACTGACTCAGTTCCTTCTCCATAAAATGCTTCCCCTGATCAGAGGAATGTTGTCTAGGATGCCGTCATAATACAGGTATATAGTACAATCACTTATGCAAGACCATAAACAATAGTTCTGAAAAGAACACTGTAGGCAAGAAAAGCAAATCCATGCCCAGTTATATTTCTGTATCTGTGAACAGGAAAAGTGCGTTGTCCCCTCTGTGCCTACAAACTGGCTCCCCTTTCCTGGGGGCTGAGCCGAGGTCTCCGCTGCTGGCAGGCTGGACACTCAGCTGTGCAGTAGTCAGATGAGCCTTGGTGAGTGGAAGTTCTTGTTGGTGAACCCGTTCTTAGCCTCCATTCTGGCTGCCGTGGCCATGCTGGTCCACTGGGGAAGCACTGGAGGTGCTGAGGGAAGAAGCTGACTGATGCCATCAGCCATCTTGTTCCTCTAGGCGTAGAGAGCTTCTGCCGCAGGTGCTCTCTGGTGCGTTCATGTGGGGTAGACATCTTCACGTGCTGTGACTATTGACACCAGTTTCCAGTTTTGTTTATATCAAGATCCTGGCCAGCTAGACAGCCCAGTATCAACTGCCTGTGAGTCAAAATAAGTAAGTACCACAGGCTCTCTCTCCTTCAGCCCCAAATGGTCAACCGGATAAATCCTCTAAATCCTGCTTCAGGAATGAGTCCCTTCACCACCTGGATGTCAGGATGAGCCTTGGCTGGAGAGGTCATGCAGCTGCCATCCATTTCGGGCTGGTGCCAGCATGCCATGCTATCCATCCACAAACCAGATCCACACTTTTCCTCCTCTACTACCTGGTGATAAGAAACTCCCCATGAGATCATAGGTACTGGCTGAGGGAGAAATACCAAAAAAATAGGTATAGTTACCATGGCACCCTAAGCCATCAGCTTGGTCTCATGTTTACCACTTCCATTTCATTAAGGAATGCTTCTGTGTGTGGCCAATCTTCTGGGTCAGTGGATCAGATAACACCTAGTTCTACTGTCAATTCTATTAAACAGTCACATGAGACTCAAAATCATCTGGTGGTCTCATCAGGACTAGGAGCAAATCAGAAGCTGCTTTTCTTTCTTTTTTTTTTTTTTTT
>NW_003852396.1:25744575-25750135 GCF_000181295.1 Otolemur garnettii | reverse complement strand
ATAGGCGCCGAGCCCAGAAGCTGCTTTTCAAATGAATAAAAATAAAATATATTTTAAAAATACTAATTTATATTAATAAAATATATATCCCCCTGGGGATCTGCCTTGCGATTCTCTTGTTGAACTTGTAAGAGGCTTTATATAGCCACTGCCTGCCACAGATACCCTGGGTCTGCCGGGTCACAAGGCTCAGTGCAGGGCAGCTTCCATGAATCAGCTGCCGGCCCTTTCCTGCTCTGGGCCCTACTGAAAACTGGCATCTTTATAGTGCAGCTGATAAATGCGTCAGTGCAATACCTCCAAATGGGACAGGTGGTGTATCACCTCCAACATCCAACAGCCTCACTAAGCACTATGTCCCTTTCCATGTGACGGGGTGGTACAGTGTGCCACAACTTGTCTCTCCCATTAGAAAAGATATCTCAACGTGGCTCTGGGAACGTCACTAATGTGACAGCCCTCTGCCTTTTTGCCAGGTACAGCTCCCTCTGTTGGGTATGCATCACTAAGATATTTAGAATGCTGGCTACCTCCTAAACGTCAGGTCCAATTAGCAAAGTGACATCAATATAATGAAGCAGCATGATGTTCTGTGGGATACCAAGCGATTCAAGGTCCCTTTGAGCTCTATTATAGTGGAGAACTAGAGAGGTAACATAGCTCTAGGGATAAAACAGTAAATTAAAGCACATTGTTGTCCTGCAAACCACTTCAGATTTTCCTCACTGATAGGAATAGAAAAGAAAATATTTGCCAGGTCAATGGCTTCATACCAGGTGTCAGGAGCTCTGCTGACTTGATCCTGTAAAAGGTACCTAGAATGGCAGCTTCGCTCGACATCACCCACTAATTAAGTTTGTGACAATCTCCTATTATTCTCCAGGACACATCTGGCTTTTGCAAGTTAAATGAGGATGTGATTGGAATCACAGTTCCTGTCTCTCTCAAGTCCTTGATGCACACACTAATTTCTGTAATTCCTGAGAGACACAGTGTTGCTTTGCTGTAACTCACTGTTTTTGGTGGGGGAAGCTGGATAGGGAGCAGTTTCAAGGATGCTATTGATCCTTGCCCCATATAACCCTCAATACACACCCAGGGAACTAACACGGGGATTCGGCTACATGCTATGTACGTCTACTCCCATCATTCTCTCTGGAACTGGGAAAATAACCACAGGACAGGTGCATAACTTCACTGAATCCTCTATGAGAAGGTCTCAGGCGGAGATTGTATACGTTACCTGCCCTTCTTACCCTTTACCAACAGCCCTTGGGGCACTTTGTTCTTCCTAGATCGGTGACCCTCAGAGCCAGTGTCTAGTATACGCCTGTGTGGTCTGGGTATTTCCTTTTCCCAGAAAATGGTCTCCCCGATAACTGTCATAGGTGCCTCTGAAGGAAGATTCATGATACATGCCTTCCCCCAAGGACCCAGAATCCCCCTCTGTCAAGGGCTGCTCCGAGTGGGGTTGGGTAGGAGGTGAGGCATCATGGGCTCATGACTCAGCAGGGGCTTCTGCCCAGCAGACCTAGGATTTTTCTTTCCATATGTGTCAAGCACATATACGTGCCCTTCCTTTAGTGTATGCTACTGTGCAGGGGAGGGCTGTCTTGCAACTCTGCACCCTTGACCTGGATCCTGACTTTGGCCCCTGTTAGACCTTCCTTGCACCTGCTGGGCATGAGGGACTCCTTCAAGCCGTCCTGGAAATCTTCTGTTCACATGTTCTCAATTATATGGCCGTAATTTTAAGTTTCTTATTCCATATATGTGTGGCTGTGAGAAGCAGCCACATGCTTCCAACAATACTTCACAACCCGTATCGTTGCCACAGTGGCTAAGTGCCACAGCCACCTGACACTCCGCTGTCTGGCCTTGTGACCTGCACTTCATCCCTTGCTACCACCATGATAATTTGCTTGTATCCTGTTTACTCCAGCAAGGCGTCTATCCCTGGATGGCACAAATGTAAGACCAGGCCAACTTCAGAATTAGGATCTGCTTCCTAGGGCCAGGCAGAAACTGAGGGCACACTCAAATCAGGATAACGCTGAGGAGCCTTGCCTATGAAGGCTTACAATAAAAGTGGGGGCAGGGGTACCATCAAGAATGTCACAGTAACTAGGGGCTAATGGTAGCAGACCTCTTGCCACCCCAGGCCCAAAGGACAAGAGGAAGAAGTTTTCAGGAGCCCAGAAGAAGAGACTTGGCTGCCTGGAAGGAGCAGGGACAGAGCCAGTCTTCAGCATCTCTCAGGGACATAGAAATCCAAGCCTCTGATCTGCTGCTAGGGCTTCTCATGGGCCAAACCCAACCAGAACCAGGTGCAAGAGGCACCGTTGCTACTGTGCCTTCCGTTAGCTCCTGAGGCCCAGAAAGGGTGGTTAAGGGTGGAGAGAGGATCTGAATAGGAGACCTCGGCACTACCACTTGCCCTGAGACGCCCGAGGGGCAGGCCTGCATTTTGTCCAGCCAGGCCTTGAAGAAAGGAAGGTTTCTCCCAGGAGCAGATGGAAGGAAGGAGGCCATCTAAGGAGAAAAGAGCAGCACCGTGCAGATGTTGGCTGCTTGCCTGGAGGGAAGGTCAGTGTCAACATGCATAGCTGACAGGCAGCCCTGGGTCCGGCCTGGTCCCAAGTCTCCACTAATCTGAAACACACCGTATTTCTGGACTCTGTCCATTTTACTGGCTTAATGCCTCCCCACTGGGTGCCCAAGACTCCTCACATGGTTCACACAGGGTCAAGTCCTGCAGTGAGGGCCCCTCCTCAACATTCCATCCTGGTGTCCACCCAACGCCCAAGGCCTTTAAAGCTGTGGCCTCATCAGTGTTCATCTGACCAAACTCAACCCTCAAACCATTTTTTCCTGAGTGTGCAGACCTGTCCGTCAGACATAGTTTTCATGCCTGAAGGGGCCGTTGTCTGGTGTCTGCCTCCATAGAGAAAGACCTGGGGCAGCAACAGCTCTGATAGAAGAGAGGACAAGGTGTGTGCAGAGCCCAGAGAGGGGACTAACTGCCTGGGGTAGAGGCAAGAAAGACTTCAAGGAGGAGGTGTCATTGTGTCTGATGTGTCCACCACAGCTTACCAAGCAGACAGGAGACCAATACCAGCAGGTGTCTGGAGGCACGGAGCATGACAGTGCTAGGTAGAGTGAATGCCAAGCTTCTTGTGGCTAGGGACATGGCAAGGAATGAGGCTGGAGGGATCTGTAGGCACCAAATAAAAAAGGGCCTTAAGGGGTGGTGCCTGTGGCTCAAAGGAGTAGGGCTCTGACCTCGTATGCCGGAGGTAGCCGGTTCAAACCCAGCCCTGGCCAAAAACCAAAAAAAAGGAGAGGGGGGCTTAAATACCAGGCTCAGGAGTTTAAAGACAAGGGGCAGGTAATGGGGGGTGGGGAGAGGGGTTATGGAGTCACATGGTTCAGTCTGCATTTTCAAACTGCTAGTATTTATTGTCCCCATTCTACAGATGAGGAAACAGCCTCCAGGAAGCTAACAGGAACAACTGATACCCCTGTGCAAGGCACGTGCCATGTGCTCTAGAAGCATCTCGCCTCTGTGAATTCTTGGGGAGGCCAGCAGAGTATGGTGCTATGCTCTAGTTATCTACTAATGATGGGAAGCCACCTTGGACTGAAAGCTTAGCACACCAACAATCATACGCTTTGCTCGTGAATCCACAGTCTGGGCAGGGCATCAGGAAAGGTTTGTCTCTATGCCACACATTACCACTGGGGCAACTTGCCAGGAGCAAGCTGTAGAATGACGGGTGTGTCTAGGACTAGGAGCAAGTCCCAGGAAGGGCGGTCATGTCGCCTACCAGTCTCCCAGGTGCAGCAGAGATGTAGTCACGAGCTCAAGGCAATTGCTCTGGTGAGTGCTAACAGCAGGCAGGACTGCCCCATCTGCTTCCGCTCCACCTTGTGGGCCTCCCCAGGGGCGTTAAAGGCCACTCCAACTGTTCCCCAGAAAAAATGAGGTTCTCAGCCAAGGAAGGAACTTGAAGTGGCCTTTGTGCCACCTCTGATCCAGGGCAGGAATTCCTCATGGTTTTCCCGCCCATGCTCTGCTCACACACCTCCGCTGCCCAGCCCGCTGCACGCTCCCTGCTGTGAGCCTTGCCACTGTCAAGGCCCCTGCCCTGCTGAGCCCAGGAAACTGCCTCACTCTGACCTCCACACCCTGGTTGCTGTTCTGTTTTCTCTGCTTACAGGATAAGCCTTCCTCCTCTCCCCTCATCAGACCAAGTAGTTAAGGAGAAGCAACACACAGAAAGTACGAGTAAATAACATCCACAGCCTTTGCAAACACACAGCATGTTACTTTGGGAGACTGTTCTATGTGCTTGGCATATAATATCTCATTTAATCATCACACTCCTATGAACAGAATAGGGCTTCCCTGTCTGTGTTCATTGCTGGGTCCCTAAGACCCTGCCTGGCCCACATTAGACAGGTAATACACGTATGTGGAATTATTATCCCCATTTTGCTGAAGAGAAAACTGAAGCCCAAAGAGGTTATTGCTTGCTGAAGAGCACCCCAGTCTGAAGTGGCAGAGCTGGGATTTAGAATCAGGCGGTCTAGCTCCAAAGTCCACATCTCCACCCCAATCCGGGCTGCTTTTTTTATGAAACGTAATGTCAACCTTATGTTTTCTTTTCCCGGAAAGGCATCTTCAAGTCCTTTCCTTCCTTAACAATGACATGACACTAGTGGCATTTACACAGCCCTGTGATATATTCTCATCTCACATAAACCTCATTAGATTCAGAGGCACAGTGGCCTTTCCTGCCCTGCTCATCACTGTACCTCCAAAGCCAGGCCTGGTGCATGATGTCTACACAACATGTACATGTCGGATTAGTTAACTTTATAGAAGAGGGTCTCAGGTTCAGAGAGCTTAAGAAATTTGCCTAGGGTGACAGAGTTATTAAATGACAGAGCTGTGATTTGAAACCAGTCTCTGTCCCCAAAGGCTGTTTCTACTGCATCGTGCTGCTTGGGCTCTCTGGGTTTCACTTTCTTCATCAATGCAGTGGAAATCCTAAGGCTCCTTAGTGTTTTTGTGGGGACAAAGGATGTGAGGGCGCTCTGAGAACAGGAAAAGCGCACACAGATGAGAGCCTTTCTTTTTTCTTCTCTGCATCACTGAGGCTTATGAAGGGCCTAGTGCAGAGGGGATGGGGATACGCAATGAGAGGCCTGGTGAATGAAGATGATGCCTGCAGGACCTGAGTGAAATTGGGGTGGGTGAATGGATAAGTGGATAGATGGGTGGATGGGTAGGTGGATGGATGGGTGGATGGATGGGTGGGTGGATGGGTGGATGGATGGGTGGATGGATGGGTGGGTGGATGGGTGGATGGATGGGTGGATGGATGGATGGATGAATGGATGCTTGGATGGATGAGTGGATGGATAGATGGATGGATGGATGGATGGATGAGTGAATGGATATGTGGATGGATGGATGGGTGGATGGATGGATGGTAGGTGGATGGATGGGTGGATGGATGAATGGGTAGGTGGATGGATGGATGGATGGATGGAT
>NW_003852396.1:25729288-25744204 GCF_000181295.1 Otolemur garnettii | reverse complement strand
GGGTGGGTGGATGGGTGGGTGGATGGGTGGATGGATGGGTGGGCAGATGGCATTTTAGTCCATTTTGTGCTGCTATAACAGAATATCACAGACTAGGTAATTTATAATGAACATAGATTTATTTGGCTCATGGTTTTAGAAGCTGAGGAGTTCAAGATTGAAGGGGTAGCATCTAGTGAGGGCTTTTTTTCCCTGTGTCATAACCCAGTAGAAGGCTTACATGGAGAGAGAGTGTGTGTGTGTGTGAGAGAGAGAGAGAGAGACAGGGGGACAGAAGGGAGCCAATCTCATTATTTTATAAGAAACCTATCCCCTCAATAAAAAACTCTCTCCAGTGATAATGACATAAATCCATTCTGAGGGCGGAGCCTCCACAACCTAAACAGCTTTTAAAGGTCTCATCTCCCATCAGCCCCACAATGGGATTCAGTTTCCAACACATAAACTTTGGGGGGACACATTCAAACCACAGCAGAGGGACATGTGGATGAATAGATGGATGTGTAGATGTCTAGGAGATGGATGAGCAGGTAGATAAGCAAATGAAAAGACAATGGCACAGGGGTGAATGAAGATATAAATGCTCTTTTGGAGAAGATGCAACTGTACCTGGGTGGTCTCCGGCTGGTATTTCAGCCTTTTCCAGCAGAGGGCAGCAAGGTGCCAATAGTTGGCCTACTCCAGAATTTCCAGGCAGTAACCAGCCTCCTGCCAGAGGGCACGTCAGAGTCAGAGCTGGGCCTGGCCTGTAGCTTGTTGGCAGCTCTGATCATGAAAGACTCAAGGCACAGAAGACCAGATCAGCATCAATGGGGTGCAGGAGCAAGATGTATAAAGCACAGGCTTAGAGACAGACCCTGGCACCTACCTCCTGTGACAGGGGCCTGGGAGAGTAGTCACACCCCAGAACCCCGTTCTCTCTTGTAAAATGGGAAAACAAGTGTGCCTTCTGGGCTTGTCATAGGAGTAAATGAGGTGCACTGTAGGAGTGCTTGGTAGGGTGGAGGGCCTCGGCACACACAGCTGGGGTACTTGAGGCTCAGAGGGGCTTATGTGACTTAACTTCAGCCACCCAGCAAGCACCAGGGGGTAAGTAAAAATGACTCTGGGATCCAGAGGAGACTTGTATAAGAACAGAGGAAATCCTATTAGAATACAAGCGGTTCCTGGGGAATGCAGACAGTAGGGAGGGGGCTGCTCTGAGGCTAAGGAAGATTGTAGAGACACCAGGAGGCTAAGTGAGCCTAGCCACTCACCCAAATATACACATAATAGGCCAACCAAGTACAAGTCTATAATGTGGGAAGTTGTCATTTTAATATGGAACTTGACTGGCACCTCCTGCAGTGACTGGGTGTGAATTTGCCATCTTAACAAGGTATTTTAGGAGGCTGAGGCATTTATTTTATGTGTTGCTGTCACTCCTGGTCCCTGCCAGGAATTTATCATGGTGACTAGACCAGGTTTGAGGTGTCTCAGAATGCGCTTGTTGACAGGTGGCACCCTGCAAAAAGCCAAGCCCAGTTCTACACAGCTTCAAAAAAATAGAGAGTAGGCTTGGCGCCTGTGGCTCAAGCAGCCAAGGTGCCAACCACATACACCTGAGCTGGTGGGTTCAAATCCAGCCCAGGCCTGCCAAACAATGACTGCTGCAACCCAAAAATAGCCGGGCGTTGTGGTGGGTGCCTGTGTTCCCAGCTACTTGGGAGGCTGAGGCAGAATCGCTTGAGCCCAGGTGTTGGAGATTGCTGTGAGCTGTGATGCCATAACACTCTAGCCAGGGTGAGAGCTTGACAGGCTCTGTCTCAAAAACAAAAAAAAAGAGAGAGAGAGAAACCAATCTCAAATTTCCCTGAAGCAAATGCGTCCCTGAGTATGCTGAGTGGAGGGAAAGTCCTGCCCAGAAAACAAAATGGCAGCCGGGCTTTGGGTCCTGAGCTGGTCTGCCAGTTTGCTGAGGGCCGGCTTAGAAACTGGGAGAGGGTCTCAAATTTGGTGAGGGATCAGTACTCCTCAATTTGCCTTTTTTCTTCTCCTAGGGCAGTATCCAGACCTGTAGGCTCACTGCAGACCAGGCTAGAGTTGAACAGAGCTATACCCACCTTGGTCTAAGACCATTCCTGCTGGGGCTGCAGCCCAAGACCATCTTCATGTTTCAGCAGCCCCCAGTGTGGTTCACCCAGAGTGGGCTAACACTATCTGCCACCTGGGGTGGGGGTCTGCCTTCTCCACCCACAGGGCATGACCCAGCTCCTTATCCTGGGCTTAAGCGTTATCTTTGCATTTATCCCTGACAAAGTTCTTCTGGGCACACTCTGATCAATAGTCCAGTTTCTTGAGACTCTTACTCTGCACCAGCACTGCATTTAGTGCCAGCAAGAGAAAAAGGGTGATTGTTATAAATGTGGTGGGGAAGGCAGAGGTTTGCAGCCTGGTAGAGGGTGAGGCACAACTGGCTTTGGAAGGGGAATCCGGCCCTGTCCTTAGGTAGACTGATGAGTCTACCCACTGCCCCCTTATACCAGTCCCCAGTGAAATGATGGAGCTGGACAGAAGAAACAGATGGCAGGTTGGCAGGGAACTGCAATTGACCAAGAGCCAGCAGCAAATAGCAAGAAGGACATAGGAGAATCCAGAAGCAGAGAGCAGCAGTACAACGAGAAAGGAAGCTACATTTGTCCCCTGGGCCTCTGTTAGTGCCCTGGAGGGCACAGGGTCAACAGTTGGCAGCCTGAAGCTCTGCCAAACTGCTCTCCATGGCCCTGTGCCCAAACAAGGCTGGCCTGGCACAGCATTTGTAGCATTGATCAGGAACTAGAAGTGGGACGGAAGGTGCAGTGGTGACACTAGGGTCTGGGGACCTGAGGACCCTACCGGTCCCACTCTTTCAAAGGGTCCTGAGTATGAGCTGGGGAAGGAGGCATCCCCTCCTCTGCTGATCAGCTGGACACTTCCAAACAGCCGGGGCTGTCACACTCTGACATCTGAGGCCACCTGTTGGGGCCTTCTCGCTTCTTTTGAGACTGTGCCCCCTGTGATGCGCCTATCCCCAGCCCTTACTCTAAAGGGTAGTCCTGCCAAACTTCCCCACCCTGAAAACACCAGGCCCCAACCTTCGGTCAGAACTCCCAGAACTAACATGACACCTGTTGAGATGGCAGAGCTGACGTACTTTATTTCTGTTGTGCCTTTTCTAGGACTAGGATGACCTGCAAATAGTCTCCTTGTGCAGGCTCTCTGAGCTCTTCCTCCCACTGTCAAATCTTCAATGTTGGGTTGTCACAGTGGGGAGAGGACATATGGCCAGGTCAGACTTCTGCTGGGCTGAAAATTCTGCCTCTGCCTGGCCTGTAGCCTTGGGACCCTACGTCTCCCCAACTGTGAAATGAACTCAATTGCATCTGCCTCCCAGGGAGGCTGTGAGGTTTGTGTGGGGCGACAGGTACACCTGGCACTGGCAGATGCCCAGTGAATGTCTGTTAGATCAGGATTCTTGAAGGTGTGGGGGCCAGGCTGCAAGGTGCAGAATCAGGAGGCTCCTAACCTACAAGTAGGTCAGAATGCTCTCTCCCTGCTGAGTCTTGACCCATGTCCACATTCCAAAGGCCAGAAGCTTTCAGTTAAATAAGTTCTTTGGAGTAGACTCCAAAGACCGGAAGCAGTCGTGGTAAACCCGAGCACCAGCAGCAGTTCCCAACCAGAGCTGCGTGTGTGAGGGGTACATGTACACGCACATCGCATGAGGAGTGCTTGTGGAGCTGGTCCCCACGCCCTGCATTTGGGCTGTGGCTGGATTTCCACCATCTGAGTGCTGCGTCTGACTTTCTGAGCCTTCTTGAGACAGAGGTGGCTGGCAGGGCCCAGCGTGCTTTCTGAGCCAGCTTCACAGCTGCTATTTCCATTGCAGGGAGGAGCCTGGCTCCGGTTGGGCTGCGTGGCACCAGCTCCCAGCTCTCTGTGCTATACCAGGGCACGAATGGGAAGGGGGGCTCTAAACAGGGATAGGGAAGAGGGTGGGAACCCAGAAACATCAGCATTGGGACAGATGGAGAAGGCAGAGTCAGGGAGGGAGTTGGGGGCAGTGATCAGGAAGTAACAGGATGAGAAGAATCAGCACAAAATTGTCACAGGTTGTCACAGACAGAGAAGAGGTAGACAGCTAGAGAGAGGGGCAGAGAGAGCAACAGGGTCAGAAGCAATAGAAGCAGAGAAAGGGAGGGACAGGTAAAGGAAAAGAAATTCTGAGAAAAAATTATGACAGAAAGTAGATGTGTAGAGAGGGAAATAGAGACATAGAAAAAGGATAGAGAGAAAGAGAAGCAGAGTAGAGAGGAAAAAACGCCTGGCAAACAGGCAAGGAGCAGAAAGAGGAGTGCAAATAGAGGGCTGGGCCAGGAGGGGCCTGAGAATCCACTGCGTTCAGCCCTCTCTCCATTTTCCAGGTGAGAAAACTGAGGCCCAGCCAATCAATGGCAGAATCAGGCTTAGAATAGAGGCAACAAAGATAGTGAGAGGAGAAAGAACCATGGAGGTAAAAGGAGAGCTGGATAGAGAGCTCTAAGAAGAGAGAAGCAGGAGGAGAGAGAGTCGGGGGAGGAGAGGGCAGAGGGCCCAGGACAGGGTGCACCCAGGGCAGTGAGTCCCTGGGCTTTACCTAAGCTGGGGGCTGGCAGTGGCCAACAGACTCCAGGTGGCAGCCATGGGCAGAGAAACAGAAGGGGTGAAGGCAGAGCAGAGCTCAACATGGCTGGGATGTGGTTAGACTGACCGGGTGTCCTGTGACAGCCCGTGCATGGGGCTCCTCGACGGGGCCCAGCGATTTGGTTCCAACTTCTTTAGTTTTGAAGCAGTTAAATCTGAATAAAGCAGCCTGGCAGGCCTACAAAATGTCATTCAGCCATGGAAATCCACACCCATGGCCACAGATAGCAGGAGTCACCATGTTTCTCCATCAGGGACCCTGATGCAGGGCAGGGCATCAGCCTTGTGACAGTGAGTGCGCTTAATAATAATTCAGTTATCATGATGTTTAACCACCCTAAGGAGCACTGCTTGCAAAGTTACAGACCCTCGGAAAGGCATCTCAATTGAGGAGTCTAAGGATGGATGTATTCCTGAGGTTCCAAGATTTCCATGAGGATATTTAATTGTATGTTTTCTTTTAGTGGACAATATTTTTAAAGAGTTCCTCCCAGTTATGAAATCATATGATTTCCTTTTCAGTGACCATTCAAAATTAAAAGGCATTTTCATAGGATTAGACTTGAACTTCTGAAGCAGGGATTATACAAGCAAGACTGAACATCGAGTGGGTCAGATGAAAAAACTTCAGCCTGTACTTCCCTGTGCCAGGTCCTGGGACACACAGAGGGTGGCTGTCTGGCATGGGTGTCAGAGCCCAGTCAGAGGAGGAGGGTGTCAGGATGGAGGGGATGGTGGTTATGGTGGGACACTGGTTATACATGATCAGATAAGAAACCATATTAAAGACAATGGGAGCCAGGTTTCTCACTGTTAGAAAAGTGAGTTATGAGTATGGAAAGAGAGAAAAAAATAGAATTAATCTTCTGGTATTGAATTGGATTTGGAGGTAGTGGTGTGAATTCATGGTTTTCCAGATAAATATACTTTCTAGCTCTCTCCATTGAGAGAGCCTGGGAGCAACATCCCAGTAGCAACGAGTACTTAAATCTTGGCTTCTAAAATGAGCCAGGGCTGCTTGCAGAAATGGCTGGTTCCAGGCCTGGGTGAGGAGAGTATAAGATGAACCTGAAACAGCTTGCTATGCCAGGAAGTAAATGAAAGCTCAGAGAATGTTGGGGATGTGTCCAAAAGGCACACAACTTATCTTGTAGCAGCTCCCAGGGGTCAGATTCGGATCATTTGCATCAAAATGAATAATGACAGTGACACATCATAACTCACTGAATAAAATAAGGAATCATGAGTCCAAACTGTTAGGGAGGGAAGGAGGGAGAATTAGATGAAGAACAGCATATTTATATAGTCTCAAAATGCCTCCTCATGACATAGTTATTCATTAAAAATAGAAAAGGAGCAATTTTCTGAAGTAATTTTCCAGTGGGGAAGCCTGGCAAACACCATTAAAGTGATCAAAGCAAACATCACCAGTAATGGGACAAATTGAAGTCACATGCCACCTGACAGGATGCAATGAGAACAGAGCATTCCCCCCAGAATATCCCTGCTAAAGAGTCAAAACCTGAATCCAATCATGAGGACACATCAGACAAACCAAAATTGAAGGGCATTTAGCAGACTAACTGGTCTATAATCTTCAAAAGTCTCAAGATCAAGAAAGTTAAGGAAGCACTAAGGAAATGTTTCAGTCTGTAGGACACTAAGTGACACAACATCTGAAGATTTTGAACTGGATCTTTTGACTGTAAAGGACATTATTAGAACAATTGGGGAAACATGAGTGAGGCCTGAGGAATAGATTACAGCTGCGAATACCTGTTCCTTTCCTGATTTTGATGGTCATACTTTGGTCACATAGGACAATGCCCTTGTTTGGAGGAAAGACTAAAATATTTGTTTAGGAAAAAATAAATCATATGCATTCTACTTGCAACTTTCTGTAAATTTCAAATTTTTAAACACGTTTTTTTTAAATCTGCCCACAATAGAACTCCCAAGATGAAGAGTTTTGTTATATAAACAATGTCAAACCTTCAAGGAATGAATAACCTCTAATTCATGCAACTCTTCCACACCAATGTTGATGTGGCAAAGGAAATCAGAGTCGATGTGGTAAAAGAAAATTCTAAGTTTAAAGAATCTATGAATATGTATGCAAAAATCCTAAATAAAATACAAGCAAAATCTAAGGCCTAGCCTCCAGGAGCCATTCTTGAGAGCCAGCTGGTCAGCCCCTTGCCCCTGCCCCACCCAGCTTGCACACTCTAAGGCGGGTGGCTTTGCTGGCAGCAGTGCCATCTTGAATCAACAGTGCCTTGGAGGTGACAGGGCACCAATGGGAGGAGCCAGGGCACAGAGCACTTCCTGGAGCACAGTTGCCAAGCTACCCATGAATTGTCTACTCCATACTTGTGTGTGAGAAAGCTATAAACTTCTCCTATGTTCAAGTTAAAACGTTTTGGGTTTTCTGTCATTCACAGCCAAACCTAATCTTAATTAATATTGGGCAATAGGAGATTAAAGGAGAAAATCCATATTTCATCTTGTAGATGAAATACAAAAGGACACAATAAATTTGTGTTCATTCACAATTTAAAAATAACAAAAGTTTTATCAAACTTAGAAGAGACAAAAACTTCCTTAACTTTGTAAAGAATATCTAAAGAAAATTCAACAAACAAACATCACATTCAACATTGAATTTGTTTTGTAAAATTCTTTTTTAAGATCAAGAAAAGGACGAGGCGGCTTGGCGCCTGTGGCTCAAATGGCTAAGGCACCAGCCACATACACCCAAGGTGGCGGGTTTGAATCCAGCCGGGCCCACCAAACAACAATGACGGCTGCAACCAAAAAATAGCCAGGCGTTGTGGTGGGTGCCTGTAGTCCCAGCTACTTGGGAGGCAGAGGCAGAAGACTTGCTTGAGCCCAGGAGTTGGAGGTTGCTGTGAGCTGAGATGCTACAGCACTCTACCCAGGGGGACAGCTTGAGGGTCTGTCTCAAAAAAAAAAAAAGAAAGAAAAGAAAAGGACGAGGATTCCTGCTGCCACAGCTTCTACTGAGTTATGTTCTGGAGTACTGAGCCAGCACAGTAAAAGAAGAAGAAATGAGAAGTATAAAGACATAAAAGTAAAAAAGCCCCCAAACTCCTATTATTTGTGAGAAGGGCAGACTAACTCCATCTTGCACTCCCCCATCCTGTCCCCCACTTTATCATGATCTGTCCCTGAGCGTGTAGGACTTGCAGAAATGGGTTGTTAAACAAGGATTGTTAAATAAACATACCCTGTGGAGACAGGGCAGATTAGCCCAGGATTGCAGACCCTTGTAAAACCACACCTGGCTCCCCTAGTAACTGCTTGACTCCCAACCCCCTGCCCCATAGATCTAACCTCACCTCTTGCTTCTATAAACTGCTTTGCATTAGGAATTCCAACCCCCTCCTCAACTGAGAGAAGAGTATTAAAAACCCCTACCTCTGTAATGTCTTGCCGAGAATTTGGGATATGAATCCATCTCAGTCGGCTAGCCAATAAAGGACCCCATACCTAATTTGAACTCAGCATACTGGCATTTTCTCTATAATTCCACTCACATCAGGTACAACGTTTGCAGGTGATATCATCTACATAGAATCTACAAAAATCTGGAAATAATTAAAATATTAGAGTTTAGCAAGATGGGTATATAGGATATATATAATGTAGGTGCCAAGGGGCAGAGGAAGATGGCCAAATAGAAACCTCCAGTATCATCCCTCTGCACCAACACTTAACAACTATTCACACAAGCACACATCTTCCCCAGAACAAAAAAAAAAATTAGTTTTAGAAGTCACACAGGAGAGATTCTATGGGAAGAAATTACAGAACAGAGCACAAAGAAGCAGGGTATCAGCAGAGGTCACTTCTGAGGGCTTGGAGTGTATGGCGAAGAGTCAGTGAGATGGTTTATTTCTCCCTTCCCCACATCTCTAGCAGTCAGTGGGCTCCCGAGCTGATGGAAAGCTCTTCTACTCTTGCAAGTTCAAAACTTGGCTGCCACCAGTGAACTGGGAGCTTTTTGTGGATAAAGCACAAGGCCGCCAGTGCCCTCAGGGTTGCTTCCTATCACCACAGACCCAAGATGAGATAGCAAGCACCATATTGCTTCACCATACACCATGCACCTTTGTCCTCCCCAGGTGGGCTCAAGCCCTTCATTTTTCATCTTAGTAATTCCCACACAAATATTTCCCAACTCTAGCTCTAGACTGCCGGAGTCACTGTTGGGCCCCAAGGGATCTATGTAACCCCAGATTCTGACCTATCTGGGTGGCCTGCCTTCTGGAAAGGAGGACAGAGACAACCAAAGTCCTAGCTTTCTCTCATTTGTCACCAGAATTTCTTTCTTCAGTAGGTCTTTGGTCTTGGGGATTTGAAGAATGAATTCATGGACCACAGATCAGTAGTAAGGTAGGATGTTGTCAGACAGAAAGGAATACAGTAGGAATAAAAAGCACCAAAGCTTCTGGCAAACAGGAAGACCCAAGTTAGAAGTCTCTCACATGGGTCCTTTGTCTAGGGGTATATATTACATTTTGGTCAGGACTTGATAGGTGGAAAAACACCTGTACAAACTTAATGAGTGTATTAACAAATGAATAAGTGCAGTCTCTTTCCTGGGGCAAGGTTATTAGGTCTTTGCAGTTTTTGTCTTAAGGAAGGGATTAGGATGTGTGCTCCCTACTCAAGGTGGAACCACCCCAAACATTTCAAGCTGCTTTGTTCATGACCTTCTTAGAGCCCAGAGGATGTAGCCTAGAGAGGGCACCCTGTTTGTGCCTAGAGATGGGAGTTTGATTTCTGAGCTTATCTGGGCCTAGAGAAAGGGGGGGGGGGCTGTCCAGCCCTGAGTTGGGGAATCCTGTATCACATTCACACCCTTTTCCTCTCCTTCCCCCACACTGCTTGAAGCTGCTGCTCAAAGGTGATTGAGTCAGGCTGTAGGAACTGTTTTTTCTCAGTTGGTCCATGCACCACAGGGGGGCTTCACAAAGAGTAGGGCTCAAGTCTTTCGAAACTCTTTCTCTCCTCTTCCCCTCCCCTACTTACAGCTGCCAAGAAAGACAATTGAGCTACCACAGAGAGTGGGGCTCAGGCCTTTCCTCTTGGTACCCTGTTGCAGGCTGATGAGTTTTTGGATTGAGAGCTCCCTGCCTGCCAGACCTCCCTGGTGTCCCTTGCCTGGTGACTCCATCAGGGCAGGGCACACTGTGAAGCAGAGGGACAGCAAACCACTTAGGCACCCCATGGACAACTTGGGACTGTTGCAGGAAGATGAGGCCCCACAGAGAGAAAGAGCACCCAAACACCACATTTATAAGAGGTAGGGCTTTATTCACCAGCCAGGAGCTTATGGCATAGAAGAATTCCAAATGGCCACGCTCCCCAATAGGCTTGGTTTTTCCCTTTTTATCAACAGTCAAAAAGTTCCATCCCACAGGTACCCTTCTCATTGGCTAGTTTGAATCAAGCGGGAGATGCTATTCCAGCCCCCACAGAACTACAGGATTTCATAGAACTTGGGAATTTCCAAGTTCCAGGAAGTTAAGTAAAGTTATTTTTCCATCTACCAAGTCCTGGCCAAAATATCTCTCAGGGCCAATTATTTACCCCTACTCAAAGGACTCATGCAAGAAACCTCTGACCTGGGCCTCCTCCCTGCTTCCAGAGTCTGTTCACCTTGGAGACCTGTTGCTTACACAACCTGTATCCATGTTGCTGATATGATACAGCCCTGACCAGCATAAGGTTTACACTCTCTACCCCAGATTTTCAAGGGCCATCCAGAACTCACTGGACTGCCCAAACCAAAACACTTTCCAAGGCATGGCCTCTTTGACAATAGCTCTGGCACTCTCCACTTCCTCTGCAAGCCTCTCAATCCAACGAAATCCCATTTTATCTGTGGCTTGTAGGCTCAATTCTCAAATTCCTGAGACCAAAGACTCACCGAAGAAATTCTAGTAATAAAACTACAATAGCATCCTTTCTAATGTCTTTTCATTTTCCCCCCAAACCCACATGGCCATGTGGCAGTTGCCAAAGACAGAAAGCAGAAGACCTGAAACTTCCAGTTTCTCTCAGAATAGCCAGGTGGCAAAGTTAGAGCAGGGAAGAAGGGCACACTCATACATTCAAATGGGGGATGAGGGAGAAACTCCACCTATTTTTAGCCATCTCAGTCATTCTCCAAGCACTCACATGCACACAATTCCAACCCCATTTCTTAAGCTGGGCAGCCTAGATTTCCCACTTGAGCTGCCCTTAGCTGTAGGACGCAACCCAACACTCCCCTAGGCCCTGTGAAGAGAGGTCCAACTCCACCCTCAGAGTTCTCTCAGTCACACCTCTCAACAGACCTGCTAGTGATCTAGCACCCCAAGGAGTTGATCAGGCTCCTTCTTCCACTAAAACTGTAGTGGGATCCCCAGATCGATCATAACTTGCCTTAGATGTCTCCCTGTGTAGGTACCTGTTACTGCATGCCAGTTACTCCTGGTTGTTGACTCCTTGAAGACCACCAATGAGATCCTTTCTCAGCCCAATTGAGGCATCCACACAGGGAGGCCAAACTGCCTCCCTGGCATGCTCAGTGGTTCACATTGCCCAGGCCCATCAGGGGCCCCCAAGTGGGTGTTCAGAGGATTGGCGGCAACTACTAGGTGCATGTTGTCTCCAAGGCTGATCTCACTTCCCAGTCAGGGAACCAAAAATGTTGTAGGAAGAACAGGCCCAGTGGAGAGAGAGAGCACCCAAATACCTCATTTATAAGAGGAAGTGCTTTATTCACCAGCCAGGAGCTTACGGCATACAAGAATTACAAATGGCCATACTCCCCGACAGGCTTGGTCTTTCCCTTTTTATCAACAGTCAAAAAGTTCCATCCCACAGGTACCCTTCTCATTAGCCAGTTTGAATCAAGCAGGAAATGCTATTCCAGCCCCTATAGAACTACAGGATTTCACGGAACTTAGAAATTTCCAAGTTCCAGAAAGCTAAGTGTACAAATTCCCAAGAGCTGAGTCACCATGGAGAGGACCCTGCAGGTGTATCCTTGTGGTCTCCTTGAGAAGACCCATTCTCCTAGACCTCACCCTTCTCAGGTATCCTCTCTCAGGACCACCTTGCTTCTCCCTGGCATGGTCAAGAATTAATCTTCAGGGAACCAGGGATAGGCCTACAGGCCAGATCCTTTATCCACAGGTCTCACTTATATCAGCTGGGGGCAAAGAGGAGAGAGTTTTGAGTGGGCAAGGCCAGTGTGGCCCTTCCCTGACACCTTTGCCTGGAAGCTGGGATCAGACCTTTAATCCCTGCTGAAACAGATACCTCTGTCACCTTTGATGAAGCTTGAGGGAAAGCTCATACAACCCAGACCTACCCAGCCACACTCCCCACCCTAACTCTTCTGTGGCAGGGAATAGAACTCACCTCAAGTTTCAGGGCCACATCCACCACCTGGGGCAATCAAGTGCTTCTTCTGAGGGACTAGAACTGGTCACAGGACCAAAAATCAACATTGCAGGTGGGATTGGGTGGCTCAAGCCTATAATCCTAACACTCTGGGAGGCCGAGGTGGGTGGATTGCTTGAGCTCAGGAGTTTAGGAGCTCAGAAGCCTGAGCAAGAGTGAGGAGACTCTGCCTCTACTAAAAATAGAAAAAAGAGCCCAGCTTTGTGGTAGGCACCTGTAGTCCCAGCTACTGGGGAGGCTGAGGCAAGAGAATCACTTGAGCCCAAGAGTTTGAGGTTGTTGTGATCTATGACTCTATTGCACTCTACTCAGGATGACAGAATGAGACTCTGTCTTAAAAAATATAAATAAATGAATAAATAAATAAATGACATAAAACACTGTCAACATTGCAGTTTGTTCCTTCCAGCAAGCACCAACTACTGAGAGGGAGCTCAATTTGCACACCCTTTACAGCATTTACTGACTCAATCATATAGGTTGTGGCTGAGTCTTACATGCGCCACCACTGTCTCAGAGATTAAATTAGATTGCCTTTATCTAATCCAGTGTTTTTTAACCTTTTTTTCCCCTCTCACAGCACACTTGAACCTATAGTTAAACTTCTGCAGCACATTTAAATTATGTTGATTTAAAAAACGGAGTAAGAACATAATTGCTGTGCTTTGAATTTCTTTTGAAAATAATTTATTTAATAATCTTTAAAAATTTTTGTGGCACATCTAAGATCTTTTCACAGCATACCAGCTGAAAATCACTGATCTAAACAAAAGAAAATCCAAAAGTAAGAAAGAAAATCTACTCCAGATGAAAAGGAATCAGTGAAAGAGCTCAGGATACATGAAAAATCAGAGTGAAAGAACAACCCCAAAAGAAAACAATAATTCTGTACAATGGAAACCAAGCAAAACAAGAATATTGAAATGACTTATAAAGAATTTTGATATGGGTTTTAAGGAAATACCATGAAATACAAGAGAAAATAGAAATCCTACCCAAAGAAACCATAAAATCAATGCAGGAAATGAATACAGAAATAGAATTTTTTTAAAAATCAAGCAGAACTTCTAGAAACAAAAAATTAATTTAAGGACATGCAATACACAGTGGGAAGCCTTAAAAATAGGGTAGATCAGGCAAAAGAAAGAATCTCAGAGCTAGAAGACAACACCTTTGAATTAAACATGTCAGTCAAAGAAAAAGAACAGAGAAACAAGAAGAACGAAGCCTACAAGAAATATGGGATTATGTAATGAAGCCTAACATAAGAATCACAGGCATCTCTGAGGATGAAAAAGAAAATACATAAGGGTTGGAAATCCCATTTGAGGGAATACTTGAGGAAAATTTCCCAAGTCTTTGTAGAAATCTAAAAATCCACATACTAGAAGCTCAATGTACTTCTGGGAGATTCATCACCAAGATTCATCATCTGCATTATATCTGATACTCCTGGGAGATTCAATCACCAAGGCCAGGGGTCGTGGTTCTTGCCTGTAATCCTTAGCACTCTGGGAGGCCGAGGCGGGTGGATTGTTTGAGCTCAGGAGTTTGAGATCAGCCTAAGCAAGAGCGAGACCATGTTTCTAAAAAATAGTCAGGCGTTGTGGCAGGCGCCTGTAGTCCCAGCTACTCAGGAGGCTGAGGCAAGAGGATCTCTTGAGCCCAAGAGTTTGAGGTTGCTATGAGCTATGATGCCATGGCACTCAACCCCAGGGTGACTGAGTGAGACTCTGTCTCAAAAAAATAAAAAATTAAATAAATTTTTTTAAAAAAAGAGGCAATCACTGTGACATATAGTCATCAGACTGGCCAAAGTTAACATCAACAAGGAACTTCTATGAACTATTAGGTGAAAGCATTGAGTAACTTACAAAAGAAAATCCATCACTTGTTTCGGTGTCCATAGCTCAGTGGTTAGAGTGCTGGCCACATACACCAGGGCTGGCAGGTTTGAACCCTGCCCGGGCCTGCTAAACAACAATGACAACTACAGCAACAATAACAAAAAAAAAATAGCAAGGCACTGTGGCAGGCACCTGTAGTCCCAGCTACTTGAGAGGCTGAGGCAAGAGAATTGCTTAAGCCTAAGAGTTGGAGGTTGCTGTGAGCTATGAGGCCACAGCACTCTACCCAGGGGAACATAGTAAGACTCTGTCTCAAAAAAAAAAAAAAAAAGTAAAAGAAAAAGAAAATCCATCAGTTTAACTAGACTTCTCAACTAAGACCTTACAAGTCAGAGGGACTTGTAGCTATACTAATCAAGATAAGGGGGTATACAGATGTCTCTCCATTTATTTAATTCTTCCTTGATCTATTTATCAACATTTTATAACTGTCAGCACACCAAACTGATACATGCATTGTTATGGGTGTGCCTGTGTACTTCATGTTTTTTGAATGACTGCAGTGGTATTACGTCTTTGATTTCAGTTTTGGAATGTTCATTTTGAGGATAGAGAACTACGTTTTACTTGGGGGTGTGGTCTTGTTTTCTGAGACTCTGCTAAAATCTCTTATTGGTTCTTTGAGTTTATTTTTTATAGATTTCTTGTGATTATCTATGTAAACAATCATGTCATCTGCAAATCAATATAGTTTTTTTTTTCCTTAATAGAAAAAAGTCAACCAAGGGATAAATCCAGCTACTTACCGATACCTGATCTTTGACAAGCCGATTAAAAACATTGAGTGGGGAAAAGATTCCCTATTTAACAAATGGTGCTGGGCAAACTG
>NW_003852396.1:25714532-25727711 GCF_000181295.1 Otolemur garnettii | reverse complement strand
AAAAAAAAAAAGTCAGAAGGAATAGGAGCCCATTTTCAGTCTTTTCAAACAGCAAAATGGCCAGTCTAGAATTTTGTATGTTGGAAAACTAAGTTTCTTAAATGTGGGAGAAATAAAGATTTTTCTCAGACAAGCAAACTTTAAGGGATTTGTTAAGACGAGAGCTGACCTGTAGGAAGTATTCAGATCTGCATTATATCTGATCAGCACCCACCAGTGCTGATCCAAATGCTAACGTTGAGTGCTCAAATGCCGCAATGGTTTAAAAGGTAAAGCAAAGCAATAAAGTTCTATGCAACAGGATGACCAGAAATCCACCCCACTTATCAATTCTATCAATAAATGTGAATGGCTTGAAATGTGAATGATTCGAGCCAGCCTATGTCTCGCTGAATGGATTGAAAAAAATACAATTCAAGTATATACTGTGTTCAGGAAATGCATCTCACCCACAAACCACAAACCACCCATCTCACCCATTCAGATTCAAGGTGAAACAGTGGAAAACAATATTCCATGCAAATGGAAACCAAAAGAAAGCTGGTTTTGCTATTCTCATATCAGATAACACAGACATCAAATTAACAAAAGTAAAGAAAGACAAAGATGATAATTTTATGCTGGTGAAGGGAAAAATTCAACAAGAAGACATGACAATCCTAAATATCTATGCAACTAACACAGGTGCACCCAAATTTATAAAGCAAATCCTACTTGATCTAAACAAAATGATGAACAGCAGCATTTTAATAGCCAGAGACTTCAATACCAAATAGAAAACAAAGGAATAAGGGACTTAAATAAGACTCTCAAACAAATGAAGCTAACAGACATTTATAGAACATTATTCCCCAAAACTACTGAATATACATTCTTCTCACCAGCTCACATAACATTCTCTAAGATTGATCACTTCCTAGGCCGCAAACCATGTCTCAAAAAATTAAGAAAAAAATAGCAATTATACTATGTATCTTCTCAGACCACAGTAGAATAAAATTCAAAATCAATTCCAGCAGAAACACTCAATGTCATAGAAATTAAGCAACCTACTGCTGAACCTCCTTGGTAAAGGAGGAAAGATGGAAATCAAAAGATTCTTCAAACTAAATGACAAAGGGGACACACAAGTTACCAAAATCTGTGGGATGCTGCAAAAGCAAAACGAAGAGAAAAATTAAAAGTCTTAATTGCCTATGTCCAAATGACAGAAAGATCACCCATCAGCAATCTCATGGATCATCTCAAAGAATTGGTGAAGGAAGAGCAAACCAATCCCAAACCTAGTAAAAGAAAAGAAAATAACTAAGGTCAGAGCAGAACTAAGTGAAATTAGTGCCAAAAGAATTATACAGAAGATTAATAAAACACAAATTTGGTTCTTTGAAAAGATAGACAAAATTCAAAAGGTCTCTTGCTAGATTAACCAGAAAAAGAAAAGAAAGGACCCTAATAAGCTCAATCAGAAATGAAAAAAGAGATATTACAACGAATACCACAGAAATACAAAATACTATCTCTGAGTACTATAAAAATCTTTATGCACATAAACTTGAAAACATTGAGGAAATAAATAAAGTATTGGAATGACACACTTTCCCTAGGCTCAATAAGGAATAAGTAGAACCCCTGAACAGACCACTATCAAGCAATGAAATTGAAGCAGCAATAAAAAAGTCTTCCAACAAAAAAAGTCCCGGACCACATGGTTTCATAGCCAAATTTTACTAGACCTATAAAGAAAAACTGGTAACTATATTGCAGAAATTACTTCATAACATTGAGAAGGAAGGAATCTTCACCCATCTCATTCCACGAAGCCAATATCACCTTGACATCAAAGCCAGGAAGGGACACAACAATAAAAAGAAAACTGTAGACAACTAACTCTCAAGGTTATAGGTACAAACATTCTCGATAAAATCTTAACAAACCGTATGCAGCTGCCCATAAAAAAAAAAAATCGACCACCACCAGGTGGGCTTCATCCCATCCCAGAAACACAGGATGGTTCAACATATGTAAATCTATAAATGTGATTCACCACATAAATAGAAGCAAAAGCAAAAAGCATATGATCCTCTCAATAGATGCAGAAAAACATTTGACAAAATACAACACCCTTTCGTGATAAGAACTCGTAACATAATGGCATAGGTAGAACATATCCCCAAATTATAAAAGCCATATATAGCAAACAATTCATAGAGTGAATGGACGATCTAAAGAATGGGAGAAAATATTTACATGCTATCAAGGGCTAATAACCAAAATCTTATAAAGAGCTCAACCAATTCAGCAAGAAAAAAACCATCACATAACTCATTAAAAAAGTAGGCCAAACATATGAACAGAAACTTTGCCAAAGAAGAAAGACTAATGGCCAAGAAACATATGAAAAAATGGTCAATGTCTCAATTGTCAGGCAAATGCAAATCAGAACCACCATGAGATATATTACCTAACCCGAGGGAGAATGGCTTTTGTCAAAAAGTCCCAAAGCAACAAACGCTGGTGTGGATGAGGTGAGATAGGAATCTTTATACAGTGTTGATGGGACTGCAAACTAGTACAGCCTCTCAGGAAAGGGGTATGGAGATATGTCAAAGTAGACCTACCATTTGATCCAGCAACCCAACTACTGGGTATTTACCAAAAGGGACATTTTATAAAAAAAAAAAAAAAAAAGACACCTGCACTCGAATGTTTATTGCAGCACAACTCACAATCATAAAGACGTAGAAGAAAACCCAAGTGCCCATCAATACATGAGTGGATTAATAAAATGTGGTTTATGTACACCAGGGACTACTACTCAGCTATTAAAAAAAATGGTGAACTAATACCGCTTGTATTAACCTGGATGGAACTGGAAACCATTCTTCTAAGTGAAATATTACAAGAATGGAGAATCAAGCACCACATGTACTCACTATTAAACTGGAACTAATTGATCAACACTTATGTACATGTATAAATGACACTCACTGGAAATCAAGCAGGTGAGACAGGAGAGGAGAAGATGGGTAAAGGTTCTGCACCATGGGCATACTTACAACTTTGACTCAAACTGTACAAAAGCAAACGTTTGTACCCCCATAACATTCTGATAATAATAACAAATAAATTTAAAAGCAGTTATCTCTTTATATAACACAACATGAAGTTCAAATATGTAATTTTTTTAAAGATGCATCTACAATAACAACAAAAATTAGTATGCACTTTGAGACAAATTTAATGAAAGACATGTAAGCTTTTATGGAGAAAGATTGTAAACTTTATTGAAAAACATTGAAGAAGACCTTTATGGCTCAGTGCCTGTAGGTCAGTGGTTAGGGCACCAGCCACATACACCAGAGCTGGCAGGTTCAAACCCAGCCTGAGCCTGCCAAACAACAATGACAACTACAACCAAAGAATAGTCGGGCGTTGTGGTGGGCGCCTGTAGTCCCAGCTCCTTAGGAAGCTGAGGCAAGAGAATTCCTTAAGCCCAAGAGTTGGAGGTTGCTGTGTTCTGTGACGTCACAGTACTCTACCCAGGGAAACATAGTGAGACTCTGTCTCAAAAAAAAAAAAAGACCTTTAAAAAGTGGGAACATCTTTTAGATCCATGAATTTAAAAAATCAATTATCAATATCAAAAAATTAATTTATAGATGCCATATCACACCAACCAAAATTCCAAAAGATCTCTTGGGGAATTTTGCAAGTCAGTTCTAACATTTTTTTTTTCATAGATGACCAAAAGGCCATGATACTCCCAAAAAAGAAAAGTAAAGTGAGGGGACCTGTCTTGCCAGCTATTGAGACTTATTATAAAATTATAGAAATTAAGAAACTGTGGTTGCTGGCAGAAGTAGTAAGAAGTGGTAAACAAATAGAGCTATGGAACAGAATAGAGACCCCAGAAATAGGCCTCTGCACATATGGAAACTTGATAAATGACAGCTGCATTGCAGATGAAGAAAGAACTAGTCGCTGGATGGTGCTGACACTTCTGGAAAAAATGAAACGTGACCTGCACCTTACACCATACACAAAAATCAATTTCAGATGGATTAAGGGCTTCACATGTGAGAGCCAACTTTTTTGCTAATTTTAGGAGAAAACATAGAAACCTTCCTTTATGAACTTAAGCTGGGAAAGGATTCTTAAACAAGCCATAAAAACATAAACATAAATGGGGAAGTGCAATAAATTTGACTCCTATGGAGTTTAGAACTTCTGTTCATCGAAACATACTATTAAGTGAAACTACAAACTGCAAAGTGGTGCCACAAATTTTGCCAAGATGTCTCAACAATCATTCTCATCCCACATGCCCTTTAGCTCCTGGCCACTCAGCAGAAAGAGGCAGAGTTTACAGAAAAAGGTAGAGTTTATGTCCTCTTCCCTTGAACCTGGGCAAGGGACGGCCTTGCACAATACTGTACAGCCAGAAGGATGATGTATGACTTCTGAGGCTCGGTTAAAAAAGCACCATATACTTTAGCCTCCATTCCTGCTTCTGGCTTCATCCTCCCCCAACTCAACCTGTCCTGTGCAGGGGACACAGCTGCTTTCTGGCTCCGTCTTAGGTTGCTTCACTATGTCTGGGCCGCTCGTGTTTGCTTGGGCTTAGCTTCCTCCAGGTGTCTCAGAAATACCTTCCTCCAGGTCTACCCGGCCTGGAGAGTTGCCTTGACCCTCCTTGGGGATAGATGCTTTCATAGTCCCCAACCTGAGCGAGAGGATGAGGCAAAAAACAAACAAACAAACAAAAACCCAAAACACAGAAATTAAGGCATATCCAACATTTGTTTGTGCTGGGGAGTCAGAGGTAAAGGGGTGACCTCAGCAAACCGTCATGGGTACACTCAGAGTAGGAGCTGTATCCTCCACAGCTGCCCCAGGAAGGGTGGCAAAAGGTTTAGACGTAAAGAGTTGGAGTCCTTACTCTGCCCCTGACGTGCTGTGTGACTCTGGGCATGCCACTTTGCCTCTCTGGACCCAGCGTCCTCAGTGGCAGAGCTCCTGTGTGATCATTTTGATACATCTAATCCCTGGCTGGGAGGGTGGTATGTAGAGTATGTACTCTATACATAGAGTCAAAGGAAAGCTCTCTTCTCTCTTCTACCCTATCGTGCCTACCCAGCAAACTTCTACTTGTTCATTAAGACCCATAGACACTGCCTCTAGGAAGTCTCCCTTGACTCAAGGCCTGGGGGCCTCTGTGCTTCTCTCCATCACAGCCCTGATTTTTTCCTCCCATCTTAGCCACTCCTGACTGTAAGGCCTCCAAGAGCAGAAGTTATGTCTCAACCACCTCTGGGTCCCAGGTCCCAGCCTAGGGCCTGGCCCAATGCAGGCACCAGGAAATGACTGCCAGACTAATTATTCAATCAGCATATAGTAAGACTTCAAGAAGACACAGCAGGGTCTTCTCTGGCTGAAAGCCACACAACCTGTTGCCCGTCAGACTGGTAACTGAGTTGCCTAGCTTCTTAGAGAGTCCCATGAGTAGAGTGAGTCACAGGGCTGCTGGGGAAAGTCATGGGCATGCAGGCAGCTGCATTCTCAGCAGATCTCATGATACACATGAGATTCTCATTTGTTCATTTATTTTCCAATATTGGCAATGTTCCAAAAGTGGCATTTTTTTTCCTGCAGACATGTATGAGGATATTAATTGTCACTAATGCTGAGTTAAATACATCTTGATACCATTCATATCTTAACCAGAAAGCACAGGTAAACTCCAATGATCTGAGTGTGGATTGTCCATGGCTGGTGTGGACTCCCAGTGGCCGCCCTGGCATCCTGGGCTACTTTCCTTCCTCATTCACAGCTAACATTGCCCTGAACCAAATAAAATCTGATGGCCTAAGGTCTGCTTGCACACCTCTGGCCCTTGCAACACAGTCCAGCCCAGTCCAGCTCAGCTTGAGGGTGAACCAAGCTATAGCTCCTCAATGAGCCCTGGGGGAACCAGTCTGTCTCACCCCTCTGCCTGCTTCCACATGGTCACACCTGTGCAGCCAGAGACAGTATGTCTCAGAAACAGTCCTCTGGCTGCAGGGCAGAGATGGGCAGAAGAGAGAGTGACTGAGGCGGGAGACCACTATCACAGATGACATGATGTCCTGCTCTGCATCCCCCAAGACCACCGGCCACAAGAAACAGTTCTCATGCTCTAAACAGCTATCTGCCTCAAGTGTCACCCTCTCTGCTTCTCTGCCCAGAAAGAGAAGGGCTTTCCTATAGGCCTTCACAGCCTTACAGACGCCTTGGGGTCCCCAGTAGGGTGGAGCTCACTTATCCCACACACTTCATTGTTTTATTTCTTCCCCACTTTCCCCACTGGCGGATTTGCTTCTAGGATCACCCCCAAAATAAACTACTTGACCAAGTCCTTATCTCAGGGGCTGGTTTGGTTGGCCACAAAGACAGCCACAGAGAAGGCTAATGGAACAGTGCAGAGGACAGACGATAAAGGCCTGACCTCAGAGAGGATCCACGAGGGTGGAGGGAACCAGCTGATCCCAGAAGTGGTTCAAAGGCACAATGGGTGGGACCTGGAGGCTGATTAGATGCGGGGTGGGGGTGAGAGACAGAGGGAGGAGGCGAGATGACACCCAGTTTTCTCATTCCAGCAATACCTTTACTGTGATAAGAAGTCATGGGAATTTGGCAAAGAAAATAACTTCAGGTTTTAATGAATTAGAATTTCAGATTTTGCATATATTATACATAATCCTACCTTGTGAGATATTCCTAAGTATACTGATTTTCCATCGTGCAAAAAAAGAAATAAAGGATTTAAGGGAGCTTATAAGATTTTGTGAAAACACTAGATTGTATAGTCAATAAATGGAATATCTTTTAAAGGCAAGTCATAAAAACAATGATGTAGAAGAATATTTAATGATATGAAAATATGTTGCTGCATTGTATTAAGTTAAAAAGTTAGCCTACAAAATAGTACTTATAACTGAGAGCTCATTTGGGGAGTATGTAATGGATTCCAATTGCAGAGCACTCAGATGTGCAAAAAAAAGTGGTCATTTCATTTTTCTAACTAAATTTAGTTTCTATTACAAGGCACCACTCTGTGAAGTGGAAACTCAATCTCAGCCATTTCTGGATACCCCACTCATATCTCATTCTCCCTGTTCCTACAGGTAGGTCCTCCAGTGCCATCTCTCTACAGTGGTATCCCCTGAGACATCACATCAGGTGTCTGAGCCCTGGCCAGCAGTCCTCACTGGTCACTGCCTGGTCGAATCTTCTTCCCAGCCATATGGCCCTTCAGTTTCAGGCAGCTTTCTTGGCTACTGCAGGGTCCCTGTGGTAGTCGTAAAAATGCACCCCTTTCCCAAAATATATTCACTTCCTAATCCCAAGAACCTGTGAGACTGTATTACCTTATATGGCAAAATCTGTGTTTAAGATAATTATCATGTGTTATCTGGATGGGTCCTAAATGTAATCACATGTGTCCTTATGAGAGCACAGTGGGGCAGAGAGAGATTAGACAGAAACAGAAAAGGTGATGTGAAGGTGGAGCAGAGAAGATGCAGCCCCAAGCTAATGAATACTGGCAGCTACCGGAAACTGAAAGAGAGGAGGAACTGATTCTCCCCTAGAGCCTCCAGAAGTAGGATGGCCCTGCCGATATGTTAATTTCAGCACAAGGAAACTGATTTCAGCCTCCAAAGTGAGAGAGAATACCTTTCTGCTCTTCTAAGCCAGCCAGTTTGTGGATATTTTTTATAGCAGCCATGGAAACTGATCCAGCTACATACACAGGTGTGCTGTGATCATTCCTGTTGTGTGTGTGAACCCAGGTTTTACCCTGGGTGCTGCGCTCTCCAAGGTTCCCCATGTCTCTCCATCACTTCTCACAACCCTCAGGGGCCCGGGACTCCCTCTCCTGCCCCTGAGCCTCTCCAGGGTTGAGGAACATCCTGCAAAGCTCTCTCTAACCCATCTACCTGGACCGCTCTCAGGCATCTGTGCTCTGCGAGGAACTCAAGCACCCTTCCCCTGATCCCAGGCTCTGCAGAGACCGAGGGCACAGGTCCTCCCTGCTCTTGGATTCCACAGTGGCCCTCTGCCTCAATGTGGCCGGTCCCCACGCACCCTCCTCCTGGGACAAAGCTGGAGGAGGCAAATGATGCAGGACCCCTCCTGAGCACCCACAGTTCCTCACCTTCCCTCCGATTCTCTTTTTCCTCCATCAGAATATTCTTTGCCTGGTCTGGAAACAATTCTTCCAAATGTGTTGCTTACTTACGCTCGAACCTCAAAAGCAAAAGTCTTCATTGTCTGCGTTCCACCTTGTGAGGACAAGGTTATGGGGTTAAGGGAACGATGAAGGAAGGGGAAAAATGTTTAATTGCTAAATTTTATTTCTGACTATATGCACACATGTATACACACACACACACACGAGTGTCCATAAAGTTTGTGTGCAATTTAAAATAGCCAACTTTTTTTTGTTGTTTTGAGATAGAGCCTCACTTTGTCACCCTCCGTAGAGTGCCATGGCATCATAGCTCACAGAAGCCTCAAACTGTTGGGCTCAAGCTGTTCTCTTGCCTCGGCCTCGCTAGTAGCTCGGAGTGGGACTAGGGAGTAGGTGTTGCCCACCACAACACCTGGCTATTTTTTAGAGATGGGGGTCTCACTCTTGCTCAGGTTATTCCCAAACTTCTGACCTTGGCCTTCCAGAGTGCTAGGTCTACAGGCATGAGCCACCGCACCCAGCCCCAAGTACCCAACTATTTTATATGATTGATTGAAGAGTAATATGTGTACTACAAAAACAGATTAAAGTTGGTTATCCTTGAGACACGTGTATTTTCCTTCCTGGTCCTTTTCCATACTTTTCCCCAAGTATCTAACATTAACAGGTATTATTTTTGTAATGGATGACAAATTATTTCAAAGGAATTATTTAAAGGGCATAACATTTAAGACAAAATTTTAAAGTAGGCGTGAAAGAAATCAATGCGGGAATAAAAGCTGGAACAGCCTAAAGACCACTGCATTAGCTCCGGGTAGAGCAGACACTCTGCTTTCAATTTCCCAGGAGCCAGTAAGCGTGAGAAACACAGCCACGGTGTTCATGTGATTGAAACAGACCAACTGCTCCAAAGGACTGCTATTCTTAGGGCTCAAAGCAGACAGGCATTTCTGCCAAGGATCTGTTAGACACATATTATTAATCTACTTTCTTATGGAGGAAAGTGAAGCTGAGTGGTGAGTTGGCTCGCCAGTGATGCAGCTACAAGGAAGTGGAGCTGGGATTTGAACCCATAGAATAGCCACGAGGAGTGATCCTTTCACAACAGCAGTTCTCAACCTGTGGGTCGCAACCCCTTTGTAACAATGAAAATACATCTTGCATATCAGATATTTACATTACGACTCATAACAGTAGCAAAATTACAGTTATGAAGTAGTAATGAAAATAATTTTATGGTTGGGGTCACCACAACATGAGGAACTGTGTTTAAGGGTCACAGCATAAGGAGGCATTAGGAAGGTTGAGAACCACTGTTTTAGAACATAAATAAAATCATGTCATGTCCCTGCTCAAAACCTCCAGTGGCTCCTTAAGTCACTCAGGGCCAAGGTCAAAGCCTTATGAGGGCCTATAAAATTTAGTGAACTGTCCCAGTAACCAGTATCCTCATACCCTGATGCCCTGCTGTTCCCTCTGCCCCACCGAGACCTTAAGGCCTTTGTCCTGGCTGTTCCTTGGCCAAGAACACACTCCTTACAGATATCTGTATGGTGAACTCCCTTACCACCTCCAAGACTTGACTCACATGTCCTTCTAAGGAGGCCTACAGTGACCACAGGATTTAAAATTGTAATCCCACCCCTTCCCGACACTGCCCTCACACTGCTCTATTTTCATCTGTAGCACTTGCCACCTTCTACCACTCTCTACGTTTGCTATTTATCATCTGCTCCCTCTGCTAGAAAACAAGGTCCACGAGGACAGGTTTTTTTGACCAGTTCACTGATGTCACCCAAGCGTCATAGGCAGACCTTGACGCATCGTAGATGCTCATTATGTGTCAGGTGTCATAGTAGATGCTCATTTGTTAAGTGATTGAATAAAGCACAGAGAATGCTCCCCATGTTGCATGCATGAGCCTCAGAGAACATGACTCTATTATCTTGTGAGGGTCAGGCCCATGGCCACTCCCCTCTGCAGGTGTTGTGGTGGGTCAGGTCTTGTGTTAGGCATGGGGGAAAGAAATAATTCGGTACTCAGGAATACATGCCAACTAACGTAAGGCAGAAAGCAAGACAAATTTTTTGTTGGAGAAAAAGTGTCGAGATAAGGAAAAAATTTATGTGCCAAAATCATGCCGGGCACTTTCATATAGGTTTTTGCACTAAATGCTCATAAGACCCACAGGCCAGTAGGAACAGCACTATTTGCAAGCAAGTAAACTGAGGCTCATTGGGACAGGCAAGCTGACAAGGTCCAGTTGATGTGTGAGTCATCCTGACCCAGAGGGTCTTGGGGACTTGCAATAGAGTTGAAGGATGGGCAGGATGTTAACAGAAGAGAAGGCTGGACTGCACATCCCAAGTGACGGGAACAGTGGAGTCAAGGCACAGATATGATGGCATATGAGATGTGCTCAAGGGCATCCAGAATCAGGAATGGCAGGTCTGGCTGCATTGCCACTTTGACCCATGCTCAGGTGGCACAGGGTGTCCAGCCTGGGGATAGGGTGTGCCAGGCTCACCGTGGAGCCTGTAGTCATGGAAACAGCCTCACCCCTGGGCCTACACTGGCAGGTCTGGCCGTCTGACCCTGACCTCCTCAGGCCTGCTGCAGGCTGCAGCTTCTCTAGGTTTGGATGTCAAGCTCCTCAGCAGCCACCTTGGCCGTTTAGTCAAGAACCTGCAAAAATAATATCCAGGTACCTTCACGCAATCTGTGGTGGGCCTGAGGGCCACTAAAAAGCAAGCCAGACCCTTTTTCCATGCTCCTTAATAGTTTGGGCTTACATAGGGCGAATAAATATTCCAGCATTTTGTGTAAGAACTGATCCTTATATACTGAATTTTTCTTTTCTTTTTTGTTGGAAACCAGCATGGGAAGGGGAGTGAACCAGAGTGGAATTGGTGGGGAATGAGGAAAATACAGCACAAGAGAAGAAACCAAGGATGGGACTGGGAGGACTGACTGAGCTGATGGCTGCAGCCAGCACCAAAGCACAAAATCAGCTTTATTTTATGGTATCTGTACAGGGTTGTCCAGGGGGAAATAGCATAGACAAAATGGGAAAGTGGCATAAACAAAAGACATAGTTTTGGTCTTACAGTACAATAGGAAAATGTAAATGACTTTAATAAGGTAAATCATCTTGTTAATGTTTCTACTCAACTTTGTTAACATTTGACAAGAAGCAAGAAGGGAAAGATCACAATGATCCCAGCAAGGTTAACAAAACAAAGGAAAAACTGTGACTTAGTGGTTACTACTTAACTTTGTTAGCATTCACGGACCTCTGCATAGTTAACCAGACAAAGAAAGGGCTATGTGACTTCTGGAAAAGGGAGCTTGAAGAAAAGAATATGGCTATTTGAGGAACAGAGGAGAAGCAGTTGGGGGTTCATTCTCTGAATGTTCCCCAGGCTGTGAGGGCCCTGCCAGTCTCACAGCCAGCTCTCTATACTTTTTCTTTCTTTCTTTTTTATTGAGACAGAGTCTCACTTTGTCACCCTTAGTAGAGTGTGGTGGTGTCATAACTCACAGCAACCTCAAACTCCTGGGCTTACATGATTCACTTGCCTCAGCCTCCCAGGTAGCTAGGACTACAGGCGCCCCACACAACACCCAGCTATTTTTAGAGACAGTGTCTCACTCTGGCTCAGGCTGGTCTCCAGCCTGTGAGCTCAGGCGATCTACCCACCTCAGCCTCCCAAGTGCTGAGATTACAGGTGTGAGCCACTGTGCCTGGCTGAATTTTTCATTTTATTCTTGTACTATGATTATCATAATTTTGTTTTGTTTTGTTTTTTATTACTGTAATTTAATTTAAGGGCTAATATTTATTGAATACCAGCTATGCACTTTTACATTCTTTTTTTTTTTTTTAATTTTTGGTTGGGGATTCATTGAGGGTACAAGAAATCAGGTTTCACTGATTGCTTTTGTTAGGTAAAGTCCCTTTTACAATCATGTCTTGCCACCAAAAGATGTGGCACACACTGAGACCCCACCCCCTCTCTCCTTCCCTCTCTCTGCTATTCCCTTCCCCACTCCTCCCTCCTTCCTCCTTTCTCTGCTCTCCCCTTCCCCTACCCCCATCATGTCATTAATTGTCCTCATATCAAAATTGAGTACACAGGATTCTTGCTTCTTCATTCTTGTGATGCTTTACTAAGAATAATGTGTTCCACTTCCATCCAGGTTAATACAAAAGATGTAAAGACTCTTTTTTTTTTTAATGGCTGAATAATATTTCATGGTATACATATACCACAGCTTGTTAATCCATTCCTGGGTTGGTGGGCATTTAGGCTGTTTCCACATTTTGGCAATTGTAAATCAAGCTGCAATAAACAGTCTAGTGCAAGTGTCCTTATGATAAAAGGATTTTTTTCCTTCTGGGTAGATGCCCAGTAATGGCATTTCAGGATCAAATGGGAGGTCTAGCTTGACTTCTTTGAGGGTTCTCCATACTTCCTTCCAAAAAGGTTGTATTAATTTGCAGTCCCACCAGCAGTGCAAAAGTGTTCTCTTCTCTCCACATCCATGCCAGCATCTGGAGTTTTGAGAATTTGTGATGTGGGTCATTCTGCTTGGGGTTAGATGGTATCTTAGGGTGGTTTTGATTTGCATTTCTTTAATAATTAGGGATGATGAGCATTTTTTCATATGTTTGTTAGCCATTCGTCTGTCTTCTTTAGAGAAGGTTCTATTCATGTCTCTTGCCCATTGATATATGGGATTGTTGGCTTTTTTCACGTGGATTAATCTGAGTTCTCTATAGATTCTAGTTACCAAGCTTTTGTCTGATTCAAAATATACAAATATCCTTTCCCATTGTGTAGGTTGTCTATTTGCTTTGGTTGTTGTCTCCTTAGCCATACAGAAGCTTTTCAGTTTAATTAAGTCCCATTTGTTTATTTTTGTTGTTGTCGCAGTTGCCATGGCAG
>NW_003852396.1:25709966-25714308 GCF_000181295.1 Otolemur garnettii | reverse complement strand
CGGCTATTTTTTGGTTGCAGCCGTCATTGTTGTTTGGCGGGTCCGGGCTGGGGATTCGAACCTGCCACCTTAGGTGTATGTGGCTGGCGCCCTAGGCGGTTGAGCTATAGGTGCCAAGCCATTCTTAGAGAATTTTTATTTCATGCCTTAAATATAAGTCCTTTATCCATCTTGAATCAAGTTTTGTGAGTGGGGAAAGGTGTGGGTCCAGTTTCAGTCTTTTACATGTGGATATCCAGTTCTCCCAGCACCATTTATTGAATAGGGGGTCTTTCCCCCAAGGTATATGATCTTGTCTGGTTTATCGAAGATTAGGTGGTTGTAAGATGTTAGTTTTATTTCCTGGTTTTCTATTCAATTCCAAATGTCTATGTCTCTATTTTTGTGTGAGTACCATGCTGTCCTGAAGACTATAGCTTTATAGTACAGCCTAAAATCTGGTATGGCGATGCCCCCAGCTTTGTGTTTATTACTAAGAATTGCCTTAGCTATATGGGGGTTTTTTGTGTTCCATACAAAATGCAGAATCATTTTTTCCAAATCTTGAAAGTACAATGTTGGTATTTTAATAGGGATGGCATTGAATAGGTAGATTGCGTTGGGAAGTATAGAGATTTTAACAATGTTAATTCTTCCCAGCCATGAGCATGATATGTTCTTCCCTTTGTTATCGTGCTTCCCTGAAAATAAGACACTGTCTATATTTATTTTTTCTCAAGAAGACACACTAGGGCAGGCATCCTCAAACTACGGCCCGTGGGCCACATGCAACCCGCCTAGGACATTTATCTGGCCCACCAGGTGTTTTTGCCACCACTGCCTGTTCTGCTTAGCAGCCAACTCGTCCTGGGGCCTGCAGTCTGGCCCTCCAATGGTCTGAGGGACAGTGAACTGGACCCCTGTATAAAAAGTTTGAGGACCCTGCACTAGGGCTTATTTTCAGGGGATGTCTTATTTTTATTAAGTATAATACAACAATCTACATTTATTCAAATATAGTTAAGTCATCTCCTTCTGGAACCTGACAAGGGGAGCCAACTTTGTTGGTGGGGCTGGTGCTAGTGATGCATGAACTCCTTTCCTCTAGCCGTTTGCATGTGTGCAATAGGATGCCTGCAACCCCGGTTACCACACGCCCACCCGCACAAGTGCCAACGGCTCAGAGAAAGGAGCTGTGGCAGATAAAAGGTATTCCAGTCTTCCTTACTGCTCAGCACCGAAATGCAAGGCATGGCTATGCAGATATGCTGCATAACCACATCCATCACTAGGTCTTACTATTGGGGTAGGGCTTATATTTAACAAAAGCATAGAAATCCTGCTAGGGCTTATTTTGGGGGTAGGGCTTATTTTCGGGGAAACACGGTAATATCCTCTGCTATTTCCTTTCTTAGGATTTTATAATTTTCTTTATAGAGGTCCATCACCTCCTTTGTTAGGTATATTTCTAGGTAATTTACTTTCTTTGAAGCTATGACAAAGGGAGTTGTGTCCTTAATTAGCCTGTCATCTTGGCTGTTATTGGCATATACAAAGGCAACTGACTTGTGGACATTGATTTTATATCCTGAGATATTACTGTATTTTTTGATGACTTCCAGGAGTCTTATAGTTGAGTCTTTGGGATTCTCTAAGTATAAGATCATATCATCAGCAAAAAGGGGAATTGGACCTCCTCTGCTCCTATTTGGATGCCCTTTATTTCTTTGTCTTGCCTAATTGTTTTGGCTAGAACTTCCAGCACTATGTTGAATAATAATGGTGACAGAGGACAACCTTGTCTGGTTCCAGTTCTAAGTAGAAAAGCTTTCACTTTTACTCCATTCAGTAAAATATTAGCTGTGGGTTTGTCATAGATAGCTTTGATAAGTTTCAGAAATGTGCCACCTATGCCTATACTCTTCAGTGTTCTAATTAGAAAAGGATGCTGGATTTTATCAAATGCTTTCTCTGCATCTATTGAGAGGATCATATAGTCTTTGGTTTTCCTTATATTGATGTGGTGAATAACATTTATAGACTTGTGCATATTAAACCAACCTTGCATCCCTGGGATAAAACCTACTTCATCATGATGTATGATTTTTTTGATGATAAGCTGTAATCTATTAGTTAGTATTTTGTTGAGAATTTTTGCATCTATATTCATTAGTGAAATTGGTCTAAAATTCTCCTTTTTAGTTGGGTCTTTTCCTGGTTTTGGTATCAGGGTGATGTTTGCTTCATAGAAGGTGTTGGGGAAGATTCCTTCCTCCTCAATTTTTTGGAATAATGTCTGGAGTATGGGAAGAAGCTCTTCCTTGAAGATTTGATAAAATTCTGGTGTGAAGCCATCTGGACCAGGGCATTTTTTTGTTGGAAGATTTTTTTATTGTTTCTTTAATCTCAGTGCCTGAAATTGGCCTGTTCAGGAGCTCTGTTTCTTCCTGGCTAAGTCTAGGGAGAGGGTGTGATTCTAAATATTGATCCATTTCCTTCACATTGTCAAATTTCAGAGCATAGAGTTTCTGGTAGTATTCAGAGATGATCTCTTGTATCTCTGTGGCATCAGTTGTTATTTCCCCTTTATCATTTCTGATTGAGGTTACTAGATATTTCACTTTATTTTAGTTAGTCTGGCCAAAGGTTTATCTATTTTATCTGTTTTTTAAAAAAACCAATTTCTTGTTTTATTAATTTTCTGAATGATTTTTTTGTTTCAATTTCATTGATTTCTGATTTAATTTTGGATATGTCTTTTCTTCTGCTGGGTTTAGGATTAGACTGTTCTTCTTTTTCCAACTCCATAGATGGCTTGTGAGTTTGTTGATGCATTCTCTTTCTGTTTTTCAAATGTAGCATCAAAAGTGATAAATTTTCCTCTCAAAACTGCTTTTGCAGTATCCCACAGGTTTTGGTAGCTTGTGTCTTCATTGTTGTTATGCTTAAGGAAGTTAATGATTTCCTCTTTTATTTCCTCCTGCACCCAACTGTCATTCAACAGAAGGTTGTTTCATATCCATGCCTTTGTGTGGGGTTGAACGTTTTTGTTGGAGTTGAGTTCCACCTTTAGTGCCTTGTGGTCTGAGAAGACGCAAGGTAAAATTTCAATTCTTTTGATTCTGTTGAGGTTTGTTTTGTGTCCTAGGATATGATCAATTTTGGAGGGTGTTCCATGGGGTGAAGAGAAGAATGTATATTCTTTATCTTTGGGATGGAGTGCTCTACATGTGTCTATCAAGCACAGTTACTCCAGGGTCTCATTTAAGTCCCGTATATCTTTGTTTAATTTCTGTTTAGAGGATCTGTCCAGCTCTGTAAGAGGAGTATTAAAGTCCCCTGTTATTATGGTATTATAGGATATCATATTGCTTAGACTGAGTAAGGTCTGTTTCAAGAATCTGGGAGCATTTGAATTGGGTGCATAAATATTTAGAATTGAAATGTCTTCTTGTTGTATTTTTCCCTTGACCAACATAAAGTGACCATCTTTGTCTTTTTTGACTTTAGTTGCTTTAAATCCACACGCATCTGAAAATAAGATTGCAACTCCCCTTCTGAATTCTGTTTGCCTGAAAAATTGTCTTCTAACCCTTAACTCGGAGTTTTAATTTGTCTTTTTTTTTATTATTATTATTTTTAGGTTTCCACTTTAATTTGTCTTTTGAAGCTAGGTGTGTTTCCTGTAAACAGCAAAGGGATGGCTTGTGTTTTTTGTGGTTCTTTTGCAGTTTTTGGCTGGGGCTGGGTTTGAACTCTCCACCTCTGGTATATGGGACCAGCACCCTACCGTTTTGAGCCACAGGTACCACCCAGCTTGTGTTTTTTAATCCAGTCAGCCAATCTATGCCTCTTCAGTGGGGAATTCAAGCCATTAACATTTATTGAGATAATTGATAAGTGTGGTAGTGTGAGAGTCCATTGCTTAGTTTTATCTTTTACATCACTGGGGAAGTTATGGTCTGTCCTTTAATTTACTTTTATATTCTTTATTAAACTTCATTTTCCTAAAAATTTTGCAAGGTAAGTTTTATATTTCTGTTTTTCTGAGGAACTGTGATGCATCCAAGGCCACCAGTGATCAGTGACTGATCATCCCCTTATCCTTTCACTTATTTAATTGCAGATCTGTTTTAAGCATCCCTTGGGACAGCCCCAGAGGCATAGATGGGATTTGAACACAGGTCTCTTGACTCCTAGCTTACTCCTTTCCCAAAAAGTCAGATTCCACAATGTAACCTAAATATTGTACCCTCATATTAATTTAAATAAAGTTTTAAAAAGTCAGATTCCCTCTCAAGTAACATTTATCATGAGCTTTCAGTGGTAAAGGTTCTATCTATCTCTTTTTTTTTTTTTTTTT
>NW_003852396.1:25688999-25709490 GCF_000181295.1 Otolemur garnettii | reverse complement strand
CTTGAGCCCAGGAGTTGGAGGTTGCTGTGAGCTGTAATGCTATGGCACTCTACCCAGGGGGACAGCTTGAGGCTCTGTCTCAAAAAAAAAAAATAAAAAATAATTTCCCCACTTTCTTCCCTCCCTCTAATATAAAGTAAACTTATACTTGTGTTGCAGGAAGATGAGGCCCAATGGAGAGAGACAGCATCCAAACACCATATATATAAGAGGAAGGACTTTATTCACGGGCCGGAAGCTAACAGCATACAAGAATTCCACATGACCACGCTCCCCGACTGACTCAGTATTTTCCTTTTTATCAACAGTCAAAAAGTTCCAACCCACAGGTACCTTTCTCACTGGCCAATTTGAAGCAAGCGGGAGATGCTATTCCAGCCCCCACAGAACTACAGGATTTCACAGAAGTGGAAATTTCCAAGTTAAGTTTACAAATTCTCAAGAGCCTGAGACACCCACAGGTGTATCCTTGTGGTCACCTTGAGAAGACCCATTCTCTTAGACCTCGTCCTTCTCGGGTATCCTCGCTCACTTGTATATCCTTTAAAAAATGTACTTCCTGTAACAGGGCATGAGGAGGGAACCTGTTGTCCCATTTTATAGGAATACATAAAACAAAAAACAGAGGCTCAGAAATAGGAAATAGAAGGCCAACCCCTGGTCGGGGCAGAGCCCAGAATCCATCAGGGCCAAATCTTACGTGTATGATTCCTATCTAGGGTTTCACATTCCATTCTCACTTCCTGTGCATCTCCATCTCGTGATTGGGCTTCCTTACATCCCTCAGGCTGGGGGCTGGGGGCAAATTCCTCTCAACTGAAGCAGCTGAGATAGCTAATAGCCCAGCACGGCAGGAGGAAGGCAGCACCTAGGTGCCTAAGAGTGCAGCCTTGTTTGGGGGGATGCTCCTTGGCCAGGGCACCAAAGCAGTCAGAGGGGCCAGTCTGCTTCATGCAAGGAGGGGTGGGAAGGATCTAAGCCAGGTAAAGGCCCAGATGACCTTGGCCTGAGTCACAGACAGAATACATTGCAGAATACATTCTCCCCCTCCAAGGAGGACAGAATACATTTGCACTCCCCAGGCTGTCCTGGAGGACCACCCCACAGGGGTGGTAGGTGGGAAGGAATTCAGGCTTCTCAAGGCCTGAGTCACAAGCCAGGAAGGGGCTTCAGAGAAACTGAGACCTCCTCTCAGCCAAGCTCAGAGAGGATAAGGCCTGTGGAGGGGAAGGGGGCTGCTGGGGTCGAGTAGGAGTCTAGACGGAAAGAGGAAAGAGGAGAGAAGGACACAGAACAATAAAGACAAGGAGAGAGGGACAGATACACAGAGCAAGTGGAGAAACAGGGAGTGAAGGCAATAAAGACAAAACCAGATGCGTGAAACAGACAGAAAGAAACGCAGACAAAGGGGAGAGGAACAGAGTCGGGGCAGAACCACACCCAGAGGAGACTCTGAGAAGGGAACAGGGATTTCCCAGGGGCAGGGAGTGAGCTGGGCAGCTCCTCAGCTGGGGCTTGCTGCTGGACTAGGAAGGAGGTGGTGACCGCACCCATGTGGAAAAACTCATGTGGAAACTGTCAGGTCCCTTGGGGATGAGGGTGGACACATAAGCCATGTCTACAGAGAAGAAGTGGCAGGATTTTATGGAGGCCTGAATGGGCAGAGGAGGCAGGGAGGTCACAATAGGCTGGATTCTCTTCTTTTCAGGGGGAAAAGTGAGGGGAACCACGGTCAGGGAGTTAGGAAAAGAAAAGAGAAGTTAAGGGAACAAGAGTGGCTAGGGGAAGAAAGGGAAGTTAGGTGGAGTGCCCGATGCCCACCTAAAATCACACGGAAACTTGGAGCCCAGCCAAGAACACAGTGGCCAGAGGTGTGAGCTGTCCCTATAAAGGAAGTGGGTGGGGAGAGACGTGCCCCAGTCCCTCATGGGGGAGACTGGAGTTGCTAAGTATAGGGGAGAAAAGACTGCTTTCAAGAAAGAGGAAACCAGTCAAGGCCCAGGACAAAAATGACACAAGCCAATGACAGGAACCCTAGGGGAAGGTAGAAGAAACCCAACATCCCAAGCCAACAACAGGAACCCACTCTGGACCCCTGCACTGTGCAGGAGGATTTCTCTTTATCAATAAACACCTGCTTCTGACTGCTTGCTTTCCTGGCCCATGAATTCATTCTTCGATTTCCTGAGACCATGGACTCAGTGGGGACAACTCTGGTAACAAAAGGATAGAGAGTCTGGCTGTGTCGGGCTCCGTAACAGAAAGAAGGGTGGTCAGGAGCGTCAGATAGAGATCTAACTTTCCCACTCCCACCTCTTTACAGATGGAAAACAGAGGTCCAGGGAGGGGAAATGACTGGCCCAAGGTCACACAGTTTTCAGGTTTTCTTGTTTATTTGTTCATTTATGCACTCGTCGATTCAACAAATATTAACTAAATACTGTGCTTAACACTAAGGAGATATGGGTGAGTGTTAGACGGTCTCTGCCCTTAGGAGCCCACAGTTTGATGGAGGAGGCAGTTATGACAACACAGTGTGCCAAGTGCCATGACAAAGGGATCCTCAGGGGTGTGGAAGACAGTCTGGAGGTTCAAAGACAGCTCCCTGAGGTCAGATCCAGGACTAAATTGAAAGATGAGTAGGAACCAACTAGATGAGTAGGAACCAACTTCAACTATTCCTTCTAGTTGGTTCCTACTCATCCCTACTTTGTCATTGGCAGGGAGAGCCTGCCAGGCAGAGGAAACAGAATGAACAAAATGGGTTGCATTGGGGTCACAAAATTCAGCTCATGGTGCTCTCCAGCACTCAGGAAAGCTGGGATTATTTTGCTTGTTACTAATCTGACTTTCCTGTTAAACTCCCCCCACCCCAACTACCTTGTTTGTTAGCTAGAAAAAATTTCAAAATATCACCTAGTTTGGTTCAAAGTTTGGTCTGATCTAATCATCTAAACAAAGGTAATACCAGTCTGTCTTGTATAAAAATGCTCCATCCCGCAGACAGCTTCTGCCTCCACCTGCCTCTCAGCTAGATGGGGGTTCGGAGGAGGGGAACCCCTCCAAAAAAGATCACCCTGAATGGACAGATGCAGTTGATGCCATCTGCCTGTTCAGGGCCATCCTGTGCCCACCCAATTATTGAGCCCTCTACATGGGATCTCTAGCTAATGAACTTGGTTTTCCTTGAACCCAGGTCATGGCTTCAGGGGTGACCCTGACTGACCCGACTGCACTTGGGCTCCTGGTACCTGCAGAACCACAGTCTTCACCCTATTCCCCATCTAGCCCCCTGCATAGGGGACCTTTACCCTTCTGGGCCTACCTGTTTACTGTCCTCAATTCAGCCTCCAGGTCCCTTGAGACATAAGCCAGCCCAGGAAAGCAAATGCTCGGGCCTCCGTCTCCTGGACCACACCATCAGTGTAAGTTCACAGAGCTGCAGTGCCCTATGGGATTTGTATCTGAGTCTTTAACCACCTTCATTCTTGAACATTTTCCTTCCATATTTCACTATCAGGAATAATGCTTCCATAAACATTCTTGTACTTTTCTTCTTTGTGCACATATGCAGGTGTTTCTCTGGGGTAGATAGCAAGAGGTGAATCACTGGGTCACATAGATAAAGGTATGTGCTTTCAGAGATTAAGGCGTCAGCCACATACGCCAAGGCTGGTGGATTCAAACCCGGCCCAGGCCAGCTAAACAACAATGACAGCTGCAATAAAAAATAGCCAGCATTGTGGCAGGTGCCTATAGTCCCAGCTACTTGGGAGTCTGAGGCAAGAAAATAGCTTAAGCCCAACAGTTTGAGGTTGCTGTGAGCTGTGACACCACAGCACTCTACCGAGGGTGACAAAATAAGACTCTGTCCCCCAAAACAAAATTAATTAATTAATTAATAAAATAAAGGTATGTGCTTTTTGTTTTTTTAGACCCACTAGTCAACAAAAAGGCCTGGGTATTTTAAGTTCTGATAGAGTCTCTCAGGTGGCCTCCGAAACAGCTGCATGAACTTACCTGGCCAGTTAGAATTCTTATGAACATTGAGCATCATTCACATTTTCAAACTTTGTCAGACTTATAGGTGACAACTCATTCCCCAACTGGTGTTCCTTTTAAACTTTTATTTCCCTGATGACCAGAAAGGAGGGCATCTTTGCATGTATAAATTCTGTTTATTCTTTTTGATTTTCCTATTCAAACACTTTGCCCAGTTTTCTGTTGAGTTGTCTATCCTCTCTTATTGATTTATAGGAGTTCTTCCAATTTTACAGACATTGATCTCTTATAATATATGTGGCAAATATTTCTGTTTATTTGTCACTTGAATTTTAACATTATTCTGTCTCTTATTACAAAGAAGTTCCTAATTGATATGTGGTCAAATACATAGCAAACTTACTCTTTAGGGCCGCTGTGTTTTATTTTTCCTAAATTAAAATTTACTCAGATCTCTAATCTAGTATCTCTCTCAGGGAGAGGACCCCAAAATACCCCCACACAGTGAGAAAGGGGGTTTTTCCCAGCCAATGAACTAGCACCCGTGTCCAAGAAACCCTTGGAACCATCACTCCTGGTACCTAGCAGCACAGCATGGAAACTTGGTCTTCTGCAATCTGTCACCTGAAGCAGGGCCCTGTGCCACACCATCACTGTCCTCCAAGGGCATCCCACTGCTGCCACCACAAGCTCAGATAAGGGTTCATAGCACCTGGTTTCCTCACCTGGCAGCTCTGCCTATGTGATCCCTGCCATGGAAGTTGGCACCATCACCCACTCAAACATAATACTTTACTTCTAACCCCCTCACTCATCATCTGGGTCACCTCAGGGGTCTGGAAGCTTTTCCTTTCAGCCTACAAAACACCCTAATTACACTCTTAACCAGAGGTCTTCAAACTTTTTAAACAGGGGACCAGTTCACTGTCCCTCAAACTGTTGGAGGGCTGGACTGTGGGCCCCGGGACGAGTCAGCTGCTAAGCAGGACAGGCAGCAGTGGCAAAAACACCTGGTGGGCCAAATAAATGTCCTCGGTGGGCCGCACGTGGCCTTTGGGCTATAGTTTGAGGACGCCTGCTCTGAACTATGCTTCCTTTCTCTCTCTCTCTCTCTCTCTCTTTTTTTTTTTAAGACAGAGTCTCACTTTGTCACCCTCGGTAGAGTGCCATGGCATCACAGCTCACAGCAACCTCAAACTCCATCACAGCTCCAGCAACCTTAGGTGATTCTCCTACCTCAGCCTCCCGAGTAGCTGGGACTACAGGCGCCTGCAACAACACCTGGCTATTTTCTTGTTGCAGTTTGGCCGGGGCTGGGTTTGAACTCACCACCCTCGGTATATGGGGCCGGCGCCCTACTCACTGAGCCACAGGCACCGCCCTGTGCTTCCTTTCTCTATCCCCGCATAAGGATGACTCTTCTCCATGCCTCCGTGCTCACCCCTTTCAAAAGGTAGCTGTGTTTCCCACAACTTGAGAATAGGAATCCTCCAGCATCAGCCTCACTCCCCCTTAGCTCCTTGTGCCCGACACCCCAAGCATGTGGTGTTGTAGCAATTAGGGGTACCCTTGCACAGTTTTCATTCTCAGGCAACCCCAGAGCCCACGCTTCCAGGGTCTGCCTTCTCAAGAACCCTCTGCTCCCAGGGACCACTCACTCTGCTAGGACAGCAGAGGCTTCCTCTGCAGCAACATTGTAACGAAGGCCATACTCAGGGATTCCAAGGCGATTTTCTGCTTGTAACTGTTCTCGTTCGGGAAAATATGGCTTAACCCACTGCCCATATGTATTCTAGGGTGACAACCAAGGTGAGATGGACATTCAGAACAGCACCATTGTAAGCAGGGAGGTGCTCTCTAAAGAGCCACTGTGCCTGAAGTGCCACCATATGTATACTCCATTCCACTGTGTACAACATTGCCTTTCCAGGGCCTTTCTTTTAAAATGTGGACATACGAGGGTGGACAACTAAGTTTGCAAACTCATTCTAGAAAAAGTGCTACATATCTCATTGCTGAATATCACTCTAACTGTCACCTGTGAAGTGCTACCCTTAGGAAACTAGGCACCAACACCAGCGCCTAGTCCACCCTGCAAAGCAATTTAGGGACTCTTTTTCGGGAATGGCCATCAGAGCTATTTTTGTACGAGGTCTGACAAGTAAGCTTGCGAACTTATGCTGGTAAAGGTGCTACATACCTCATTGCTGAACATCACCACAGTCACCAGATGGCCATGGGAAGTACTTCAGTGGTGACCACAGTGATACCAGCAATGGGGTATGTAGCACTTTTTCTAGGATGAGTTTGCAAACTTAATTGGCAGACCTTGTGTTCACCTCTTTGTGCTATAGCATGAATTAGCTTATGAACAATAAGAAGATCCATGGCAACCAGACTTCCCAGGTTTTCCAGGAACATCCTGATTCTAAATATTATAATATGACACTAACTGATAGCTATATATATAGCCAAAGTCTACACTCCCTTTATGTTATGCTGTTCTCAGTTAAGTGACTTATTAAGTGTGTAATTACATATGGTTTGATTTTTATGCCTTATCAATGGTTAACCTTGTCCCAGGCTATATGCTAGTGCTGGAGACACAAGAGCAAAGACATGGTCCTTTTAAGATGGGAGCTCACAGTCACAGGGGAGGACAGGTGGTAACAACCATACCCAGCAGAGGAGCAAATGCTGGACTACAGGTGTGAAGAGAGCACAGCTGAGGTGGGTAACCAGCTGCCTGCAGAGGTGGGGGAGTCCTGAGGATCTCTGGGTGTCACCAGATGGAATAAACTGCCAAAAACATTCTAGACAGATGGAGTAGTGTGCAAAAGCCCGGAAGCAGGCAGCATCTGGCCTTCAGCGAACAGCAAATACCCTGGGATTGTGAGGGCCAGAGAAGAGGCAGGGATGGTGGGAGGAAGGAAGGCAGGAAGGCAGGGGCCAGGTCGTGAAGGGACTTGTGTTTACCAGTCTCAAAAGGCGTTGGTGGGTTTTATCTTGAATGCAGTCAAAAACCCATCAAAGATTTCATTCATACACATACAGAAAAACTCACATATTTTAAGTATACATCTTGATGAATTTTCACAAGTAACACACCCATGGAACCAGCATCCAGATCAAAATATGAAACCTGTCCAGGATCCAGAAGCCTGCCCAGTTTCCTGCCAGTTGCGGTCTGCTCCCAAGGTGGACCACTATCCTGTCTTTTAGTACCACAGATATCATTTGCCTGCATATTGAATTTTACATAAGTAGCATTGTCTAATGGGAACTCTGCTGTGTCTTCTTTGCTGTTACACACTGTGTCTGAGAGGTCCCCTGATATCACTGCAATGACAGCACCTATATGTGAGTTTATCTGTATGTGTAGTTTTTCTGCGCTATTGTGGGAATCCACAGAAGTTCATGGAGACTGGGTGGTCACCGATTCTTGGCTGTTAATTATGCACAGTGCTGTGAACATTCTTTTTTTTTTTTAATTTATAAAGAACAGAAATGTATTTCCCATTTCTGGAGACTGGGAAGTCTAAGAACAAGGCACCAGCAACTTCAATCTCTGGCAAGGGCCGCTGTCTGCTCCCAAGGCAGCCACTTATTGCTGCGTCCTGACCTGGCAGAAGGTGGGAGGGCAAAAGAGGGTCAAAAGCTATGTGACACCTCTTTTATAAGGGCTTTCATTCCATCTACAGGAGAGGAGCCCTCGTGACATAATCACCTCCTAAATGTCCTGTCCTTTATTACTATTACATTGGAGATTAGGTATGAATTTTAGAGGAACACAACATTCAAACCATAGGACAGCGTAAGGAAAGCATTTGCACACGGACTGGATTGGGGTTGGCTGTCAGTGTCAGGAGAGTAATCACGCTGGGCTGGGCAGTCTGTTTAGCTCAAGTAGAGTAATAAGGACCTCTACACAGTGGGGGGCAGGGACTGTCACTTTGGTTAAGGTGTAGAGTCTGAGTAAGGTAATAAAATTGTCCATGTGGAGAAAATTCCTGGTAGGATTTTGAAGTTGAAGCTGAAAAAAGGCTTTCTACATGTGGGGACTTCCCACAGCAGGTGTTAGGTTCTGGTAAAGGTGAAGAGAGGGTTATAGGCGTGATGGGATACTGAATGCATGCAGCCAGATTGATCTAATAGATATAATGGACAATGGGAGATAGGCTCTTTTCTTTCTTTCTTTCTTTATTTTTTTGTCTTCTTTCCTTTTAAAAATTTTAATAGGTTTAGGAGATACAAGTTGGAAGAATTTTTTTGTTTTTAGATAGTCCTGCTCTGTTGCCTAGGCCAGAGTGCTGTGGCATCAGCCTACCTCACAGCAACCTCAAACTCCTAGACTCCAGCGATCCTCCTGCCTCAGCCTCCCAAGTAGCTAGGACTACAGGCACCCACCCACCACAACACCCTACTAATTTTTCTATCAATATTTTTAGTAGAGATGGGATCTCACTCTCGGGCTGGGAAGAAAGTTTTGGATACACCTTTGGTACATGTGCATGCACATCTCTGTCAGGTAGACTTGCTGGGTCAGAGAGTGTACACATATTCCACTTTAATACAGGATGCCAAATTATTTTCCAAAATGTTTGTAGATGGAGGAGTTTGAACAAGGAGGAGGCAGGAGCAGGCGTGGGTCTTGCCAGACCTTTTCTGGACAGTCTGAGTTTGAGGGGCATAGGGACATCCCAGTGGCACTGTCCTGAGGCTAACAGATAGTAGGTCTAGAGCTGGGAAGCTGGGCAGGCTGGAGGCTGGAAAGGATGGAGAATGTGTGGAGTGAGGAAGAATGGGGACCAGGGACAGGACCTGGACCCAGCCAGGGTGAGGGAGTGGTGCAGGTGACTGAGAAGGTGCAGCTCAAGTAACAGGAAGACTCAGCAAGGGAAGAACAGCGAATCCAAGGGGAGTCTGAAGAGGAAGGCAGGCACTGGAGTCCCCTACAGCACCAGAGACACCAAGAGGGCCAATTGGTCAAGACAGAGCAAGTAGTGTCTGCCAATTTTGACAAGAGAGCCTCAGGGAACCTGAGGAAGGCACGGTCAGCAGAGCTGCTGTGCATGGCAGACAGCAACGGGTGAGGAGACCAGTGCTGTGACTGAAGTCACCCACCTGGAGGCTGGGCACACCTCATTCGGTACAAGCTGCCCTCCCCCTCTGTCCTGCACCCTCCCTCCCCAGGTTCAGTAGGAGCCATTCTGCTGCTCCAGCTCACAAAGGTCTCCCGTGACCAACATGCTGTGGAGGAAGGGAGTAGGGTGGAGAATGGAGATTTGAGGAGATTAAAAGGCCTGCAGTTCTCTCAACTCTTACATTGTTTATCTGAAGTTTAAAGATTATCATAAGGGGTGGAAACGGGAATAGCTTTATGGGATAAGAATGAGAACAAAGAACTCCCCAACAATTATTTCCAACACAAAGCAACTTTGGTTACTGTCCAGGTCCTCTCCTTCCTGGGGACACCCTGCCCTCCACTCTCCCAGGGTGTGGCATTCTACTACTCAGGAGACTTACAGCCTAACATTAAGGATCACTGCCACTGAGGAGTGTTGAGCCGGGCCCCACACTCAGTGCTTCAGTGCTTCCCACCCAGCATCTCGTCTACTTCTCACGCCAGTCTAATGATGCCAGGAGAGTGTATCATTATCCCTAATTGACTGGTGAAACAAATGAGACTCAGGGAAGTGACAAAACTTACTCAAGATCAGCCCAGCCAGGAGGCTGCAGATCCCAAAGCCTGAGTGCTTCTAACCTGATGTCTGCATGGACAGGCCCAGTGATGGTCTTTGCCATGAGATCTGAGTAAGGGCTCATGTTTGCTTTGGGTAGCCCAGTTCTACCCAACCCCTAGCCCTCCCCCGCACCTTTCAGCCTGAGGGGCCACTTATACCAAGACACTAACAGATCCTAAAAAAAACAGGGTGAGAGTCTCTTGGCTCAGAGCACTGAACGGCCTACCAACAGACTAACTACTGGCATCCTCATTGGAATGAATGCACACCTTGACTCAGAGGCTAATGGGCCCGTGAAACTTGATGGGTCTTCACTCAGCTTATCTGATTTATTTTCATGAAGTTCCTTGTGTGGGCACACACATGCACACATTCCTGCAAGCCCTGCTCACATGTATATGCAGTGCCAAGCCTGCATTTACACTCATAGCCAAAAATGTATGATCTGAGGAGTAAACTGCTTTCAGTTGAGCTGGGTGGGAGAGGGCTGTGCAGTGGCAGCGGGTGGGCAGGATGCAGAATTCTGTTACACGGGAAATGTCACAGTCCTGCACAATGGGGATCTGTTTTCAGCCCCCACTTGAAAAAGGGAGCAAGGCTTTCAGTCAGAAGGGGCTTTGCTGCTCCATCCATCATAGCAGAAAGGCAGGTGCTCACTGGAGAGACACAGGCTCAGGTTGGAAAGATGGCTGGGTTGCACCAGGTGGGCATGCCCGTGGGCACAGAAGAGTTAACACTTAATCCTCAACATTAATCCTTAATGCTTAACTTCTGTTGCTGAGAGGCCACAGGGTTTTTCCCCTTAATTGAATAATCAGACAATTCAGGGCTTTTCCCCACCCCCTCTACCCAGAGTGCATCTATGTTCTGGAGGCAGGAGAGGGACAGAGTACCAGGGCATTGTCCCAGGTCACCTTCAGTCTATGAGGGCATCCTACTGGTAGCTTGGTCACCAGCATTCCTCCCCATGGCATCTGTGCAAGGCCCAGATTTCTACCCAATCAGACCCATTCTTAGATCTGGCCATAAGGGGCTTGGGCTTTGCAGTGTAGAGGCCCATGCATATCACAAAAACGGAAATACAAATACAAATATATAGATGCGGTCTGATAGTCATTTATGGAAGTAAGAGGCAAATCTCCCACATTCCTGCCAGGCTGGAGGATACAGGGCTGAGGGCACGTCCCTGTGTGAGCACTGCACACCCCTGTGTGTCAGACTGCTGAGGTGTCAGGAAGGGAGCGAACATGGGAGAGGTAGGTCCCACATCCCATTACATAGCCAAGTGAGCTCCCAGCTGCCCTCACCATGCCTGAACCCCTCAGATCAGCACTGCAGCACAATTACCCTCACAGTAAGCCTGGGCACCCGAAGGTAAGGAGCTCAGACGGGCTTTGGTATAGTAAACTGACCAGGGCCAATAGCTGAGTGCAGGGAAGCCTGGCTAGAGCTCTGGGGATTGCAAGAGGGTGGAGGTCAGGAGCCTCCAGCTGTGGCCTCCTCCCTGACTCACCAAACCTCAGAGCCAGAGGTTCCAGCTGCCTCTGTGCAGCTGGGGAGGGAAGGCCCAGAGCAAGGCAGTGGCTCCTTCAAGGGCACAGCTGAGTTGGAAAATAGTCTCTGCCCATCTCCCCCTGCACCTCAGGAGTCCTGGAAGATCTAAGGTTGTGACTAACTCCAGTGTGGCTGGGGCTTTGTTTCTTCATCCGAAGACAGTGATGTTAATGAGACCAAGTCACTGAGTCCCACCTTGACCCAGGCAGGACCCTTCATTCCCATGACTACAATTTCCATCCCCCAAAGACAAATCTTAAGGATACCTGGACACATTTGTAAACTCAGCAGATAGATTTTCTGCTGCTTGGGCTGCTTCTATCTCATCTGACTGCCCAGACCCAGGCAAGGAGGCAGGCAGCCCAGACCACACCTCAGAACCATCAGTTGGTGGCATGATAAATCAATAGTTCATGTGCAATTCAAGGGCAGCTTCTGGGTCCCACTCCTCCGTGGGTCCGCAGCACCCAGTGCAGAGCTTCTCGCATAGGAGATGAAAGCATCAAAGGTGTCTGTTTGCCTGGAATCAGATCCTTATACCAGTATCAGAGCCTGAATAGTAACCACACCAAGGGAGATTTGTAGGGTGGAAGGTTAGGTGTGGGGTGCAGGATGTCTTTCCTTTGTCCCTCTAAGTCTGTTCTTCACCCTTCCCCGTCTGCCTTATTGCCAAACACTGACCTAAAGGGATGACGTCAGCGGGCTCCTGTGCCCTTTGGTTTCCAGTTGGGTCAAGTCAAAGGGAAGCCCAGCTGGGGATGGAAAGAAGGAAGGGAAGGAGGGAGGAAGGCAGGGGTACTTATTCCTGGGTTCCCTCTCCATGTGGTGCCTCAGACTGGACATGTCCCTTGACAAGGACACCACTCCCATCAGGACACTACTCTCCACTTGGCTGTCTCTCCCTTGTCCCCTCAGGGTCTGGGGATATCAGCTTCAGGGCTCCTGACTCTGGAGAAGTAGCAGGGAACTTCATACCACCCCCATTCTCATCTTTATCAATAGTCCCTTTATCAAGCCCACCTTGAACTATTCCAGTTAAATGTGCATCTGCTCTCCTGTCTGATACAGATGGAAGGAACCAGTATGATGTAGTGGTTAAGGGCCCAGTTTTGCAGCCTGGATTTGCCTGTTAGATTGACCACTTCTTAGATGTAGGAATTAGGGCAAGTTGGGCAATGCTTCTCAGATTTCATTTTCTTGGCTATAAAATGGGAATAAAAAGGCTTTACAGGGCTGCAGTGAGGATCGAATGTGATGATAAGTGCAGAGAAGAGCATCTTATTTGGAACACAGCAAGTGCTCGATAAATGGCTGTGTCTACTACTGCAGCTGGCTGGCCAGGTGATAAGATGAAGGCCCACAGCATCTCTCTTAGCTTGAGTCTCCCTCAGCTCGAGCCACCTAAAGTTCATGAGTAAGGTTCATGCCACCCTAGATAGTGGCATAAAATAGCTCTGGGCTCTTCCCCTCATGACCTCCAGGCTTTCCCCACCCTTCCCTGAGCCTAGTTTTGGGAAGTTCTGGTTTTGTTCTCTCTCCTCTCGCCTGAGCTGGAGTGGGGGGTATCTGGGGCAGGTAGATGGACAGCTCTAGTTGCCACCTGTTGGAGGGTGTTCTGGTCTTGGCTTTCCCATCCTAGAATGGGAATGTGGGAACCACAGCTGAGCACTCACCAACATACATGACTATGGTGATCCAGGGAGGATCCTCATTGTAGCCTTTCATAGCCTTCCAATCTGCCTTTCCAGGAGCTCCAGGAAATGAAGCCCAAGAGACCACAAACCGGCGGGGCACCTGTAGCTCAAGCGGCTAAGGCGCCAGCCACATACACCTGAGTTGGCGGGTTCAAATCCAGCCCAGGCCTGCCAAATGACAATGACGGCTCCAACCAAAAAATAGCCAGGCCTTGAGGCAGGTGCCTGTGGTCCCAATTACTAGGGAGGCAGAGGCAAGAGAATCGCTTGAGCCCAGGAATTGGAGGTTGCTGTGAGCTGTGATGCTACCGTACTCTACAGTGACAGCTTGAGGCTCTGTCTAAAAAAAAAAAAAGAGAGAGAGAGAGACCACAAACCTTCCTATTGAGGTGCATTCTGGATCACGAGTCCCCAGTGAGGCTAAAGAGAGACCTGAAATCCCCCATTAGGCCTGTAGGAAGCTTGGGCAAGAAGAACTCACCCTCTCACTGGGCAGCTGGCCTCCCACCACACCGAGGAGCAGTCCGAGACTCCCTGCCCACTTGCTTGTGCCCTTACATGGCCCCAGGGCCCAGAACAGGCTCACATGCCCACTCCTACCCCCCACAGGTAAGGGAAGTTCATGGAGGCCCCCTCTGAGCCAAGGGGTGCCCCAGACCCTGGGAGCACAGACAAGTCAGAAGTGGTCCCTCCCATATCACACACCCAGAGGTGCACAGAGGAAGATGGTTGGGTTCAACCCCTCACTTTACAAGAATGGACACTGAGACTCAGAGAGGGGCATGACCTGCCCAAGGCCATCCAGTGCTTTGGAGCACAGCCTGTTCCAGCTGGGTTTCCCAACCACCAGTCCTGTGTCTTTCCACCTCCTGAGTCAGCATGAGCTACAAAGAAGAAGACAAACACAGGTCCAGAGGCTAAAATGGGTCACGGCTTGAAGCCAGGGAGTTGAGGGGCTTTGGAAACTAACCTGGGTTCAAGGTCTAGCCCCACTACTGACTGGCTGGGGACAATTGGCAGGTCACCTGATCTCTCTTAGCCTCAATTTCCCTGGCTTTGAAATTAAACTAATAACTCCTTCCTGGCATAGTTCTTATGAGAATATAGAGAGAATATCTTGGGTTGTGCCAGGCATGTAGCAAGTCTGAATGACATGTAGTAGGTTGAACCATAGGGAATTGTCAGTTTTTCGAGTAATAGTTCCACCTAATAATTATCTTTTTTTATTAGTATTAGCATAATCATGATCAACTATGTGTTCTTATGCATATTACCTTATCTCTCAGTCTCCCATCCCAAATCATGGAAATTATATATGAAATACCTTGCATTAGGCCTGGAACATTGTAGGTGCTCACTGATGCTTGGTGTTCTCCCTCTCCTTCCCCTCCTCACACAGTCACTTCTTCTAGGGGTGGCCACAGGGGAGCCTTCCCTTTTCCTGATTACATGAAGCTGAAAGTGTGACTGAGAGATGGGAGAGGGGTGAGCAGCTAGCTTCTAAAATTATCTTTTCAGAGAAGTTTAAAAAGTTAAAAGGCAAAAAATAAAATAAAAAGATGATTTTTCTAAAAATCAGAGAGCGTGCGACACTCTCAGGCTATGCCCAAGACTACGGGTGGGTTCTGGAACAGGAGACCAGGGCACTTCAGACCAGCCTCTCCCCACTTCCACTCGTTCCTGCCAATACTCTCCCAGACTCCCTGAGCAGAAACCAGGGAGAAAGTCAGTTCCATGTGTTCTGGGTCACAGCTGATCAAATAGCCAGAAAATCCTTCTGGCAGCTGGATGCCACCTGAAGCCATAATCTGAAGATTCCGATCTGGGAAAACCCTGGTGTCTCTGGGTCCAGCTTCCTGCCTCCAGATGGGTAGTTGTCACACCCTGCAGGGCAAAAGCTGGCACTCTCTAGGGGTAGAGATGCCACTCTACCCCCTGATGCCCCCTGCAGGGCTCTCTCTCATGCCAGTCAGAGAGCCTTCCTTTTGTCTAGCTCTTCCTTCCTTTATCCATTCATCCAATGGCAGCCGTGTGCTGGCCTGGCATATGCTGGCACGGGAGTAACACAGACAAGAACAGAACAGTCCTGCACCCTCCCCAGTCTGTCGCACTGGATGTTGCTGACCATTTAGCACCTAATTCCTCCACCTGCCTGGACCCAGGTGAGGCTGGACCCGGGTGAGGCAGGACTTCAATGGCACAGGTAACAGCAGGCACTTTCTAAATAGTTGTCCAATGTTAAATGGATGGATGAACAAATGAATGAATAGCTGAATGAAAATGAATGAAATACTCACAATTTCAAAGACAGTCTATTTTCCTAAAGGGAACATGTAGGAGGTGGTGGGCTCAGGCTGCGGCAGGAATAGCTGCCCCCAGCTTTCCTTCTGACACTGAATAGGTGCCATTCATTGGAGAGGCCACTGCTATCCAGAACCTTCCCATACACGACTGGGCTCCAAACCAGGAGCTGGGGGATCCCCAGGCCTGGAAATTCCTACCGGGCTTGTCCAATTCCACCCACTCCCCCATAGGGCTGATCATTCTCAGCACCACTTCTTGGAAGGAGAAGTTGGCTCATGATCAGAAGTTCTGGAATTCACTACAGGAAGTGGCTGTTGGAGTGAGAGGAAAGGTCCCTGATTAAAACAGCCAAGAATCCTGGTCTCTTGTTCCCTCTCCAACAATTGCAGGCACAGGATGTAGGGCTGGGTGGACCTGGGTTCAACTCCAGCTCTGCTTTTTAAGAGCTGTTTGTTTTCTGGCAAGTTACTTACCTGGTTTCTTCTATTTGAGAAGGGATTATAGTATCTGCCTCAACAGGTTCTCCTGAGGATCCTATGAGGAACCTGCAGAGCTGGTGCTCAACTGCATGCAAAGATTCTAATCTACCAGCCAGGTGCAGTGGCCCATGCTTAAGGCAGGAGGATCTCTACAGCTCAGGAGTTCAAGATCAGACTGAGCAAAAGCGAGACTGTTTCTACTAAAAATAGAACAATTAGCCAGACATCACATGGACAACTGTAGTCCCAGCTACTTGGGAGCCTGAGGCAAGAGGATTGCTTGAGTCCAGGAGTTTTTGGTTGCTGTAAGCTAGGCTGACGCCACAGCACTCTAGCCTGGGCAAGAAAGTGAGACTCTGTCTCAAAAAAAAAAAAAAAAAAAATCAACAACAAAAAACTCTAACTTACTGCTTGGGAAATAGCCATTGCTCAGGGACCCCTGAGTGCCCTTTCACTCAGCCCAGCACCCTACACCATGATTGAACAATCAGAAAATTAACATCTAGCCCAGCATGGTATCCAGGTCCCTGGTGAGCCTTCTGACTGGTTGATAACCATATTGAACTAAATGGGTGTGAGTAAATGGTGTGTAAATTGAACAGTGCTGCTCAACCCCAGAGCCACGCCTCTAGTTCAGATCCACCTCCAGAACACGGATGTTTATCCACCTCTTAGACCCTGTATCTGGAAGCCTCGTGGGCAAGGCACTCTCACTCATCCCAAACTAAACCCAGTTTTCCTGCTAAACTCATCCTAGGGATTGGCTCCCCCTCTGCCCAGCTGCTCCAGGCAGACAAGTCTGGGAGACCCCTTCCTGACCCAGTCTCTCCCCTGTCTGGTTACTGTTTCTTCCAATTAACCCACATCTGTCCCTCCTTCCTGCCCCCACCTACCTCATACCCTCATTATTTCAAAACAACCACCCCCTCACTGGCCTGTGGAGATTGTATCCTCCAATGTATCCTTCCATTTCATTCTCGCACAGTGGACACAGCTACTTTCCAAAAGGAGGTATCTCATGGACCCCTCAGTGGAGTGTCAGCCATCATTGACATCCCTCATCCCTGGCAGGCGATTCTGAGATGAAGATTTGCTTGTGGGAGGTGAAGATTTGCTTTGTTTATTGGTGAGTGCTTTCAAGATCAACACTTGAGGGGGTAACTGAAGCAGGACTGGGAGAAGGACAAATTGGGCTGCAATGCAGACTCTATGAAGGCCTCAGCCAGCCTTTTAGGGAGCTCTGGAGCTGGAATGACTCTTCATCATTATTCCAAATTGAGTTGGGGGCCAGCCTTTATATGGCCATGTGAACCAGTTGCTGCATGCAGGCTGGCCCTGGGAAGGGGCATGACTCTAGGCAAGGAGGCGAAGGCAGGGGGGAGCCTCAGTGGCAAGCTACCTGCCATCAGCACTCCCAGCAGCCAGGGAACTGGGGGTGGGGACGCAGGCATCTAGCAGCACCACAATGCCCGCTCACAACAAAGGTGCTGGGATCCTCTGCCCTGGCTCCCTCACCTTAGGAAACATTCCTCAGGAACGCTTATCACCTGATGGAGAGAATAACTCACCATTGCCTTTGAGATAAATTTTGAATATCTGATGCAGCACATGGTCTTCATGATCTGCCCCAAACATCCTCTCCATTCTGCTTTTATCTTCCCCTTCTCCCCACTTGCACCCAACTTTCTAACCATATTGTGCTTCTTGCAGTTTCCCAAGCTCAACATGCTATTTCACACCTCTCTGCTTTTGCACATGTTATTTCATCTGCCTGGAATGCTTTAAATGGAAAAAAGAAATCCTATTCTCTTCTTTCAGCCAATTCCTGTTCCTCCATCAAGACTCCAGCTAAGCTCTGCCTCCCCTGGGAAGTCTTCAGTTAATTCCTCCAAAGCTGATGCTCCCACCACACCCAAGGCACAGCCATTGAATGCTGATCTGCCCCTGGGACTCAGCACTGGGCTTCATCTGGGCTCAGATCCACAGGGCTGGTGACTCAGTGACCAGGCTCCTCAGTTACTCAGGGTGCGTTTGCGCTGGTGGAGGAAGTCTTGCACAACGGCAGCCAAGGAGAAGAAATGGCAAGTGCAAAGCCTGGAAACATGAAAGTACCCGACACCATTGCTGTCGTCATCCTTCTCCCCCCTCACTGCCATCATCACCATCATCAATGCTGTTACAAGGCCACAGTTTTTGAGTGCTGACTACCAGGCTCTGTGCCAAGTGTTTTATAGACATACTTCCCCTTAATTCTGATTTTATCCTCACTACGAATAACCTCCCCAAAGAAGATACTAGTATTATCATAATTTTACAGATATGGAAACTGAAGTTCAGACAGGTTGAGAGCTCTGCCCAAGGTCACACAGCTGGTTCATGATCCATCTGGCCCAGGGACACTCTGTTCACTATGCAGCAGGCAGCTGGGTCACACTGATCTCATCCCTTCCAGAGCCCCTCCCGTCCCATTACTCCCTGTCTGCAGAAACTCCCTTCCTAAATGAGAGGACAGCCCTCTTGCATATAGTTCGGACCCAGCTGGAGCAGCCAAGAGACTTGGGAGGGGTTTGGGGAGAGGGGAAGGGAGGACTACTCTGAATGAATCACACCTGTCCCTGCAGATCTGACCAAGATAGTTTGTTTCTGTTACAGTTACTGCATATCACTTGGAGATCTTCTCCCTTCTTCAGGTCTGCAAGTGGGGAATCTGAAGTCACAAAGGGAACGCGCCCCACCCAAGGGCATACTGACTATCAGGGGTCAGCTAGAGTGACAGCCTGGACTGGTTGGACCCAGTTGAAGCAGCCAGGCCCTGCCCACTGCCAGGCTAACTGCAGCAAAGGCCACCTTTAAGGGATAATATGAGGGTGTTGGGAAGAGCTCTTCCTCACTACACAAGTGGGCACCTCCTAAAGCTGCTAGCAATGCCTGGAATCCCTCCAGAGGGCATAGGTCACAAGCCCTAGGTGATAAGGCCCTTGACTCTGAGTTCAAGACCACAGTCTCCACCCTCCCTGGCATCCTCCCACCCAGGCTGCCTCACCTTAGGAAATGCACAAGCATCCACAGCTGATTCTCAGGAGGCCCTGGGAGGGACCTGACCCCAAATCTGGTCATGACAGGGACAGATGTCCTAACAAGGCACCATGGTCACGTTGAGAGGCTTTTAGTCAGATTAATCAAGATCCAAACATACTGTGAACTTTGGGAAGACATTGATTGGATTGCTCTGGGTCTCAGTTTTCTCATCTACAAAATGGGGATAAGACTTACTATCTGGCAGAGTTCCTATGGGGATTCAATAAGATGGATATGGAGGGTGTTCGGAGAGTATTCGATAAGGCAAAAGGGTGTGGCACCCAGAAGGAGCTATAGACAGCAGCTGGGATTTTTGTGTCTGGGATCAGACAGAGCTAGTGGAATTTTCCATGTCTCTCTCATCCTTGCTGGACAACACTGGTTCCTCCATGCCCCAGGTGTCTAGCACAAGCCTAGTTGGGTGTTCAGTACCTACAGTCTGTTGAATTATGCGGAGTTCTATAGCCCCTGCAGGCAGAACTAACCCCAGAGGTTGGTGACATAGGACAAAAGATCAGTGTGAGGAAGCCCTTTCTGTAGAACTCTCCAAAGGTGAAGGAGACTGTGGGGTGTGGTGAGTTCCCTGGAAACACTTAAGCAGAAGCTGGGTACATATTGGGCAGTGGTGTGATCACCAAGAACCAATGAGATCCACTGAATCTATGAGCCTGGGGAGAATGTCTAAGTTGGAAAGCCCCTTAGAGGCCTTTAAACTCAACTCCTCAACATGAAGATGAGGAGACCAAGGCCCCAAAGGCAATGGACTTGCCAAGGTGAGTGATTGCTGAATCCAGGACAGGAAGCAGGCCCCTTGTCTCTGCAGAGAGAGGACTGGTACTGTTATAATTATTTTATAAAAGAGACAACTGAGACCCAGAAAGGGACAGAAATATGGTTAGGTCAGCAGACTCTCTAGTCTGTGACCAGAACCCTTCTTTCTGGCTCCAGGGTTCCCCCACGACTACCTGGGCTAAGGAATTTCATGCTAGAGAAGTAGGGCCAGAAGCCCAGCCCTGACCCTAGCAAATCTGGAATGGATCCTTCCTAGGGCAACTGGCAGTATCTCCTGGCTGGAAGAGCTGCCACATGCTGTCCTGACTCTGGCTTCCTCTGCCAAAACACCAGCCTGGAGAGAGGCCTGCAAGGCCCTGATTACCCACCCACTGCGTCTGAGGAGGAAACCAGGCTTAGAAAGGGGTGGCTGCTCCAAGATCCCATGGCCAGGCCAGGCCTTGACCCCAAGCCCAGACTCTTTCAGGAGACGACAAAGACAGAGACACCAGCTCAGAGGGGAGATTGTGCTCACCTGGCATAGTCCAGGAAGCAGGGAGGAGACATCTATAATCACTGGGAAACAGCTGGCAGCCCTTGGCAGGCAGGAAGACTTTGAGAACTGGGAGAAGAAACAGCCCAGATCTGCTGCCTGCTGTGAGATCCCACCATTCCCTTAGGGGCTCCCTCCCACCGGCAGCATCCATCTTCCCAGCCCCTGTACTCACTGACCAGGCCCCTCCGGGGCAGCACACACCTCTCGTTCAGCAGATCTTTCATGCCTTCGTGCCTCGGCCTACCTGTTCTCTCTGCCTGGAGTGTGTCTCTCACTCAGCGGATCTTTCATGCCTTCGTGCCTCGGCCT
>NW_003852396.1:25648303-25688054 GCF_000181295.1 Otolemur garnettii | reverse complement strand
CTGCCTGGAGTGTGTCTCTCACTCAGCGGATCTTTCATGCCTTCCTGCCTTGGCCTACCTGTTCTCTCTGCTTGGAGTGTGTCTCTAACTCAGTGTATCTTTCATGCCTTCCTGCCTCGGCCTACCTGTTCTCTCCGCCTGGAGTGTGTCTCCTCCTTTGTCCCTCTGACTCTTACTCAACTTGTGCTTCTCAGCTGAGGCTTCCGTGAGAGGTGGCCCCAATCCTGCCAGCTCTGGCTTTCCCAGCCCAGGTGCCTCCTTCCCTCTTACAGTGCAAGTCACACCAGCCATCCCCAGCTGCCTTGGTGTCTGCCTCCTACACCAGACTGGAAGCCTCTAGAAGGCAGGATGGGGCTGTGACTAAAGGCAACGTCCCCAAATGTCACCAAGGGCTGACCACAAAGGATCCACAAATTCCTTTCTTAACCTCCTTCCCTCCTTCCTTCCACAAATACTGACAGGCAAACCCCTGTTCTGTACCAGGCCGACTCTTCAGGTGTGAAAGAGCAGTGCTATGTGATTGTGATTCTGTGCAGGAGGAGGGAGAGTGGAAAACTAATAGTCTAAGTTTGAGTAATGACTATTAGTTGCATACCACAAAGAAAGTAAAATCATGCTTCTGAACTGAGAACTCAGATGGGAAGACCAAGGTTTCTGACAGGTACCTGGGGCTGGAGGGAGGTAAGTTGCGGCTCCTCCCTTATTTTCCTCTCCAGGGCTGCCAGGTGCTGGGGGAGACAGGCATGTGGGAAGAAAGCCTTGGGGCCCCCTGGAAGTGCCAGACATCTCCCCACCCACAGACACATTTCCTGGCTCTCCAAGAATTTGATTCAGCAACAGTTACTGAGCAGTTAGTTACGAAACAGTCACAATAACTGCCATTTATCAAGGGCCTTGAGAGTCCTGGGGTGGAGATTCCCTCCCTATTTCTCTGGGCCTGGGAGGACATGATTAGTCCCTACTGAAGGAGAGCCCAAGGGCACACAGCTGGCCCAAAGCCCAGCTGGGATTTGAACCCGGGCCTGATGACTCCTGGGTCCATGTGCTTCCCTCTACACCCTACAATCTCCTGGGCAGACAAGTGGGCCAGTGGTAAAGAAGCCAGGGCTTGGGTCTGGATGCTAGGGTCCAGACAGGACCCTGTTCTAGGACAGGTTTGCTGAGTAAGAGTCCTTAACTCCTCTGGGCCTCAGCTTCTCTCTGTCAGGAGGAGCCTGTTAGCCCAGCCCAGCTGAGAGGGCTGCTGTGAGCAGCAGATGAAGTGTAGGGTGCCCGTATTATAGAAAAGATCACCACACTGGCCGCTGCCCCTGAGACCGCCCCCCCCCCCCCAGGGCCTCTTCTCTTGATTTTCTTCCCTAGTCCCCCAGCCCTCCTTTGGTGTCTATCCCTGTGCCGAGTTGGTCAGCCACCCATGGCAGGAGAGTTTGGTCAGAGGCAGGGTGGCTGCGAACTCTGCTCACCTCACAACCTGGCAGACAGAAAGGGGTGGGGCTAGGGCAAGATTGCCAGTCTAGGGAAACATGAGGGCAGGTTGAAGGTCAGGTATCCTGGGTTCATGCTGAGGCAGGATGACTTGCATCTCCATTCCCTGCCAGGAGAGAGCCAGCTGCTGTTCCTATGCTTGCCCAGCTGCTGTTCCTAGGCTTGCAGGGACGTCACAGCTGGCAGCAGCTGAGGGCTTACCATGGCTTGGTGCTTTCTCAGGTCTTATCTCACTTATTCCACCACACAAAGCACAGGGAGAGTATGTCGCTAGCCTGATATTGCCAGAGTGTACTGGTTTGCTAGGGCTCCCATAATAAAGGCACACAGACTGGGTGGCTTACACAACAGGAATGTCTTCCTCATGGTTCCACAGCTGGAAGTCCAAGATCAAGGCTCGGCAGGGTGGGTTTGAGGCCCCTTCTCCTCAGCTATGGATGGCCATCTTTATGTTCACATGTGTCTGTCTTCAAATTCCTTCTTCTTAGGACATCAGTCATGTTGGATGAGGGGCCAGCCTGATGACCTCATTTTTAACTTGATTACCTCTCTAAAGACCCTATCTCCAAATACAGGCAACTTTCGAGGTACTGGAGGTCAGCACTTCAACAGATGAATTTGGTGGGTAGGGCACAAAAATTCAGCCTATAACAGGAGAGTCAGCAGAGCTAGACTTTGAACTTGGGACTTTTTTGCTAAAAACCCTCCTCTTTCTGTCACCCTACATTACCCTTCTCCTTCTCCCCTGAACCCAAATATTTCTCACCAGCCTGCTCCAAAGGGAGCCAACAGGCCTGAGGGTCTACTCCATACCAGGGGGCTTGCCCTGTTACTCTATCTAAATAAACTATGGCACCGACAGGTGGGTGTTATGAAGAAATGAGGCTGAGAGAAGGGAAGCAGCCCGGGTGCACACAGGGAGCCAGCAGCTATGGCAGGGCACAAATTCAAGAGTGTCTGATCCTGTCCCCTGCCCACTGCTGCTCTTCCTGTGGTGACTAGACCAGTGCACAGTGGCACAACAGTATGGTGGCAGGACCAAGAAGTTGTGGGAACTCCAAGCAAAGGGCGACAAGGCACTAACCATTTAATTGCTGGGTGCCCAAGCAGAGGAGGGAATACCAGGACAAGCTAAGGAAGTGGCTATTTCCCAACCAATATTTTGCAACTAGTAAAGCTGTTCCAATACATACTGTCTGAATACAGCCCTCTTCTCTGCCATCAGTCGCTTCTTTGGGGGGTTAGGACCATTGTGGAAAGCTAGAATTAGCTGGTAGAAATGCAAAAACTGTGCCGGGAACTTTTCCCAACCTGGAGTGAGCGGGAGAAGATGGAGTCTCCTTCCTTTGAAAAAAAGAACTCACATTCATGGAGTTCAAATGCAGAGCAAAGGATGTAAGCCCAGGAGGGGCCTGGGAAATCATGCTTCCCACGCCTCATACTGTACATTTAGGAAAACTCATACCTAGGAGCCGAGGATTTTCCCAGGTTTGTGTAGTGAGTTGGGCCAGAGCCGGAGCTGGAAATTAGGCTCCAGCCTCCCTAATCCCATCTGCTCAAGTGCCCTGACCTTATCAGAACAACCCTCCCATGCCTGCCCATTGCTTCACTCCATGATGTTATACATAATTTCAACAGCCTCTTAGTCTGCTGGTTTCTCCTAGAGATGAGGAAACTCAGAACAGGGCAGCAGAGTTCCCCAGATGCCTCTAACCTGACCTGGGCTGGCCTGGGTGAGGCTGGTAAATGCCCCTGGGAGGACACCAGGACACCTGCCTGTCCAAGTCTAGGCCAGCTAACTGTGCTGTCGACCACAGCACCTGGATGGGCCCCTACCAATGGGTGGGACAGGAGAGGCCATGTGACATAATTGGAACTCTCTCCATTCTGCGTTCTCATGTAAGTGAAGCAGTTAAAAGTACAGTCCCTCCTGGCTCAGAGCCTGTGGCTCAAGTGGCTAAAGCGCCTGCCACGTACACCTGAACTGGCGGGTTCGAATCCAGCCCGGGCCTGCCAAACAACAATGACGGCTGCAACCAAAAAATAGACAGGCGTTGTGGCGGGTGCCTGTGGTCCCAGCTACTTGGGAGGCAGAGGCAGGAGACTCGCTTGAGCCCAGGAGTTGGAGGTTGCTGTGAGCTGTGATGCCTTGGCACTCTACCCAGGGCAATAGCTTGAGGTTTTGTCTCAAAAAAAAAAAAAAAAAAAAAAACAAACAAACCACAGTCTCTGAAACCAGAGGGCCTGGATTCAAATCTACTATATACTAGCTCTGTGAGTTGAGAAAGTTAGTGTCTCTATCTATGCCCCGGTTTCCCTCTCTGTCAAGTGGGGGTGATAACAGCAGTGCCTTCTACATAGGTAAAGATTATAAGAGTTTAAACAAGAACTGTATCTTGCCTATTGTGAGCTTCAGCTAAGTTTAATTTTGTTTTATTCACTGGGATCAGTGTCACAAGTGCCAACAGCACAGAAACTAACTTCACATCCCCTCTTTCTCACTGTGTGGCCTTGGACAACCACCTTCCCCTCTCAGCGCTGCAGTCTGTAAAATGAGGGGCATGAACCCCACCTCCCAGGGTCAGGGTGAGCACCAGATGTGGCCACAGCATGAAAACCAGGGAACGCTCTAAGAGGGTTTCACTCCTATAATGACCACAGGAAATCAAAATGAAAGTTTCAGCCATGAGTGGTTCACTGACCCTGGCTGCTTGCCATGGGCTTAGTTATTCCTCATTTGCGAAATTGTTCCTGGGATAATGCTTTGATAACACAAAATCCATGGCTGGTGAACTTTCTCTACCCCTGGCAGGTCACCTCGGTCCTGCCAACCTTGGGCATACGCCCTTATGTAACTACACAGCCCTGCCCTGCCCTTTCACCCTCTCTCCTCCTTCTTTCCCATCCCCCTCTTCTTTCAGTTTCCATTCAATGCTTCCTGCATCCCCAAACTTAGGCCATCCCTCTTCCTCCTCTCAGGGCCTGGTTTTGAGGGTAGACCTTGACCTTCGACTTCCAGGTCTTTCACTGGAGATACTCAGGATTTTAATCTTTGGAGATAAGAATGGGCATTCTGAGTAGCAGAAACAGCCAAGACAAAGGCTTAAAGGATAAACAGCACTGCAGTGTTTGGGAGCCTGTCACTTGGAGGGGGTGAAAATTGGCTGAATTGGGGAGTGGGCCGATGTGTGGTGAGAAGTGAGGCTGGATGGGCAGGTGGGACCTCACCTCATAGTCCCTAATAACATAGAGGGGTTGAGGTTGGCAGGGGCCATGGGGCAATGCCCTGATGGTCAGTGTTCTCCTTGGGGCCGGGGTCAACTCAGAGAGGCCAGAATGGCCCAATGCAAGGTGTGGCACAAAGACCTCGCAGCAGAGGCAGGGAACAGGCAGTTATGGAGGGTGCCTTCCCCTCTGTGAGCTGCAGTTCCCCAGTCTATGAAATTAGATTTCAGACTAATAATTGTCCCTACTTTGTTGTGAGCACTCACAGAGGCAATACTGGCTGACAGCTATGACATTTTCACAATCCTGACCTATAGCAGGAGCTCCATAAATAATAGTCCCTTCCTCTGCCCACTCCTTACCCTCCAGCCCTGGGGGCAGCTGTGTGAATTCAGCCACCTTCAGTTCACCAAGCTTTACTGAAGATGTACCTCTATCATTTTTGTTGTTAGAAACTATTATTCTTGATAATAATCAACATTTACTGACAAACTACTATGTATCCAGAATTGTGTGAACTCCTCTACATAGATGATTCCATTAACTCCCTTCCACTACCTTACACGGTAATAATTTTGTTAAAGGACATAGTCTGGAAGGGGCTTGCCAGGCAGTGGCAGAGCCAAGATTCAAATCCTGTGAGAGGTCCCAGCTGGAGATACAGATGTGCACAGCATCTGGAACAACTGAAGGCACAGGGATGGGGGTGAGTGGTCTCAGGAAATGAATGCAGGGTGAGAACAGTTGGGGGGTGCGAGCAGAGCCTGAGGAACAGTCTCATATGTGTAGCCGAGGACCAAGGAGGAGCAGCAAGAAAATGAAGAGGGAAGCTGATATGACAAAAGCTTGGCTGTGAAGAGACCAGTTTATGGTTTTCTGGAGGGGAGAAAGTGGAAATGACGAGTGTACACTGCCATTCCAGAAGTTTAGCTGAGGCAGGTGCCAGACCCAGAAAACGCTTGGTAAAAATTCTAGTGGATGTGTCCGAGAAAGGGCTGAGGAGACAGTGCACGGCAAATGCACAGCGGCGTGGTCTAGAGGACGGAGACTTTGTCTTGTTCTGTTTTAACATCAGAGGTATGAAAAGAGAGGTTTTCAAACTTCCCATTGTAGCCTGCTAGCGAGATGTGAAATCAATCTATAGGGTTGTGACCATTATCAGTATCGAAGGGGAAATAGCAGACCATATTACACGTGGTAAGGGTGAGTATTGTCTGTCAAATTCTTGTTTAACACAATAGATCTGTTTCCTCAGTTGTGTGATAACATGTATTTCTTACTCTGGGCTGTCATCAAAAAAATCCGGAAACCTTTCGGTAGAACTTGTTTGCTCATGGCCAGGACTGATCGATTCTAATGTTCTTTGAGAGCAACCTTCCATAGGGGTATTACTCTAGAGTTCTATTTGTCCTGGACAGAAGGTAATAGATTGAGCACATAGCCCTTTGAACTCAATAATGTAATAACACAACCCGAGTGTGATAACAAAGTTCCCTGCAGTTCATTGGCCCTTGAGGAATCTTGACCTGATCAGGAGGCTTCTGGGCCAGTGACATCTTCCCTATAATAGTACTCTAGTGAGGGCCAATAAGGCAAGTCAGAAGGGTTTTGTCAGCTGAACTCGCCCTGAAAATATGTTGTTATGAATAAACTCTTCTTGCCCAGATCATTTGGCAGCAAGGACTGGCTCCATGTCCTGTCCTGAACTCCAACTGGGGCTCTGTGTTTGCAGAGTATGGTGGTGAGACACTAACTGGTCCCTGTTGGAGAAATGACATGGAGAAACCGGGAGGGCCTGGGTAATTGGCAAGAACTGATAGGCTAAGAGGAGAGAGGGATGGACAAAGGACAGACAGGTGAGGGAATGAGTCCACATGCATGTGTGGGGAGGGCTTGGAAGGCAAAGGACAGTTGTCATGTCTTAGGAAGAAGCCAACAGGAAGGGGACTGTGTCCCCTCCCCTCCACTAGCACCTTCCCTTCCTCCTTGGGTACTCTTCACTGTGGCTCCATGCATGTGGCATCAAAACCTGTCACCTCAGCCTGCCCTCAACATTCCATGTCCCATGACTTGTTCCCTTTCCCTCTGACCCATCCTTTACTGGCCCCTCATTCCCTGGCCCCAAGTTGTGCTGTTCCATGTGCTCCCCTCTGGTCTTTGGTCATGCTACTCCTGCCTGGACTGCCCTTAACTTTGTCACTAAGCCCCACACTCCCTACCCCTCTATGCCCAACAGGGACCCTCAACCACACCATCCCTAATGACACCTTCCCTAATGCTCTGGCTAGCACCTGGCCCCTTTCTGCTCTGAGTGCTCTGCACAGATTTCTAGTGGGCATCCAAAGCTCTTTAGGACCTAACATACACCTACGTCAGTATGCCCACCCCAACTGTGAGCTCCTGGAGCCCAGCACAAGATGCAACATGTGTCAGAGGCTTAGTAGGTAAACATCTGTTGAAAGGACAGAGAATAAAGACAGTAGGACACGTGGATGGAAGGACAGGACAGGAGACAGGCCATACAAAGTGATAGTGGCAGTGCAGAGAGATAAAAGCAGTCCTTGAATGGGAGTCTAGATGCTTTCCTGCTAATTAGATCTGTGACCTTGGACAAGTCAGTCCTAAAATGGAGGAAGCTATGGGGTGAAATGCTTGATATCTATTCCCAAAGCCCTCCTCCCCAGCTCCCATGATGACTCTGTGGTGGCAGAAACGTCACATCCCATCAGAACATGCTGGTTATTTTAGCTCCGGGATATGGGGATGGGAGCAGAGGTTCCAGAGTCAGAGGAAGCCTAGAAGCCAAGGTGGGGAAGGGTAGCATCTCAGGTGTTGACCTGGCCTCTTGGGAGGAAACCAACTTTGATCTCTAGGAGACAGTTTGTTCCTGACCTCCTACCACCATCACCAAACTTGGAAATTTGGAGGCTAAGGCCTTGGCAGACTTAATAGCCTCTTCACAAGCCAGAGTCTCCTGTCCAGAGAACTGACTACAGATCAATGGCTCCAGTTCTGGGAGCCTCTCTCTCTACTGTGTCTCCCCTCCCCCTACACACCAAAAGCCAAAGTTACCTTCCAGTTTTTTTTTTCCTTGTGCTTTCCAAGCCTCCCACCGCACTCCCCACCCCCCGCCACACACACACTTATTCTCCTGGGCCCTAGAATCTGGCTCCTGCCTCAATTTCTTTATCCAGTTAATTTTCTTGTTGTTCACTGTTTTTATTGTAGTAAAATAAACATAACACAAAAATTACCATTTTAACTACTTTATGCATACAGTTCAGCACTATTAAATATATTCTAATGTCATGCAACTATCACCATTATCCATCTCCATAACTCTTTTCATCTTGTAAAACTGAAACTCTTTACTCATTAAGGGTATGTCTTTTAGATCTGGTTGTTTTATTGTGTTGTTCAAGTCCTTTATTTCTTTGCTTACCTTCTGTCTGGTTTTTCTATTCATCATTGAGAGCAGGGTATTGAAATATTCACCTATCATTGTAGAACTGTTAATTTCTCCCTTCAGTTCTGTCAGGTTTTGCTTTGTATATTTTGATGGTCTGTTATTAGGTGCATGAATGTTTATAATTATTGTATGTGCTTGCTATAGTAAATCTTTTATTAATATATAATGTCTTTGTCCTCCTTTGTCTCTTGTAACCTTTGGTTACTTTTTGCTTTTCTTTCTTTCTTCTTCTTCTTTTTTTTTTTTTTTTTTAAGAGACAGAGTCTCACTTTGTCACCCTTGATAGAGTGCTGTGGTGTCACAGCTCACAGCAACTTCCAGCTCTTGGGCTTAGGTGATTCTCTTGCCTCAGCCTCCCAAGTAGCGGGACTACAGGTGCCCACCACAACGCCTAACTGTTTTTTTGTTGCAGTTTGGCTGGGGCCAGGTTTGAACCTGCCACCCTCAGTATATGGGGCCAATGCCCTGCTCACTGAGCCACCAGCACCACCCTACTTTTTGTTTTTCAAGAGACAGGGTTTTACTCTGTCAACCATGCAGGAGTACAGTGGGACTCTCATAGCTCACTATAGCCTCAAACTCCTAAGGCTCAAATGATCCTCCCACCTCAACCTCCTGAATAATAGGACTACAGGCACATACCACCATGCCTAGATAACTTTTTTTTTTAAGAGATGGGGTCTTGCTATGTTGCCTAGGCTGGTCTCAAAACTCCTGACCTCAAGCAATTCTCCCACTTTGGCCTCCCAGAGTGCTGAGATTGCAGCCATGAGCCACCATGCCTGGCCCATGTGTATTTTTTGTTTGTTTGTTTTGCAGTTTTTGGCCAGGGTTAGGTTTGAACCTGCCACCCCCACTATATGGGGCTGGTGCCCTACTCCTTGAGCCAGTGGCCCTGCCATGTATGTGTGTTTTTAAAAGTATTTAAAGTGAGGCTAGGTATAGTGGCTTATGCCTGTAGTCCTAGTACTCTGGGAGGCTGAGGTGGGAAGACTACTTGAGTTCAGGATTTCGAGACCAGCCTAAGCAAGAGTGAGACCCTGGGTGTTGTGGTAGGTTCCTGTAGTCTCAGCTACTCAGGAGGCTGAGGCAGGAGGATCACATGAACCCAAGAGTTTGAGATTGCTGTAAGCTATGATGCTATGGCACTCTACAAAGGATGAAAAAATGAGATTCTATCTCAAAAATAACTAAAGTATCTAAAGTGAGTCTCTTGTAAACAGCATATAGCTGGATCATGTGCTTTTGCCCATTCTGCCAATATCTTGATTAGAGAGTTTAATACATTTGCATTTAAAAAATTACTGATAAGAAAGAATTTCTTTCTGTCATTTGGCTCTTTGTTTTCTATATGGCTTATAGCATTTTTTGGTCCCTCATTTCTGCATTACTCTCTTCTTATGTGTTTAATTGATTTTTCAATTAGTGAAATATTTAAATTCATTTCTCTTTTTCTTTCTTCTTCTTTTTTAAGAGAATTATTTTGCTCAGTCTGGACTTTAACTCCTGGGCTCATGCAATCCTCCTGCCTCAGGCAATCCTCCTAACTCAGCCTCCCAATTAGTTGGAACTACAGGTACATGCCACCATCTCTGACTCTCATTTCCCTTTTGGTATATATCCTAGAGCTATTGTCTTTGTCATTTCCATGGGAGTTACATTTAACATCCCAAAATTGTAAAACTGTAATTTGAATTTATGCCAGTTTAACTTCAATAACATACAAAAACTCTATTTCTTTGACAGCTCGGCATCACTTTTGGTAATCATTGTCATAAAATTGCATCTTTAAAGTGTGCTCCCAAACATAAATGAATAATTCTTTTAAGTGATCAGTCTCTGAAATTATGTAGAAAACAAAAAAGTGAAGTTATAAATCATCGCTACAATCATACCAGTTTTTACAATTGCCCATGTATTTATCTTTTTTGAGATCTTTATTTCTTCATATGGCTTCAAGCTATTGTCTAATGTCCTTTTTTGTTTTATTTTGGATTAATATAAGGATATATGGGATGAGGTTACATTGCTTGCATTTGTAAGGTAAAGTCCAAGTTGTAGAAGTGTCTAGTGTCCTTTTATTTTACCCTGCAGGACTTCCTTGAGCATTTCTTGCAGGGCAGGTCTAGTAGTAATGAACTCCCTCAGCTTTTATCTTGGAATGCCTTAATATCTTCCTCATCTTTAAAGTACAGTTTTGCTGATATGGGATTCTTGATCGACAGGTTTTTTTTTTTGCTTTTAACTCTTTGCATATATCAGTACATTGCCTTTTGGCCTCCAAACTTTCTGATGAGAAATCTACTGGTTATCGTATTGAGGAGCTTCTATATATGATGAGTCACTTCTCTCTTGCTGCATTCAAGATTCTGTATCTTTGGCTTTTGACAGTTTGATTATAATGTGTCTTGGTGTAGGTCTCTTTGAGTTTGTCTTACTTGGAGTTCATTGAGCTTCTTGGAAGTTTATATTTGTGTTTTTCATGTAATTTGAAGTGTTTTCAGCCATTATTATTTTAAATATTCTCTCTGTCTGCCCTTTCTTCTTCTTCCTCCTCCTCTTCCTCCTTTTATAATTCATGTTTGTTCACTTGATGGAGTTCCTTATGCTCTATTCATGTTTCTTCAATTTTCTTCTGTTTCTCATAATTGGTCATTTTTATTGTCTCATCTGCAAATTTTCTGATTCTTTATTTGTCTCTCAAACATGCTTTTAAATCTCTATAGTGAATTTTTCATTTTAGTTATTATACTTTTCAGCTCCAGGATTTCTTTTTTAATTCTTTTTAGATTTTCAATTTCTTTGTTGATATTTCTCTTTTGTTCATGCATCCTTTTCTTGACTTTCTCTACATCTTCTGTTAGATCTTTGAGCATCTTTAACAGAGTTGTTTTAAAGTCTTTGTCTAGTAGAACTGCCATCAGATCTTTTTCAGGGACAGTTTCTGTTGATTTTGTTTTCATTTCAAATGTATTATACAAATTGGATATTTGAATCTAGAGATATAGTAGCTATGAAAATCAGATTCTCCTATTCCCTCATGTTTTCCGGGGAGTTTTTAAATTGTTTTAGGCTATCTCTGTGCCAGAGATTAGCCTAAGGTATAAACTTAAGGTCTTCTTGGATCTTTTCTGAGTCTGCATATTTCCTTGGATATGTCTGATCACTTTCTAATTTTCCCTATATATGCAGTTGCTTTTGCATGTCCTAGACTTTAATATCTGGCTCATAACAGGGAAAAAAGAAGAAAAAGAAAGGGGAGAGGAGGGTATCTTCCCTTTAAATCTTCTAGAAATCATTTCAGCCAGAAGAGAAGGGTCTTGAAACAACGAAGGGGGGTGCAAATGGCCATCTGCTTTTTTGTCTGCATCTCTTTGATTAGAAGCAATAATCAGTAATCTGATCTCAGATCTCCAGTGTTTAGGACAAAGTCCTTTTGGCCCACCCTGTCTCTCACAAGTTCTGTGCAGGTTACTCCAGGAACACACACACAACTACCTGAGACAGGACTAGAGTAGGGATAGCTACTTTTGTGTTAAGGACTGAAATTAACCACAATTTATTGTCCAAGCCTTCCCCTGAAAGTTTCATCCCTTCAATAGATTCCAGAGTTCTAGAACAGTTACATCAGACAGATTCTGGCAATGCAATGGTTATCTAGGTGGAGAGACAGATTCCAATTCTTCCTCCTCTCTGCCATCTTCCCAGAATCTGCTTCCCTGTCCACTTTTACAAATTTTTTCGTATGTTGTCAAATGAATGAATAAGTTATAAAATTAGTAGCCAACATTCATGAAACGCTTACTTACTATGTTCCAGACACTGTTCTACACATTCTAAATGGATTAATTAATTTAAGCTTATGATAAGCTTTGAAGTAGGGACTATCGTGTCCCTCATTTTACAGATAAGAAAAGTAAGGCAGAAGGAGAGAGGTTTAAGAGCTTGCCACTCTGACACTAGGATTCAAACTTGAGGTTTGACTTCAAGGTCTGTACCTTTTCATAGTAAATGAATGGATGAACAAATGAATAATTTGTTCATAACAGAGGTATCTTCAGTATACCATGGCAGTACAGAGGAAGGGCTTCCAAAAGTAAAATTAGGGATTGGGAATTCATGAGTGGTTTCCTGGAAAAAGTGATACCTGAGCAGAATGCTGAATAATAAGTAAGAGATGAGGAGGGCAAAGGGCATTTCTGTAGGAGACAAAGAGAAGCAAAGACTTAGAGGTGGCAAGGATCTGCCAGAATCTGCAGGAAATCCCAGCAGCTAGGGATGCTAGAGCACCAGTCAAGAAAGGAGGCAGGAGCGGAGAGATACTTGTACTGAGGCACAAACCAGTGCTTCCAGGCTCAAAGGAAGAGAAACTGTAGGAAATGAAAAAATGTCTTTGTGAAGGAGGTGGCAGGGCTTGGAGGACGGACAGGATTGCAGCTGGTAGATTGGGCTGAGAAAGGCATTCCAGGCTGGGGGAAAAGCTTGGAGGTGGGAGAGTGGGAGAGAAATACTTAGAGAAGCATTTGATTTGGCAGGAGGGGAGGAGCATTCATCATGCAGGGGCTGCTGAGACACCACCAAAGCCTGTGCACAGAATTCTGCCCTGCAGAAAAATGGCTGGAGTAACATCAGTGAGCCAGTTTTAAGTCCCAACTGTGTGATCCTGGATGAGTCACTTCTGTGTCTGTTTCCAGACCTATAAAATGGAGGTGACAATCATCTACCTAAGCTTGCCCAAAGGTTTAAAACTGAGAATTTGTGTGGAAAGACTTTGCCAACCCTAAGGCATCTGTCATGTCCCCCAGTCCTCATACTGACTCGGAATCACCAACAGAGCTTTTTAAAAACACAGCCTGCCACGCACCAACCCAGGCCTACAGAATCAGAGCAGGGGTTGGAGACACATTCTTTTCCTTCCCGCTCTTCATTTCTACTATTTTTCTCACTAGTCCTGATGCTCTATTAACTTTAGACCTGCCAGCTTTGACAGCTGGTAAAAAGAAAATACAGCAAGAAAAATAGAGATCCTGAAGGCTTATGGAGATACACTGGATCTGAAGAGTTTTCTGGTCAGTGCTTGACAGCTATGATAAGGGAGAGAAGGTGAAAGATCTTTCTCAAACGTGGGAAATGAGCAAAGCAGCCAAAGGGTAGTGATGCTTTTTGGCCTCCATCCAAGAGTTCTTCGAGAAAAGAGATCCTCAAGCTATCACTCACAGCTACAGTGAGCTGGAGCAGGTAAGTCAATTAAAAGCACACAGCACCCTACAGCTTATAACACATTTGCATCTGCACTGACTTGTTTGATCTTCCTAATATCTCTGTGAGGTGGGGCTTCTTATTTATCCCCATTTTACAGGTAAGGAAATTGAGGCTCATGGGAGAAAATGACTTGCCCCATGTCCACAGTTAGCTAGGAATACAGCAACAATTTGCTTCTAGGACCCTTAAGTTCCAAGGCTTTTCTGCAATACCACCTTCTGCTCTTTGTGGAGATTTTAAGGTAGCAGAAAGTGCACTGGAAAGCTCCCTGTTCTAGCTCTGCAGGGAACATGCTACGTACCTCCAGATAGATCTGCTGCCTCTTCTGAGCCTTGCCACTATCAATCTACGGTGATTGTTGTCAGGATTAAATGATATCAATATAATGATCCTAAAAGTATCCAGCACAGTTCCTGGCATGCCACAGTAGCCAGGATGACCACAAGAAGGATGAAGAGAATGGTGAAAATGACAGTGCTTCTATACAAAGGGCGTGTTAACATCAGAAAAGGAGGGGTCAACTTAACCAGACTGAGGGTTTCCTGGGCAAGAGCACACTGGACAGAAACTGGAAGAATTTAGAGACATGACCTCCCTCACTTCCCTCCCCGCTATGTGACGAGAGCTTGGAATGTGTAAGAGGGGGTGGCCGGAACTGATACTGAAGAGGAAGGGTGAGGAAGGCATGTCACATGGGCCTTAAATACCAAGCCAAGGAGTTTGGCTTTTGCCACTGAAAGGCTATAAGCAATCAAGGGTTGTGATCCATTTTGCAGGATTGTAGTTTGGAAAGGTCCCTCTTGTTGCAGTGTGGACAGCAGACAGGAGGAGGGAGACCAGAGACAGAGAAGCACAGAGAGTGGTGGAGGTCAGTAAGAGGTTGGGGTGGGTGGGTAAAGCTGATGGAGATTCCCCAGCTGAGGCCCTGTGGAGAACTGAGGCCCTAGGGAGATCAAGGGAAATGAGGAATGTGCAAGTGCTCAGAAAGTGCTACTAGCTACTAAGTAAGGTGTGAAAGGTTGTTTATCATATTTATGTTAAGTAAGAGGCCCTTTAGGGAGAGTGGAGGCTCCAGCCCAGCTGGCTAGACCCTGCATACAAAGGGCAGTGGGAGTTAGCACCCTGAGTTGGGAGCTGGGATAAATTGAGCGTTGCTATTTCCATTTCTGGGATGCTGAGCTTGAGACTCCACAGAGAAAGAAAGCTAAACAGAGGTCATCTTAGGCCAGGGCAGAGGCTGATTCCTTAAAACACACATACACACACACATACACACACACACACTCCCCATAGGAGGTGAGGAGGCAGCAGGCACATAGGCTAGAGAGTTGGTGGTCCTTTCCCTGTTCCCTTCCCTGCCAAGTCTGCTGGGTTTTCTGGCCTCTAATCCATGACAAGAGACATTTTAGCAATAACAACCACACACTAGAGCTTCTTGAGAGCCAGACTAAAGCTATACCTAAATTACCTAGTTTATTTCTTACAGCTGAGAACAAGAGTCTCAGCTTAGATAACCTGCCTAAGGTTACCTGGAGCTGGTAAGTAGCAGGGCCGGAAACTGAACCCTGTTCATGCTTGACCCTCACCAGATGCGCATGGCAGGCAGGGAGACTTGAGGGTGGAAGGGTGGGGAACAGAAGCATTCTGACTCTTCCTGAGGGACCCAGAAGGTGCAAAGTTGAATCCCAGCAGCCCCTTTATTGAGCTAAACTGTAAGGAAGACACTGGATACAAAGGGGCTTGTGGCATCACCATTTTGAAGACCACTGAATGAAGAGTCTGAGCTAGATGACCTGTAAGGTCTTCTAGTTTTGGAACCTGGGATTCTATCTAGGGGAAGTTGATGGGCAGAGGGGAGAGAGGGGAGCTCTCCCTGCTTTCAGACAGGTAAGACCAGGCTCCCAGCCTTGTCTCTGCACCTCCCTAACTGGCAGAGGCCATGGGTCTCAGTCCAGAAGAGTCTCTAAGACCACACATGACTTCAAGTGCAGGGGGACCACCTGCAAGAGCACTTTGTTCTCTAGGCAGCAGATGTGGTAATGCTGGCTGGGGTAGTGGCCTCTACTCCTGCCTCATCACCCTACTTGTCTCCCTTCTCACCCAGGCAGCTAGGCTGACACATACACACACCCAAGCAACTTATTTTTTTAATTAAAAAAAAAGTAATATAGGAAGAAAGAGCAAAAAGACTGGGTTTACAAGTCCCAGCCACTGCAGGAGGAATACTGTCCAATCTCTGCACCCACCGGCCCTCTCCTAAGTGGGTGTGAAGTTCTTGGAAGGTCCCAGGAGACCAAAGCTTCCCTCAACCCCCCTCCCCTGGCAGGTCTCTCACGTGCCTGAGAGCTGCCCCCATCTCAAGGTAGGCGTTGTGCCTGGAGCCACACAAAGACCCTCTCCTCCTAGGGAATACATACACCAGTTCATTTCTTCCCACAACCCTTCATTTAAAAAGTGTTTTGGATGCTTTCTTGTCGTTTTTAGTATAAAGAGGGGTGAGAGGAGATGGCCTGCTGAGGGAAGAATCGACTTAAGCCGCTGCCTAAACAGCAGTTTCCCTTCTTACAACTCTAACCAGCAGACCAGGGTGTGCTCCAGAAAAGTCTGTTGACTTTCTCCCCTGCCAGCTTTTGTGCCCAAGCCCGCCTGTCTCCTCTCTGTGGGTTCATCTTTCAGCCTTTTTCTTCTTCAGATTCTTGGTCTCTCTCTCTCTCTAACGTTTTGAAACCTCTTTGACTCTTTTAAAAAATCGTAGGGAGGTGGGGCGGGGACGAAGAACACCAGAAGAGGAAGCCCTCTCCCACCCAATTTCTTTCTTTCTTACCAACAACTAATTCGCTTTCTACACACACACACACACACACACACACACACACACAAACACACACACATGCACACACGCACGCACGCACACTCCCTCCCTCCCTCCCTCCAGCGACCTCCAGATGTTCCCGACCGTGCGGGTATCAGCCGCGGCTGCTCAGCGAGCAGGGGGAGGAGAAAGGAAGCTGGGAGAGAGGCCGACTGGAGTGAGAGGGAGCTGCGCACTTTCGAGACGCTCCCTAGGGTGGAACCCGGGCTCCGCGCGGGCTCTGCCGGCGGGCGGGGGGAGGGGCGCGCGCGTCGGGAAAGGCCGGCACTTTGGCGACACTCCCTGAGTCGCCCGGCCGCCCGCCTGAGCGACCAGCGGGCGCGGGGCAGAGGGGGAGCCCAGCGGCGGGCGGGGACCTGGGGGCGGGCCGCGCGGTGCTGAGAAAAGCGCTGGCCACGGGGCCAGCGGCCGGGCCGCCTGGGTGAGCGTGCCGAGGCGGCAGCGGCGCAGGCTTCCAGGTGGGTGCGGGTCCCGGGGCGGAGAGGGAGCCCGCACTGCGGGCGAAGGTGTCGAGCTTCCGACCCCAACCTTGCCGCCCCAGCCGGCTGGCGGGCGGGTGGCGCCGGGCACCGGGGCGGGGCTGGGTCCCGCCGAGGCCCCTCAACTTTTCCTGGAAACAAGGCGACGGCAGCAGCCGCCGGACACCGGGAGCTCGACAGGAGTGGAGAACCCGGACCCCGGGAAGAGGGATTTCTGGAGACAAAGGCTGTGCCTGGGGACCGTGGGCGAACGCCTCTGGGGTCTTTGTGCGGACACGTGCATCTCACGTTCGTGGGTCTTTGCGGCTTTTGGTTTGGGGACGTACATCTACCTGTGCTTTTGTGTGTCCGTGGCTTTGCGTGGTTGTTTTGAGCCTGTGTCTATGTTTCGTGGGCCCGCATTTGGCTGTGGGTGCCTGTGGGCGCATCGTTGTGTGTCCGCGTACGTGCTCTGTGCCTGTCGACGTGTCTGGATTGGATGTCCGTGGAGTATGTGCGCGCCGAGAGCCAGACGCCGCCCCAACTCCTCGCTCCCCTTCTGTCCACCCGGGCCGCCGACTTGGCTCCAAACTTTTCTCCCGGTTCCTCTGGCAACAGCCCCCTTCCTCCCCCCCTGCCGCCAAGGCGCGGGGCGCGGGCAGCCCTCCCTTTTCTTATACCTCCCGAGGTCCTTGGGCCGCTAGAGGATGCGATAGGATTGGTGGGTCAGGGGATTGGCAGCGCCTGGGGACTGGCCATGGCCAGGGCTGGGCGGAGCGTGGGGACACCTCCGCCGACCCCGACTAAGGGAGAGGAGGAAAGTGACTGGTCCTGAGATCTGGTCCGGGGCTGGAGAGGAGAGGACAGAAGAGGGGAGGGCGGTGGCTTTGCTCTCCTAGCGCTTCTTGGAAGGAGAGTGTGTGACCCAGAGAGAAGTGTCTACTTGGCTGAGAGACCAGCTCCAGCCTCCGACTCCATTTGCATCCAGCCCCTGGGGTAGGGAGACCAGCCCTCAGATCTGGTAGGTGAGAAAACAACGGCTAATCCAGATCTGGGCCTGCCAGCGACGCCAACTCGAAGGACACCAAACTGGACTGCAGGGAGTGGGACCTAGCACACACTAGTTTCAAATGGGATTGCCACCGGCCCACGGCATGGCCCTGGCAAGTTGCTCAGGGTGGCTAAGTGGGGATCACCCTGTCACGGATGGGGTGAGAATGCCCTTGCTGCAAGGAACGCGTGGTAGGGACAGACAGCACTGTAAAAGCAGGGCGGAGAGCGGCGCCCGCCCACACTTGGCCTGGCGAGGAGGTGACTCAGGAGCTTCTTCGATCCTTCCTTCCTAGCTTTTGGATAAGTCTAGACTTGCAGAGCTGGGGACTGACACAGGAGGGAGGGCTCGAGAGGGAGGGCTCTGAGCGGCTGGAACCTACTGGGGTTTTGAGCCTGGGTGGCAAGATCTAAAGATAAGCCTAAATACTTCCTCCACACCTCCCTTTTAAATGCTTCCTCCTCACCTTCCCATTTTTGTTTTAAAGCTTTGCTCTGCCAGTCTAGGCTGGAATGCAGTGGCACAATTATTGTTCACTGAAAAATTGAACTTCTGGCCTCCAGCGATCCTCCCACCTAAGCCTCACAAGTATCACACCAGTCTTTAAGCTAGAACTTTGCCAGATGCTGCAGACTCCAGGGAGGGACACAAGAGCCACTAATCTGGAAAGGAGGCAGCCATGAGCACTCTCTTTTTCTCCAGCCTCAGTTTCCCTTCCAGAACGGTCGCCATATATATATATATATATATTTTTTTTTTTTTTTTTTTTTGAGACAGAGCCTCAAGCTGATGCCCTGGGTAGAGTGCTGTGACATCACAGCTCATAACAATCTCCAACTCCTGGGCTCAAGCGATTCTCCTGCCTCCGTGTCCCAAGTAGCTGGGACTACAGGCGCCTGCCACAATGCCTGGCTATTTTTTGGTTGCAGCTATCATTGCTGTTTGGTGACCTGGGCTGGATTTGAACCCGCCAGCTCAGGTATATGTGGCTGGCGCCATAGCCGCTTGAGAGAATGGTTGCTATTGACAGCCCATCTAGTTCCTTCCTTTTCTGGCTAGATCAGTTTGATGTTTAACAAACACCTCCCTTCTGACTTGACCGATTCCTAGACACTAATTTGCTTCAGGAAGAGAAGGCTAGAGAGTTCAGAGGGCTCCCACCTACCCTTCTTCCAACACCAGGCTGAAAGACAAAAGCTGATTAGTGAGTCAAAAGTGTAGAGAAGGGAACGGATTAACATTTTCCCCCCTTATCTTCTAAATGACAGATTATGGGTGAGTAGAGCCTAGATTAATTTTCTTCCTAATCATCATGTCTGATTCTAAGCGAGAGACATGCTTAAAAGTTCCATTCATCCTTCCTCAGGACAAGCCTGGTCTGGGCACTGAGGATAATTCCTGAGGCGGGCTAGGCCCCCACCAGAAGCCCCCTGGCCAAAGCAACTTCTAAGAAAGAGACCTGACAGAGAAGGTTACTTCTTTTCAGGGTTTTGAGATCACTGAGTACACAGGGGAACAGGGAGAGTCTCCCACAGGAGGAGCAGCATGTGTAAGATCTGTGCATGGAAACAGCACAGGTATTCAGCATGGTGAATTGTTAGGTACAAAGTCTTGAGGGTGGGGAATTGGAATTGAACTTGAGGCTTGGGAGGGAAGCCAGGGGCCATATCATCAAGGCTTTGAATGCCAGGCCTAGGAGCTGGGATTTGAACTTGTACTCAGTTAAGAGCTGCTGGAAATTTTACACAGGCATAGGAGGGTGGGATGGGTAATTCTAAGAAACCCTTCTCTGCTTGCTGGTGGGGCTAAAGCCTGGGAGGCCAATCTGGGGGCTGAGTGTTCAGCCTCTTAGAGTAGAAAGACCTAGATTTTACTTCCATTCCATTGCTTCCTACCTCTGGGGTGTGGGACAAGTAACTTTACCTCTCTAATTCTTAGTCTACTCATCCTTGAAATGAGGGTATCAGTTCCTACTCTTCTGTTGTGAATATTACATAGGACAATGAATTACATGTGCTAATAAATGAGAAGGGGCTTGTAGTGTGTATTACGCTGTGTAGACGTTTGTTGGATTGTACTGACACTAGAAGGCAGAGACAGCATCTACTCTGGCCCTAAATCTCATTTCACTACCTGGCAAAGCCCTAACTGTCCTATAAGGTTAAGCCAATTGTTATGCTCCCCCTGAAACAGAAGGAAGCTTTCTGTCCACAACATTTCAGGCATCTGATCTATCGCCCTTCACATGGCCAGGTCTTGTGCAGGCAAGGAGCTAGGCACAGATTTGCAGATGGCCACAGACCGCAAAGTTGGTTGGGACTGTGATGGGCAGTCCAGGGATCATGGGAAACCTTTTGCTGAATGAGGGGCAGGTCACACTGGGAAAACCTCACAGAGGAAGTGGCTTTTGAATCAAATGAGTGAGTTTGCATGGTAGACAAAGGAAAGAAGGGTATTTTTGTCATCTTTGTCAGAGGGGACTGCCCGTGCAAAGGCAGGTTGCTCTAGGAGAGTGATCAGCCTCTAGACTGGAAAGCTCTCTTTGTGGAATGAGTTTTAAAGAGGGAGTAGTGGTAGCATCCCAGTCTTCTCTTGGGAAGACTGTGTGGCTAGCAGCTGGGGGCAGGGGCCAGAGTGAGGCTATTACAGCAGGCCTTCTAAACCCACTGGCTGGGTGAGGTGACTGCCCAGCTTGGGGATGAGGAAGAGGGAAGCCAGTAACCCCACCTGTCCAGGGAGAGCTGCTGATTTGACACCAAGCCCTCATTCTGTTATAGGCAACACAACTACTCAGCCTACTTTGGCCTCTGTAAGCTTTGGTGACCTTCCCAATTCCCTAGGAGGTGGTCCTCGTCAGCACCTTGGAGCCCCATTGAGAACTGGGGTGGTGCCTTGCAAAGGAATCTAAGGCCTCTGGGGATGAATTGTAGGTTCTTCTCCATCCTCTGCCCCTGCCTTGCCTTAGGATCTGCTGGTGTCACTGCACCTTTTCTTCCCTCATCCATTAGGGAGCAGAAACCAACATCCAGTGAGCCAGCATGTGCCAGGTCCAGGGCTCAGTCTTCACTTTCCTCATGTAATCATCACAGTGATCCACTAGGAACAATCCGAGGATTATTACCATGGAACAGATGGACTTGGGGGTGAGGGCACAATCAAGCCTCATAGTGGTTGAGGCCCTATAGGATTGGAGACCATTCTGCCTGGCTACAAAACCCTTTCCTCTGTCCCATACCGCCTCTCTATATATCCCTGCATGCTACCTCAAATTTATGGAAGCTTGAAAATCTTCAGGAAGAGGACATCTTGAAAGAGGAAAACAGTATTGGGGGCCTTGCCTGTCTCTCTATAGATCATCCTCCCTTGGTGAAGTTTGCTGGGCTTCCAGGTCCCACCTACACCAGGGATCGTGTCATGGAGAAGACCAGGCTCTGAGTGTCAGAAAACCTGAGTCCAGTCCTAGTCCTCACTGGCTGTATGGCTCTAGACAGATCACTGAACTTCTCTGGGCTTCTTTACACAGCTATAATGTAGATATGATGCCATCTAACATGCTGATCTTGCAGGGTGACTGAACAGATTAAAGAATAGTTGGGGAAACATGGGAAGGGTTGAGAAGTATCCTTTGGGGAGGTGGCTATATTCCCAATGTTTGCTGTATCTTCATAGCCCCTGTTCTGCACCAGGCCCAGTGCTCAGCTGCAAGGGCATTAAAAATGAGTCTAACCTCATCCCTGCTCCCAGAAGGACAGGCAGGTAAACTCATAACTACAGTCTGGCATAACCTGGTCTAAGCTGTCACTGTACATGCCTATTTGTAAGTTGAAGCAGAGTAGATTTAGAACTCAGACATCGGGTTGAATCTTGGATCCTCTGCTACCCCACTGAATAACAGCTGTTTCCTTGTTTGCAAAATAGGGACAGTAATCCCCACAGTGAAGGATGTGGTGAGGCAGAAATGAGATACTGGTGTAGAGGTACATGGTGAGCTGATATGTTTGTACAGATGTGTGGCATTAGCAAGTCTATTGGGAGAGCCGGCCCTCAAGGCTCTGGGAGTCTGGCCTTGAAATTCTTTCTGCCTTGCCTTTCCAGAGCTGACTAAGTGGTTGGAGGGCAGGACATTTATGAAACTTCCACCTGGGGATTTCATTGGCGTCAGCCTGAGTGAGCTCATGACTGAGGGAGCAGGGTGGGAAACAGCTCAGTGCTGGGGTGCAGCTGGTTGAGGCAAAAATCTGTCTCAGGTGGGTGCCAGGGCTCAGTGCCAGGGGCTTCCTGTTGAAGTTAGGGCAGGTAGGAGCTGGAAAAGTCTATGGGCCTGAGATGTTGTGGTACAGCACCACAGGGGCAGCAGGCAGCTGAGGCCAGAAGGCTCCGAACCCCAGTAGTGACAAGAGTATTAGCATAGCAGTCTCAGATCTGCTGGGTGCCTGCCACAGCACAGGATATTGGGTTGGAAAGGGACATGAAGGATCACATGGTCATTGCTTTCAGGAAGCTCAATAAATCATTGCCATCATTGGCTACCATACACAGAGCCCTAACATGTTACAGACAGCAGAGTGCTTCGCATTCTATCATTTAATCCTTTTGAACAACGTTGAGTTCTTATTCCTGCTGAAGACAATGGGATGCAATGAGGTTGAGACTTGTCCAAGGCTAATTGGTACAAAGCAGGATTCACACCCAGGCCTGAGGCCAGTGTTGACCCTTATGTACTGGACTCACCCTTTATCTGCTTCTCGATGCATGCACTGGCCAGGCCTGGCTCTGATCCCGGGCAGGGGAAAGGGTGCAGGGCAAGAAGGCAGGGAATTGTCCCAAGCTGTGCACACCAGTCGGGAAACAGGCAGGTAAATGACTGCAGAGAATTACTTGGTATGCATCTGAAGGAGGTGGGCCGATAGCCTGTGGTATGACAGGCCAGGAGGAGGGGTGGCCCAGGAACCCAAGTGGACAGAACAGGCTTTGTTCTTCTGGTGGGACCAGGGTGGGCTGGGTGTGTGTGTGTGGCACTGGCAGCAGTCTGAGGCCTCAGGTCCCAGGTCCTAGCCCATGGTCTGCCATTCCTTGCCCTCACTGCCTCTCTGTGGGCCCCAGTCACCATGTTCTCCAAGGGGCCTGCCTGCTCTGGAACCCTCCAAGTTTGGAGAAGCATGAGCAGAGGCTGAGAATGGTTCAGAGGTCATCAAGGTAAAGGCTATTTTCACTCTGACTACCAAGGAGAGTTCAAACACACATGGTGGACTGAGGGCCTCTATGCCCAGGAAAATGTCATTTCTGTAGGTATGAGCAGAACCTGAGAGGTTTTGGATGAGGGGAGTGATGTGGCCAAAGCTGTTTAGAGAAATATCTCATAGCAGGGTCTGGGGCATCATGTGGGGAGACCTGCCTGGAGCCTATTAAGACCACACCATTAGGCTCGGTGCCTGTGGCTCAAGTGGCTAAGGCGCCAGCCATGTACACCCAAGGTGGCGGGTTCAAATCCAGCCCGGGCCCGCCAAACAACAATGACGGCTGCAACCAAAAAATAGCTGGGCGTTGTGGCAGGCGCCTGTGGTCCCAGCTACTCGGGAGGCTGAGGCAGGAGACTCGCTTGAGCCCAGGAGTTGGAGGTTGCTGTGAGCTGTGAAGCCATGGCACTCTACCCAGGGGGACAGCTTGAGGCTCTGTCTCAAAAAAAAAAAAAAAAAAACCATACCATTTATTCTTTTGTCCTTACATTCCATCAGCAAACATTCCTTAGTGTCACTGTGGTCCTGGCCCTGTGGGCCTGAAGGTACATAACTCATGGCATCCCAAACTATGGGTGGATGTAGTTTCTAAGCCCTTGTCTTCCTGTCCTTGTGTTCTGTAACCTGGTTCATCAGTGGATCTCTCCTATTTGGTCATGGTTTGGAAAAAAGTGATGAATCTTGACTCAAAGATCCCTCTTCTCCCTCAGCCTTCCTTAGTGGCCATCGGTCTTTCTTTCCCTTTTTCCCAAGAGTAAAGCATAGGTCCCAGAGGCTCAAAGAATTAAAACTGCAAAGGCCACACAGACAGTGGCAGACCTGGGACTAAAGTCCCACTCTCCTGAGTGCAAAGCTGGTGTTCTCTTGGTGAGTTGGTCTTTTGTTCCCATTGCTGATCTGTAAGGCCCAGAGGACAGGGGCCCTGGTATCCATCTTCTCACCCCCAACATGCCCTCATGTGCCTTAGCCCAGTGCTTTGTATATACCTAGTAGAGGTTTAGTAAGAGCTTTTACTAAATTTTAAAATCCTGAAAATCTGGAGTTGGGTTATCTAAACTAAACCTCTTTAATTGTGAAGTTGGAGAAAGTGAGGCCCAGAGAGAGGAAGGGACTTGTCCAGAGATGGGTACAGTCCACAGTAGAGCAAGGAGAGACTATGACTGAGAGCTCCTCACTGCCCCCCCAGGACTTGTCTTGTCAATGTGCCCTGCCACCTCCCTGCCAGTGCTGCTGTGTGGAGTGTAGTAAAGGAGGTGGTGAGTGGCCCTTGCGTTCCCTATCTGGGAGAACCACCTACTGCGCTGTATGGGGCATCTCACATGCGGCCTTTAATCCTCAGAGCAACTCCTTGAGGACCGGGTTGTCTTCTCCATTTTAACTCACCCGTATCTTCCCAGAGCTACACAGTTCACCAGGTGACCCTTCTCTGATCCTCACTTCCTCTACTTTGAAGTGGGTATGAGGCTCCTGGCCTCAGGGACTGAACGAAAGAAAGTGTGTCCAGCACTAGCACAACAGCGAGGCCTGGCTCTGTCACTGCCGGTGCTTCCACCGTAAAGGCCGCACCCTACACTCAGGCCTGGCACCAAGCAGGGGCCCCAGAAGAGGCGTCCACTTGTAAAACTGAGCAGGGATTATGGTCCAGTGCCCCAGGGAAGGGCATTATGTGCAGTTATCTAGCTGGGTTCCCACCTACACTCGCCCCCTGAACACTAGTTGCTACCACCACTGCCTCTGCTCCAGATCTGGGGGTTACCTGGGAAAAGCCACCCTGCACGTGTGCACAGCTCCTCACAGTTGGCAGTGCATTTCAGTGAGGGCTAATCAATTAAGTGAGGAGGGCTGGGCAGAAATTGCCACCCTGTGGTGCAAGGGACAAGGCTGAGGCCTAGAGAGGGGCAGTGAGAGGCCCCCTCCGGCAGAACAGCATTTGGGCTGGACTTGGACTGCTGGTTACATAAGCAGAGCTTGCGAGAGGCATTGGCATTTCACAGACCCCTTGTATAATCACCTCTGGGAACCAAAGGGTAATTTCGGTGCCTTTGTGGTGTTTGTTTAAACCCCAGGAAGGGTGGGTAAAAGCAGATCAGCTTAGCAGGGGAGGTGGGGCCTTTGGTGGTAATGAACCCTGTGGTGAGGAGCTCACCCGGGGGAACAAAGGGGGCCTGAAGCAACTTAATAGTTTCCTTTTGGTTCCAGACATTGGAACACTCTGTCCTGCCTCAGCTGGGACCAAGCCCAGGATGCACCTGGGCCCGGTTTAATCCTCAAATTGGCCTCTACAAAAGAAAGGGGTGGGAGAGGAGGGGCCCACATGGGGAGAGAAAGGGAAAAGAGCCCCACTTCTCCCTGTCCCCTGGCAGAGCCAGAGTACGGATCAAGTGGCTAGTTCTTTAAAGTTTCATATGGAACTGGTAATGCTATCCTGCTGCTCCCTAACCCCCACCCCACCCCTCTCCAGAAAGTGGCAGCTCCCTAGCCCACCCCACCTACCCTGAAGGCCAGTGGGAGGGATGAACAGGAGGGCAGGGGCACAGAGCACGGCCACCAGATGGAGAGCCCTGCTGGACAGAAGCTGACTGCCCTCTCCCATCTCCCAGGCCGTGGGGCTGACATGCAGGGGAAGGGTAACCATACACTCTATTTTGTCCATTCTGAAGCCCCCACTGCTCAGCCCTTTCATCTTCGTGCTGGTGCCACTGAGCATCACTGTCCCAGGAAGTACTGTATACAGCAGATGTGGACTCAGGTTTTGAGTCCAACAGAGTTGTGGTTGGCTATAACCTTTAGATGTGACAACATAGACATGGTACCTGGCATCTCTGGCAGCTACCATTGTAATTGTACAGAGATGGAAACTGAGATTCAAGAAGAGGGAAGTGGCTTGTGTCACTGCATGTGACAGTGAGAAAAGCCCCTTTTGCAACCTGCCGCTCCACAGCCACCCTACCAGGTCTGTTGGAGGGAGCAGATGTGAACAGAGCAATTGGAATTGAGTGGACCTGGGTTCTAATCCTGGCCTGCTTTTTACTAGTTTGGGATAAGGCCCTTTTCCACTCTGAGCCTCTGTTTCTTCGTCTGTATAATGGGGCACCAACCCAGCTGGCTGCTCAAGGTTAAAGGACAAGCCAAAGAGGTATAATAAGCTGTATCAGTTAGGGGTAGGGGGCAGGGCAAGGGGGAAAGGGACTTAGGAAAAGTGTCCCCAGAGCTCATCTGAGCATCTAGACAAGGTCTGCATTTGAAAGGGCAGATCCCTCTGGAGGACAGAGCCTGGGAGAGGGTGGTGGGGAGAAGGTGGGATAGTCCCTGCAGGTCCCATTGCCAGGAGAGAGCCCTGGACTGGAAGGCTGGAGTGTGGGGCTCAGGCCTGGCTCAGCCACTGCCAGAATGCAGCAGTGGGCTGCACTACCTGTCTGTTCCCCACCCAGGGCCACTCCACTTAGCCATGTCACTGTGAAAAATTTCTTAACCTAAGGCTCAGTTCCCTTAGGGCAATGGAGAAAAAAATTTCTGCTTTACAGGACAGTTGTAAGGGTTAAATAAGATCATGCCATGAGGCAGCTAGCATAGTGCCCGCCCCATAGGACATGCTCAGCAGAGGAGAATGGGGCACCCTAACCCCAACCCCTACAACACAAGCCCCTCCCTTCTGGTGCCTGGAGCTGGGCCAGCTCCAGAAACCATCCAGTCCAGTGGGTTTCGAACTGGGTTCTTTAATACCCTACAGCAGGATGGTGAGCAGATATGGAGGCTCCTCACTCCCAGAGAGCAGGCCTGCCTTCATCTACAGCAGCTGGTTCTGCCGCATCCAATGTAAACTCTACCCATCTAACCCTTTCTACCATACAGATGAGGAAACTGAGGCCTGAGAGCCCCAGAGACTAGGAATTGTAAGGAACAGTATTCCAGGAAACACTACAGGAGGACAAGGACTGGCAACTTCCCCAGCTGCGTGTAGTCAGACACACTGGTGCCTGTCTTGAGGGGTGGGGTTAGAACCGTCCGGTACATTCACACCTCACCTGTGGCCCTCTTTCTAGCCCTCACCATGCCGTGGTCCCTGCTCCTGCTATTGCTGTTCGTGAGTGGAGCGCAGACAACCCGACCATGCTTCCCCGGGTGCCAGTGTGAGGTGGAGACCTTCGGCCTCTTCGACAGCTTCAGCCTGACTCGGGTGGACTGCAGCGGCCTGGGCCCCCACATCGTGCCGGTGCCTATCCCTCTGGACACAGCCCACCTGGACCTGTCCTCCAACCGGCTGGAGACAGTGAATGAGTCAGTGTTGGCAGGGCCTGGCTACACCACCCTGGCCGGCCTGGATCTCAGCCACAACCTGCTCACCAGCATCTCACCCACCACCTTCTCCCGCCTGCGCTACCTGGAGTCGCTCGACCTCAGCCACAATGGCCTTGCGGCCCTGCCAGCCAACAGCTTCACCAGTTCACCCCTGAGTGACGTGAACCTTAGCCACAACCGGCTCCGGGAGGTCTCAATGTCTGCCTTCACTACCCATAACCAGGGCCGGACACTGCATGTGGACCTCTCCCACAACCTTATTCACCACCTCGTGCCCCACTTGGATCGGGCCGCCCTGCCCACGCCCTCCATTCAGAGCCTGAACCTGGCCTGGAACCGGCTCCACACCGTGCCCGACCTCCGAGACTTGCCCCTGCGCTACCTGAGCCTAGATGGGAATCCCCTGGCTGCCATCGGCCCAGGTGCCTTCACGGGGCTGGCAGGCCTTACTCACCTGTCGCTGGCCAGCCTGCAAAGGCTCCCCCAGCTGGCGCCCTATAGCTTTCGTGAGCTACCGGGCCTGCAGGTCCTGGACCTGTCCGGCAACCCCAAGCTCAAGTGGGCTGGAACTGAGGTGTTCTCAGGCCTGGGCTCCCTGCAGGAGCTGGACCTTTCTGGCACTGGCCTGGTACCCCTGCCTGAGATGCTGCTCCTCCAACTCCCAGCATTGCAGAGCGTCAGTGTGGGCCAGGATGTGCGGTGCCGGCGTCTGGTACGGGAGGGCACCTACCCCCGGCAGCCTGGCTCGAGCCCTAAGGTGGCCCTGCACTGTATAGATACCCGGGAATCTGCTGCCAGGAGCCCCGACATCTTGTGACGAATGGTGTGGCCCAGGGCCACATGACAGACTGCTGCCCTGGGCTTGCTCAGGTCCCGAATAACTTATATTTTAATGTGCCAGTGCCAGTGAGGAATCTTCAGGTCTGTGTGGTGGTGTCACTGCAGGCAGGAGCTGTGGACCTAGGAGAGACTTTGGACCTGGGACCAACCCCCAGGAGCAAAGTCTTCCCCCTTTGTCTTTGTAGGCCCCCCAACCATGAGCAAAGGAACTCTGATGCCAAACCAGACTCCGGTCCCTCCCTGCTGCCCTTCCCCACTTTTCCCTCAAGTGCCTTCCCTCATGCCTGGCCCAACCTGACCCACAGCAGGAAGAAGGTGGGTTTGGAGCCACTGTGGGGCAGAATTCAGGCCCACTGAGTGTCCCCTTTGGGCCCATAGTCCAGTCACTCAGAGGCATGGGTTTCTCTTACGATATAGACCTTTGTCCTTTGCCATGAGGCCCACTTCATCCTTTTCTCTTCCCCTGGGACCCAGGGTAGAACCTTTAATATAGAAGGAACTGGAAAGAAAATCAAATCTACCCTCCTCATGTGACAGGTGGGGAAATTGAGGCCTAGAGACGGAGAAATGCTACCCTGAGTTCCTCCAGGGGCAGAGGGAGGATATAGTCTTTGCCTCCTAGCCCAGGCCCTTTGCACTTTCCTGTCTTCTCTAATAAGTGTCCCCGCTTTGTAGGCTCCCCCTTGCTGTCATTGGTACCCTTTTGTAGTCATCCCCAGGAGCAGCAGCAGGACAGGCAAGGGCCTCGGAAAAGGGACGCTGGGCCCAGTGACCAGCCGTGTTGCATGATGGTCAGTTCACCTCTGACAGCCTCTGGAGGCTTAGGGTATGTCAGCCTCAGCCCTAACCCTGCCGGTTTCTCACTCTGGGGTAAAGTCTCCCTACATCAAGACTGGAAATGTGCCTGTTTTCCCTGGCAGAGTTGATGCAGTCCTGGAGCCTGTGAGGGCCTCCTGGATTCAGTCCCCACTGAGCCAGCAGTGCCTGGCAGAATAGAGTCTTCCCTACCCATGTGTATGCACCACCCCAGGGTGGCATCTCAGCTTCCCAGCCCTGGGCTCTTTCCTTAGCCTTCCTTTTATAAAAGTTGTTGCCTTTTTAATGGACTGTCACTTTCAACCCCCGCCCCCAACCCTGCTGGCAGGGGATGGAAACAATGTCATTTGTAAAAGAAAAAGTTTGCATTTGTTCACTTTTGTAATGTTGTGTCCTGGGCATGTGTTGGGAGGTGTTAAGCAGAAGTCAGCCCGTGGCTGGTCCCATAGAGATGCCCACCGGGCAATGAGAGCTCTGTCTTGCCCTACCAACCCAGCCCAGCAGCTGACTGGTGCTTGGTTTAATAAACATTGTATAAAGAATTGTTCTTTCGGCTCGACGCCTATAGCTCAACCGGCTAAGGCGCCAGCCATGTACACCTAAGGTGGCGGGTTCGAATCCCCAGCCCGGACCCGCCAAACAACAATGACGGCTGCAACCAAAAAATAGCCGGGCGTTGTGGCGGGCGCCTGTGGTCCCAGCTACTTGGGAGGCGGAGGCAGGAGACTCGCTTGAGCCCAGGAGCTGGAGTTTGCTGTGAGCTGTAATGCCACGGCACTCTGCCCAGGGGGACAGCTTGAGGCTCTGTCTCAAAAAAAAAAAAAAAAAAGAATTGTTCTTTCCATCATTCAACCAGTGAGCATCATCAATCCTGAGCCACAGGACAAATTAGGTTAGGCTCTGCCCTGAGCAGTTTGTTCTATTTGAAAAGCTCAATAATCTCTCAGGATTTGGGGAGTAAGGTGACAGGAGGAAGGGAGTTACTCAGAGGTAGACCCTAGCTCCATCCTCATCTACCCTCCAAACCTCAACTCTATCCACCAGTGATCAGTCCATAGCCATGAACTTCCCAGTAAACCTAGTTCCTCCTTAGATGCTTCCCTGAGGTCCACTCTGCACCTTCACCCCTGAGCTCCAACAGTACTTTGTTCATCCTTGGCATTTCAGCTGCCATGGTACCCTAACTCCTATTTGCATGCTTCCAGTGACAGGGAGCTCACTTTTGGCTCAGGTGGGTGGTGGTTCTGTAACCAAGTTTTTCCCTCTAACTGGTCAAAGTCTACAGGTATATTCACCATCTTCACCAACAAGGACAAGCTATTTCTGATATCTACTCCAGGCCAGGTCTTGCACAAGGCAGGAAGATGAGTCCATCCCAGTCTCTGCCCTAGGGAGACTCATTTTTCCTGGGAAGGGAGAAGAAGGAAGACACCTAAGAGCAGTACAGGGGCCCAGAGCCCTGTGGAGAAGTTAGGAAGGTGTCCTGGACAAGGCTCATCCACCCAGTGGACAAAGACAAAGGGGGCTGGCACTCAGGGGAGGTCGTAGGTGAAGTGTCAATGGCACAGAGCCCAGAACATTCAGGCCAGGTGCATCAGTGGGGAGCTTGCCTGTCTTGTACAATCAGGCCTTCCCAGGGAGAAGTACCAACCAGAGGTTCTGAACCCAAGGCTGTCACCCACCAGTCAGTGTAGGAAAGAGCTGAGGCATGTGGCCTAGGGTGGGGGGCAGGGAGCCTGGCTGATTTAGGACAGAGAGGCTTCAAATGCAGGGGTAGGGGAGGCAGCACAATGCTTTTCACCCAGTGTGTCTGGATCTTCTCAAAGCACTGCCTGTGGAAGGAGTCCTTGGGGGGCAGGCCATGAAACACAAGGGTCTTAAACACAGAGACAAAGGATGCAGAAGACTGAGAAAGGAAGGCAGAAGGTCTGCAGGAGTGAGCTCTGGGGCAGGTCACCTCTGCCCTGAGTGTAGCTTTCTTATCTGCAAAACAGGGCAACCGAGAAACTTGGAAAGAGGATGGGTGCAAAGCCGTCACACTGTGCGGGCTCATACTTCCTGGTGGGGGGACAGTACCCGCAACCCCCCATTCCTGGCCTCCTGCTGCCTTATGGAGATCCAAAGTCCCGCGGAGCAGGAGCCCTTGCCCACTGGAGCGTTCACACGTCCTCTCTGGCGGGGACGGAGGTTTCCGGCCCGCAGCGCCACCTCGTGGTCACTCGTGGCCACTCGTGGCTTGCGCCTGGAGCAAGGCCCAGCGCCCTTCTCTACCCACCAGATCACCCTCACCCTGCCAGACTCTGCCCTCCAGGAATCCTGGCACCTAGAATAAGGGAGTTAGAATCTCACAAAACCACAGATTCGTGCAAAGATTCCATTATGGAATTCACAGAAAAGAGTTGAAGTCTTGGGTCCATCACAAACCAATTGTGTGACTTCAGCCAAGTCGCTTTGCCTCTCTAGCCTGGAAAATAGGGATGAAAATATCTCCCCCCAACAGGATAGTATAAAAAAGAAGTGAAATAACATTATAGAGAACCAAGTACAGTGCCTGGCACAAAATAAACACCCCACAAGTGCCCTTTCTCTCCATTTAATCACAGAATTATGCAGTTGATTATAGAACCCTATAGTCATGAAGCCATATTTGGTAATTCATCAGAACTGAAGAATTTCCTAAATGTTTGGGCTTGTAGACTCATAGAACAATAGTCTTCAATATTAGGCTTCAGTAGAGCTTGTTCAATGGCAAGCTCTTGTGTGCCTAATGTGGAACAGGCATTCAGCCACGCCAGTTGACTTATAGAGAGGAGAAAACAAGTGAGGCCTGGTTTGCCATCATGGTCAGGCAGGGTCACAAACATGTCCTTGCATTTCATTGAGATGCACTGTCATTTACTGAGCATGTGCTGTTACTCATGCTTTGTGCACGTGCCATCCTTTCCTCCTCACAGCTGCACCAGGTGTTTTTGTCACTATACAGACGAGAAAATCTTCCTATGCCTGGCTTCATCTGCCAGATGGCAGTTCCCTTACCCTTGCCTGTCCTACCTCAGGGGCCAGGCCAGCTGCGTAGATCCCACGAATCAGAGAGGGTAGAGGCATTCCGAGAAACCACAGAACACTGGGATTCCATTTATTTTTCTGCTTTAAATAAATTGGGGAAGTTTTACAGCTCTAAATACTCAGTATCTCCAATCAGGCCATTCATTCTAAATCCTAGAATATAAAAAGCCACAGGCCAAAGTCAAAGTCCTTTCTCTCTTGGCCCCTTTTCCCAGATACTGAGATAAAGACCCAGTGAGGAGCAGCCCAACTTTCCAGGGCAAGTGGTCAGGACTGTGCTTTGGAATTGGCTGCATAATTTACAGGGCCTAGTGCAAAGTGAAAATGTGGGGCCCTCTTTTCAAAAAGTATTAAGAATTTAAAAGTGGTAAGAACAGAGCACTAAACCAAGCACAGTGTCATTCACTGCCCATGAAGCCAGCCCTGCTGTGATTTGGTCATCCCATCTATAGAGAAAGAAGATGTGAACACCCAGGCAGGGTTGGTCAAATGCAGGAATTTCCTTCTATGGTTATCACATGACCCCTGGTTTACCCAAATTGCCACATGGCCAAAGGGCTTTCAGAGGGAAAGAGACATGAGAGGCAGATACAGCTCATAGGACATTTCTCTAGACAAGGACTGCCAGGAATATGGGGCAGAGGCCTACCCTCTTTATGTGTTTGTAGAATTAAGAGTCCACAGTACTAAAGTCCACTCATACCTAATGTCCACCAAGGGCAATGTCTATAACAACAGAGGTCACCATAGGCTAATATGGCCTTGCCCATCAATATTCAGTGTCCCTTGTTAGCTAATGCAAATGTTCGTTTACAGCTGATGTTTCTCGTAGGAATGATAGCCTCCATTAATGGCCAATATTCACAAATGAAAAATGGCCAGTGATGGGGATGTCCACTGTATATCAATGCCTGGTGTTCACTGAGAGCTAATTGGAATTGTAAGTGCTCTGCGCATCAATACTCAATACCCAATGTTAGTCCACAGCTCAACTTCCATCAGCAGCAAATTTCCATCCAGTTAAGTGACATGCCTTGTGTTTATTCTTCTCTTTTATTTACTTATCACCTTTTATATGTTTAAGTACTAGTGGTGTGTCTACAGGGATTATCATGTTTATTGGAGCTTTGAGGGAAATTCCTTCTGTGTTTCAATTCCCAAAGCCATTTGTCCTTTTATTTTGCATACTCATTATATAGTTGAATTGTTCTCAATTGAGAGTACAAACATACGTTTAAGTTTCTTAATAAACACACACACATATATAACATGTATCATATAAGTATGATATACATAATACAAGAAGCCATAGGAAAAGAGAAACTAGTTGATAATATGAATATCAACAACCTAGGAACAATTTTTTAATTAGTTGACTTTTAGAAGCAACAACTTTTCCAAAAGTAAGTAATGAATTGAGACATCAACTCTCTGGCTCAGGCAAAGAAGGTCAAAGAGCCTATGTTTTACTGGGAGAAAAGGCATCATCTTTTCTAATCAGCTTACGGCTCCCGTGCAGGGGCTTCTTTAGACAGCAAAACTGGTCTTCAGGGCACAACCTCAAGTGGAGGCTGCCTGGGCTCCAAACCAGGCTCTGCCCTAGGCAGCTAAATGTTCTGGAGTAAACACGTGGCCTCTCTTTCAGCCCCAACCCACCTCTGTAAAGTGGAGACACAGTAGGTACTTTACAAGGCTACTGTGGGGAATGAATCAACGGACATAAAACCCTTAGAACAGTATCTGGCATATAATAAATGTTATGTATGTGAAACATTATTTACCTTTATTTTGAAAATTATTTTTTTTATGTCAAACTTACAAGCCTGTGATGGCTCAAAATATTCTCGGGCAGGGTTTCTTCAGTGACCATCAGCTCCCAGAGGGTTATATCCAGGAAGTCAGTTGTGCTTAGGAACTGGAAAAGAAGTTCTGCCCTCTGCCTCAGTACATTTTGAAACCACCCAGCCACATAGCTTCCTTCTGGCCCAATGCTCTTAAAGACACAGTGCTTAAGAAATATTCTCATACCCCCCATGTTTGCCACCATCTCTCCAGGCCTGGCAGTCACAAATGGAGTGGCTGACCTGCTGTGATTTGAGACAGTAAGGTAAAACCTTCAATTCTTCTTGCTCTTCCTAACAGCCTCACCCTCTGCCTGAAATTCCACATTGCTCATTGGTTTAGGCTATGATGGGGGTCCAGCATCTTTCCTAGATGGGTAAGGACTCAGGATACCAAGAGTATGATTGGGGAATGGAGATGAGATGTCTGGATTAGTGAGGTATTAACTAGCTAATGGGATGCAAACGGTACCTCAACATGTTCTTAAAATGTGTTTCCCCCCCCCAAATATTTTTAAGGTAATAAATATGTCAATATAGCAATTGTTAAGATTGTGCTAGAGGCAAGACTGTGAGGCCCATAAAGAAGAATCAGGCCTTTTGTGTATGCCACTTTCTCTACCGACTGATGTGAGATCCTTTTACAGCAGTGGCCCCGATGACTCAGGCCTTCTAGTATTCACATGCATGTGTTCACACTGCCCTTGAACCTGGGCTGGGCCCATGACTTTAATCAGCACAGTGCAGAAGTGGTTCTGTGCCAGTTCCAGACCTAAGTCTCAAGAAGGCCTGGCCCCCTTTGCTTTGCAATTTTGAGAGCTCTGAGCTGCCACTACAAAGTCTGGTGAGACCATGTGGAGGAGCCCTAAGACTACATGAAGAGAAGAAGAGCTCAACCATCCGATATCCCCTCAGATCTCAGAGCCTGGCCTACTCACCAGCTTCAGGCTCACGAGTGACCACCACCCAACCAGCAGAACCAACCGGCTGATCCCAGCCTCAATTGCAGAATACTGAGCAAACAAACTGGTTGTTGTTGTAAGCCACCGTGCTTTGGAGTGCTTTCTCATACAGCAATAAATAACTAATGCTATCCATGTCCCAGCCTCCAGCCTCATCTCTCCTTTCCTCCCCTCTTGCTAAACATAGGACAGGCTAGCCATGGGGCATGAGCAGCTGAAGATGCAAATAAGTGAAAAGCCATCCTCCCTGAGGAGGGCCAGTCCCAGACAGCAGGCAGAGAGGAACAGTAGAAAGGAAACGCATGAACCTGGTGTTTTTAAAGACAAAGAGGGGCCAGTGTGGTGGCTCACGCCTATAATCCTAGCATTCTGGGAGCCTGAGGCAGGTGAATTGCTTAGCTCAGGACTTTGAGACCAGCCTGAACAAGAGCAAGACCCATCTCTACTAAACATAGAAAAACTAGCCGGCTTTGTGGTGGCGCCTGTAGTCCCACCTACTCAGAAGGCTGAGGCAGTAGGATCGCTTATGCCCAAGAGTGTGAGGTTGCTATGAACTATCCTGATGCCAAGTCACTCTTTCCAGGGTGACAGAATAAGACTCTGTCTTCATTCACTAATTAATTAAAAGATCGGGAGAGGCTGCCTAGCCTGGGAGTTCATTTCATATTTTTGTCTCACAACTAGCAAGCAGGCGTGGCCCCTCCCTGTTACCTCACACTCTCCTCCAAACCCCTCCCAAGGCCAGACAAATAATTTGCAGGTCTCCAGACGGACCCACCTCTACCCTCAGAAGGCCCCCTGGTTCCTTCTCTCCACCCTGGCTGGGAAGTGAACTCACTGTCCTGTTAAGATGTCATCCCCTCCCCTCAGAGCTTCCTTCACACCGAAGGACTCATCGGAGGGGGTTTGAGGCTGGAGCAAGGGAGGCCACTGTGGAACAGAGAAGTACTCCCAAGGGACCCTGGAAAGGCGTAGCTTCAGGGCGCTTCCCACAGACTGTGGGCAAAGTCATACTTAGCATAAGCTTTAAATACTCTCCCCACACACAGACATAAACACTGTAATTCCCTGGACTTGCCCCACCCGCCAGTCAAGTTCAACATCTTGCACAGACACGTGAGGCCAAGGCCGGGCAGGATGGAAGCATGGTGGGGGTGAGGGAGTAATTCTGGGTTCTAAGTGGACCTCTCAGGAAGGACTTTACATAGAAATTCCCTTGGCTAACATGTTCCAAAAGAAGGTGACCCTCAAAGGGGCATAAACAGGGAGGCGGGGGAATGAATGCTTCTCTATCCTCAGACCCACCAGCCTGGTTACCGCTCACTCATCCTTCCTGCCTCAGCTTCCATACCACCTCTTCTGGGAAGCCATCCCTGATCACCTCTGCCCATCCTACTCCAGGCACAGTTAGATGCTTCTCCTCTGCCAGCACTGGACCTAGTCTTCCCTCCAGAATGACCCTCATCACACTTGTTTTGTATTTATTTTTTCAGCTTCCACTCTTCACTGAGGATGGGAACTGTACCTGTCTGGCTCCCAGAAGGTCTGTAGCATACACAGTTGGTTATCACTACCTATCTGTTGAATTAATAAATGATCCATTTTACTGATGGTTATAAGGAGGTCCAGAGAAGGTCAGTAGCTTTCCCAAGGCTGCACAACAAGCTCATGGCAGAAACTAGGTCTTGAGACTTCCAGTTTTTGTTCTAGTTACTCTTCAGTGGGGATCTCCCTCCCTGTTCCCTCTCCTCTAACTCCTTGGAGCAAGTATGAAGACCCACAGGCAGCCACGACAGGCCTGAAGGTTGGATGGGGCAGGAGTTCCTGGGGAGGTTCTACCCTGCCTCTTCGGCTCCTTGTCCCAGACCCACCTCTGCTCTGACTTCTGCCCCACCTCACTGGGCCCACCTTGGCCCCACTGCCTATGAGAGGGTGAGCCTGCTTCCTCCCCTGGCAGGCTCAGAGATGAGTCAGCCTAGGAGTTCTTGAGGCTCCTTCCAGCTCAGAGGGCCTGTGAAAACTACTAAGAAGACTCAGAGCACAAGCCTTCACCAAGCACTAGAAATGCCCCCAAATCTCATTTCCCCCCCGGAATTTTACGTTAATGTTACATAATTTTTAAACTTTCACATGTGTGGAGGGAGGAACAGGGGCAGTGGTAGTTTGTAGTTTTAAAAACAAGCAAATTCAGATGATTCTATGACATCATCAGGTTTGTATAACACTTTACATTTCGTACCCATACCTCAAATGCTCTTTGCAAACTTCTTGTGAGGAATGCCAGGCAGGGCTTATCATTAGCCCATTTCACAGATGGGGAAAAGGATGTCCAGAGACTAGGTGGCAGAACCTGAGACTTGTACTTGGAGGCCCGTTATAAACTCCGTCCTCTTTCCGCTCTCCACAGAGTAACTTGGGTTGAAATGACAAAAAAGGGAAAAAAAAGAAAAGAGAAGAAAGACGAAAAAAAGAGGATGAATATAATTACTTGATTGGTAGACCTGCCAAAGGAACTTGCTTAGCCCTGGCAGGGAGTTAAATAATTTGGTAGGAAGCCCTTTCCCTAGGGGATGGGGTGAGAGATGACAAGAATAATAAAACTCTAGGACAAAGGCAATGGGATGGTGAGAAAGTGACTCAAAGGATTAGGGAAGCCTAGACACCCAGGTCTCAGTGCACAGGATCGGTGCTCACACACACTTTAAAGCCATGTGTTTGGCAGAGACACCCCATTCCTAGCCATGAGGCACCCAGAGATGGATCAAAGCCAGCCCTGGCCCTGGTGGCTCCCCATCTCATGGAGAAGCCAGACAGCTGCAATACAAAGCAGCAAATGATTGCATAGTCAGGCCCCAAACTTGAATTCTCATCTGACAAGAGAGGCAAACTAGGGGAAATTTTGCAAGAATTGTGTTGCAGGCACAGCAGGGGGGGCAGGGAATCCAAGTCTCTGGCTTGTTATGAAGCTTGGTGTCCACCAGAGGGCATTGCCTCCACCTCGCCTGTTCTTTCTGGAGGGCCCTTTTACACACTTTGTTCCTGCCGGGTTCCTGGCTTGACTTTCTAGATTCAGACTTGGGGCTGGAGAGGGGTGCTTATCCACAAGAAGGAAGCAAAAGACATACTCATGCAGAAGTCTGATGGAGCAGTGGCTTCCTGCAGTCACCAAGGACTCCATCACCTTCTCACTTTCCCCTCTGATATAAGAACTTTCAACCTCTGTGTTTTGCAGGACTTTAAAACTAACATTCATTCAGGTTTTCAAAACTCAGTAAATAGTTTTGAGTGTCTCCTATGTCCAGACCTGGGGATAGGACTGGGGAAAGAACCATGACCAGAGACAAGGTCCCTGACTTCGTGGAGGTGGCCGTCTAGTGGGAATGCTCGGGTGTATAAACAGGGAGGGCAAAGTAGAGCACAGCGGAGGGAATGGTGGTACCAACAGAGGTGACCTGGGTGGGCAACACGCTCACATTTGAGCTGAGGCCCAAATGAAGGCAAAAAGCCAACCCTGGTGGACCTGCGTGAGCATGTCCAGCAGAGGGAATTTCAAGTGCAAAGACTTTGGAGCATATTCAGGCCTGGCTTGTTCAAGGCAGGCCAAGACGCTGGCTAGTGGCCATAGTGAGACAGCAAGGAGTTTGAGAGGAGAACTTAGGTCAGGGAGGCTGGCCTGATGGGCCAGGGTCAGGGGTGTGGCTTTTACTCCAGCTGCGGTGGCAGGCCAGTTAGAGGCCTTTAACTTGAGGCATGACAGGCTCTAGTGGACGTGTCACAGAGTTCACTGTGGCTGTGAATGCCGAGTGGAAGCAGAGAGACCTGTGAGGAAGTCGTTGCCATAGACCAGGAGAGAGATGATGGTGACCCGGTGGTAGCAGTGGAGACAGGAAGAAATGTGCGAATTGGATCTATTTTGGAGTAACAAAACAAAATGAAATGAAACTTGCCATGAAAGGCAAGTTTACAAAGTGTCAGGCACTGAGATGTACATACCATGTGTATGGACTTATTTCATCCTCACTATATTATAAAGCTGTTTCACAGAGGAGAAAACTGAGGCTCAGAGAGGTTAAATAACTTACCCAAGGTCCCATAGCTGAAACGTGACAGATTCTGGATTTTAAAAGCTAGTCTGTCTGATGCCAGAACCCATGAATATACTTCTGAAGAATAGAAAGTAAAACATCAACCTTACAGAGCTCAATCTTAGAGCATTAGTCTCCTTGGCTCTTAAACTCACAGAAGGATTTGGCAGAGACTGCAGAAGGGACTCGAGGCTGGGCAGGCTGGCCATCCAGGGACTTTGATCCTGAATCCAGCCCAGACCAGCCGACTTGTCTCAGCTGCTTGATTGTTCTCCTGGCCAAGGGCAGCTGCCCTAGGACTCAGAAGCTCCTCTGAGAAAGTTCCCAGAAGCCTAAGCCTTCATCCAGGCCCCTCACAAAGCCCTGCTCAGCACAAAATAAAACTAGGAACTTCCCATGGCCACTGCTCACGACAGATGACAGCATAGCATATTCCCCTCCTGAGTCATTGGCAGGGACCCATAACAGGGACCTCAAAGCTTTAACTGAAAATATTTGCTTATGTGGAGATACCCAGGCCTTAGGGTAGGTCAGCAGGGAAAATATTTGCCCCTCAAATCAGGGTGGCAGGGAAATCTGGGGACACTTTGAATTCCAATTTCTCCTGTCATTTTCAAGCTGCATCACTCCAGCCAGGGCATTTTACCCTCTGCTCCAGTTTCCTCACCGAAAGTGGGGACATTAATACTGTTCAGAACCCATTTACAATAAGCTCATAGCCTGTTGAAAGAGTTACCAAGAGGCTCGGTGCCTGTGGCTCAAGTGGCTAAGGCACCAGCCACA
>NW_003852396.1:25633569-25648095 GCF_000181295.1 Otolemur garnettii | reverse complement strand
AAAAAAAAAAAAAAGAAAAGAAAGAGTTACCAAGAGATAGTGTAAAGCCTCCATCTGGTGACTCCAGGAGCCCCACTGAGGGGCTCCTTCCTCCACCCCCAAGGCCGAGGTTCTGGGAACATACCCCAGGACAGGCCCCAGGGTTCATTTTGACAGTTTGGTACCAGTGCCACTGGTACTTAAATCCTTTAACTCTTTCTCTACTGCCCCTAATCTTAAGGGTCTAATCCCAGCTCAAGCTGGGACCTGGTCATTATTTCATTGGCATTGGGCAAAGGTTGCTGATGAAACAAATTAACCTAATGGAAAGTGTAGCCAAAAATGATGGAGGAGAAGGAACTATTGTAAAAGTAACAATAAAATAAGTAACAACTATCTACCATCTGAACAGCACTGTTTCAAAGCAAATGCTTGTTCAAGATACCTTTGATCTCCACAAAAACGGGTGGGGAAACTGCGTGGTTAGCTGGTTAGCTCCCTTTACAAATGAAGGAAAGTCAGAGAGGAGACAGAGGGTTCATCCAGGGGCACACATCCAGATCCTCAGTCCCTGACCCCCAGCCGGGTGAGCGTAGGTAAGTGGGAAGACAGCAGGAAGGAGGACAGGAGGTGGGAGCACAGAAAGACACAGAGCTTATGGCTGCCCCCATAGACTTGCTCTTAGTGAGCAAAAAAAACACAAATGGAGGAGTATTTTGTTTTATTTTTAGGAGGTGGTCCCTAGCTTGGAGGAGGGAGTGGAAAAGTAAGCTATTTCATACCCAGCCTGAAACTGAAAAAACATGGACAAAAACCACTCAAAACCCTAAAAATTGCCACAGTAATTCCACTTCTACAATACTCTTTTTAGGAAACAATCATGTATAGGTAAGAGGTTTAGCTATAAGAGTATTCATTATTTTAATTTATAAGAGCAAAAATAATGAAAACTGTCTAAAGATTCATCAATAGCATGGCTGATGAAGTAATTTATGGTATGTCTAAGGATAGTAACTAAGGGTATGGCGAAACTTTAAAACTTCAGCTTCACATACACAAAAAATAAATTTAAAAACCCTTGATCTAAACCTCACAAATGGATCGCAGACCTAAATATAAAATTATACAAATTTTTGGAAAAAAATAAAGGAAATCTTTAAGATCAAGGGCTAAGCAATGAGGTTTTTAGACTTCATTTCAAAAGTAGAATCCACAAAAGAAAACAATTGATAAATTGGACCTCATCAAAATTTAAAATTTTCTTTTTTTTTGTCTCACGTGGTCACCCTTGGTAGAGTGCTGTGGCGTCATAGCTCACAGCAACCTCAAACTCCTGGGCTTAAGTGCTTCTCTTGCCTCAGCCTCCCAAGTAGCTGAGACTACAGGTGCCCACGAACATGCCCAGCTATTTTTAGAGACGAGGTCTTCCTCTGGCTCAGGCTGGTCTTGAACCTGTGAGCTCAGGCAATCTACCTGCCTCAGCCTCCAAGTGCTGGGTTTACAGGCATGAGCCACCACATCTGGCTAAAATTTAAAATTTTCCTTGTGAAAGACCTTGTGAAGGGGATGAAAAATTAAGATACAGGCTGGGATAAAAAAGTTGCAAGCCACATATTCAACAAAGAACTCATATCTAGAATGTATAAAGAATTCTCAAAACTCAATAGCAAAATAAAAAAAAAAATCCCTGAATATACTAATCAGGAAATGGGAAAAAAAAAAAAAAAAGAACAGACATTTTAGGGTGGCACCTGTAGCTCAAGCAGCTAAGGCACCAGCGACATACACCAGAGCTGGCAGATTTGAATCCAGCCCGGCCCTGCCAAATGATGACAACTACAACCAAAAAATAGCTGGGCGTTGTGGCAGGTGCCTGTAGTCCCAGCTACTCAGGAGGCTGAGGCAAGAGAATTGCTTAAGCCCAGGAGTTTGAGGTTACTATGAGCTGTGACGCCACAGCACTCTACCCAGGGCAATAGCTTGAAGCTTTGTCTCAAAAAAAAACCCAGACATTTTACTAAGAAAAAGATATACAAAAGGCAAATAAGCTCATTAAAAAATGTTCAATATCTTTTGACTATTGGTTGAATGCAAATTAAAACCATAATGATATATTAGTACATACCCATGAGAATGGCAAAAATAAAAAAAATGACATCACTACCGGCGAGATGTGGAGAAATTGTATCACTCTTTCATTGCTGATGGGAATTCAAATGGGACACTCTGAAAAATAGTTCGACGGTTTATTATAAAAGTTGAAAATACACTCACCAGATGACCCAGCAATCACATTCTTAGTGATGTATCTCAGATAAATGAAATCTTAAATTCTCACAGAATCTGTACCCCAATTTTCATAATACTAATTAGTAACAGTCAAAAACAGAAAATAACTCAAATGTTCTCCAACAGATGAACGGCATACAAACTGTGCTCTACCCATACCATGGAATACAACACAGCAATAAGGAGGAACAAATTATTGATACTTCAAAAGAACTACGAAATCCATCCAATCCCCAAATGTTACAGACTGTATGATTCCATTTATATAATATCCTTGAAATAACAAAATTATAAAGATAGAGAGCAGATGAGCAGTTGCAGGGTGGGGGTGGCTTAAAGATGGGAGGAGGGGGAGGGATTGTGGTTACTAAGAAGAGCACAAGGAGCCTTGTGGCGTTCAAACAATTATGTCTCTCATTGTGGTGACCACTACATGAACCTGTACAAGTGACACATTACATAGAAGCATGCACAGCACACACACACACACCCCCACACACATGAACGAGAACATGTATAACTGGAGAATTCTGGGTGCACTTGGTGGATGACACCAATGTCCATTTCTTGGTTTTGATAGTGTTATATAGTTACAGGAAGTGTCAACTTTAGTGGAAACTGGATGAAGGGTATTTAGGGAATAGAGGGCCGGCCCTATATGCCAGAGGTGGCGGGTTCAAACCTGGCCTCAGCCAAAAAAACTGCAAAAAAAAAAAAGTCACTAAAGAAAGATACACAAAAACATTAACAAAGGCTGTCTCTGGATGGTGAAATAATAGGTAGTTTTAAATTTTCTTCTTTGGGCCAGGCACGGTGGCTCATACCTATAATCCCAGCACTCTGGGAGGTGCAGGTGGGCAGATTACCTGAGCTCAGGCATTGTGGCTGGCGCCTATAGTCCCAGCTACTTGGGGGTTGAGGCAAGACAATCACTTGAACCCAAGAGTTTGAGGCTGCTGGACGCCACAGCACTGTACCGAGACTAACAAAGCGAGACTCTTTGTCTCCAAAAAATAAATGAATAAATTTTCTTCTTTGCTCTTATCTGCATTTTCCATATCTGCTATGAGAAATATATATTACTTTGGGGGGAGGAGACAACCAAAAAGGTTGTCTTACAGGCTAATCTTTGACATCTGTATAGACTTTCCAAACTTACAAGTGCCGACAGTTCCCAACTTACAGTGGGTCCACTTAACAGTTTTTGACTTAACAATAGGTTTGTTGAGACATAGCCCCATTGTAAGTCAAGGATATCTGTGTCTTATAACCATGTTCTTAGGAAGATTAGCAGGACAGACATTATCATTCCAATTTTACAGTTCGGTAAAATGTAGACCAGAGGGTGGAATCACTTCTATGAAGTCTCTTTGAAATTCGATAGCTGAGCAAGACCTAGAGCTCAGATCTCCCAGCTCCGTTCCTGAGCTTTTGCCATCATTATCTTGCAGTCATGGGCAACACTATGCTGGGTATAGAGAGGACTTCAAAGATAACTAAAATCATAGCTGGGTATGGTGGCACATGCCTATGGTTCAAGTACTTAGGAGGCTGATGCAGAATTGCTTGAGTTTGAGGTTGCAGTGAGCTATGATGATGCCACTGTACTCTAGCCCTGGCAGAAGAAGAAGACCTTGCCTCCAAATAAATACATTAAATAATAGCTTTCTGAACTGGGCTTCACATGTCATTCAGTCCAATTCCACTGCCCTCCACATCACACCCCACAATGGCCACTTTGCTTGCTTACCTCTGGTAATAGGGAGCTCACTCCCTACTAAAGCACCCCCTTCCATTCTAGAGCTGCTTTCACTTTTAGTAAATTACCATACATTTCCAAGGACCCCATATCTACACCCCTTTCTCCACCTTCCTTCATTCGTCTTCAGCCTGCTCATTGACTACACAGACAAGTATGACTTCCCTTTTCTTGTGGCAGTCCTGCAGAACTTGGGAGACAGCGATCCTTTCCCTAACCTTAGCTCCTAGAGGTGGGACGTTTTGGGGATCAGAAACAATATCTCCAAATATTGCAATTTGACATGATGGACTGAAGAAGCCTCAAGGTCTCTCTGACCTTCCCTTGCCTCCTGTCTATCTGTCCTGTCTCTTCCAAAGCATAGGATGAAGTTCTTTGAGTTTCCTTATCTGCTTAAATTCCAAACCTGCCAGAGAAGAAAGCAATTACCTCCAATCTCTTCCCTGAGTTTTTATTAACTAAGTTCATTTTCCAAGAAGAAAGGCTGAAGTCTGTCAATATACCTGATCAGATTTTGTCACAATCAATTATCTGTTCTGTGGGTCCAGCAGATTTTGCTCCAGGCCAAAGGGACAAAGAGATTGTATGTTTTTTTGATCCCATTGAATCCTACTAAAAATCATTTATAACATCATCCACACTTCCCCATCTGCTGTCATTCTAAAAACTGGGGTATATAACCATCCCTACTGCTCAGTGGGGTCATCACTGTATGCTTCTCCACCTTGCAAATAAATTTCTGTGCCATTTCTTCTATTAACCTGCCTCTTGTGTGTTGATTTCTCAGTGAAACTTCAGAGGGTGAAGGGGAAATTTTCCCTTGGCCCCTACAGACGCTGAGTTTCTAATTTTCTAGATGCAGGCCCTGAGATCCAGAAAGTTAAGTGACTTACCTGAGGTCACAGAGCAAGCTCAAATTCAATTTCAACAAATTATTTCTGTTACTGTCTGCCATAGTACAGCACTCTATTGACTCTGCTGATACGGCTAGATCTGCCTGACACTGGGGGACATATGGGATCCCTCTCTCAGGAATAGGACATGGAAAACAGACATGTTAGATATCTCAGAGCCAAACTTCCCCAATACGTAGCCATAGATTAGCCTACATATGCCCCCTCCACACAACTCATGGCCCAGAGCTACTTCTACGGCTCCAAAATTTGAGATCCTATGAGGAAATCCAGCTCCACTCCCATAACCCCAAAGGAAATGAGTCAGTGGGAGGATCTGAGGAAGAGGAAGAGAAGAAGGAAGGGGTCAGGAGAAGGAAGGAGTCAGTTTTTGGTCTCCTGAAGAAATTCTGAGGTGACCTTATGCAAGTTGCTTCTCGTCTTGGGACCTCAGCTTCCTTATGTGTCAGCCACACTGGGGCTGCCATGAGGATCCAGTAAGATCAGAAATGGGAAAAGGCTTAGAAAAATCAGAGATGTGGGTCAGATAACTATGGGTGGCACAGGAGCTGTTGCTGTATAAACTGATCTGAGATCTTTGCTCCTTATCCCCTCATTTATTCATTCATTCATCCATTCACTCATGCCTCCTCTTAATACACGGTTCTACCACCCAGGGCTGGACAGGGATTCTCCCATTCTGTAGGCCCAGGTGAGCTCAGAAATCAGACCCCCTATATCCCAGGCACGAGCAGGCTGCCTTTTCCAAACCACACCTTTCTGTCTAATAAAATCCTGTCTCACTACTGATCTGTAGTCTGTGGGTTCATTCTTTGAATCCCTGAGACCAAGGACCTACTGAGGAAGAAATTCCAGTAACATATTTTGGGGGCTCATCTGAGATTAAAGGTCTGTGGTAAGCGATAGGACCACTTAACTGTAACCTGTTTTTCTCTATAATTGTAATAATGGAGACCTATAATTCAGATGCCCGTTTGCCCCGAAAAGCGCATAGTGTGACTACCAACCTCCAGGTCATGGGCAAGAGGCTGTTGGGGAACGAACTTTCTAATTCCCCTTGGCTCCAAAAGAAAGGAGCCAAAGGAAATGCTAGAAGGCTTGAGAGCCAAGCAAACAGAAGTGCCCGGAGGTCCTGGGGTGCCTAGCGATGGTTCTGACTCCATAGCACTGGAGGGCCTTTTGAAACATGTGCTCTCCCAGCTCTTTCCCTATCTGCTCCTGTCTTCTGGGTTCTAAACCTTGTCTACTTATCTCTACAGACACCTGACGCTTTCTGTCTCTCTCTTTGTAGTTTGCATGCTTTGTTTGAATGTTGGTAAAGGATTAGTACTGGCTCTTTCTGGTATTTTTTAGTCAAAAAGTTCCTTTTCATTGCCTTTTCCTCCAAGATTAAATTCAATTGGCTTTTCTACGTACTTGAGAAAAAGTTGAACGGGGCTAATGATTAAGATGTCGAGAAGCCAGCTCCAAAGTAAGGGCAAAATCACAAAGGGAAGCCCGGGGCTATTCCCTGAGGCAAGTATGGCCCTAAACCCTAGGCTACACTTCAGTCTCTTTAAAAGAAAAAAGGTAAGAAAGAAAAACCTTTAAAAATGAAGAAAGGGAAAGAGAATGGTCCTGGATATTTGATTTTTTTCTGGTCCATTGGTGTAAATGGAAAGGGTCAAAGTAATTCTGGGTTTCTCTAAGACTTCACCTAGTGGTAGCTAATTCTAATGCAAAAATTTTACAGTGTCTCTCAACCTTGAGTTTAATCATTGTCGCCTTGCCACCTTTTGGGGAAAAAAAGAGGTCAGAAAACAGCATTTAAGACCTACTTATGATAGAAAGTCTGTTTTTCTTTGTTACTGGGGATTTCGAAAATGTTGTAAAAATTATGAAGTGTTAAATGTGCAAGCACTGCACACCATTTTCTCCAGGGCAGGGCTCATTCCCACTTTGATTGATACTCTGGGGCAGGCACAGAAAGGGGCAGAACTTGTATCAGGTAGGACCAGGCTCCTGGATACCTGATTTCTCAGGCTTTGCTGCCAGTAAATAATAAGCACAGGAGAGCCAGTGGGTACGAAATGCTACGGTAAAAATGGCTAAATCCAGACAATTACAGAGACTGAGGAGGCCACTCTCCCCAGGGATTCTTCCCCAGGCATTGGAGGGATGCTTCTTTTTGTTTGGCTGGAAGGCTACCTGGGTCAGTTAGAGGATGCTTTGACAATCCAGGAATATAAGGTGGGATTTAAGACAATGGACTTTGTTCTTTCCCACAGATGGATAACATTCCCTATCTAAGAGAATACCGGTAATGTGTTCTCTTGCCAAGAGAACATTCATCAGGTGGGACCAGGCTCCAGGATACCTGGTTTCTTGGCCTACACTGCCTGCCAGAACCCCCACTGGACTATATCCTGAAGCACTGGGACATGTTTGACTCCCCAACTGTGTATAGAGCAGATGCAGAAAGGGGCAGAGTTTGCATCAGGTGGGACCAGGCTCCCTGATACCTGATTTCTCCGACTGTGCTGCCAGCAAATAATAAGCACAGGAAAGCCAGTGGGGACAAAGAGCTACACTGGTAACTGTGGCTAAACCCAGGTAAGTGCAGGGGCTGAGGAGGCCACTCTCCTCAGGGATTCTTCCCCAAGCATTGGAGGGAAGCTTCCTTTTGTTTGGCTGGAAGGGTTCCTAGGTTGGTCAGAGGACGCTTTGACAACCCAGGAACACAGGGAGGGATTGATTATGAAACTGGAAGTTTGTCCCTTCCCACAGATGGATAATGTTTATCTAAGAGAACACTAAGGTACATATTCTCTTGCCAAGAGAACTTTCATCAAGTGCTCCCAGATACCTGATTTTAGGGTCTGTGCTGCCAGAACACCCTGCTGAGCTATGTTAGCACATGTCCAATCCCCAGACGCTGAAAAAAAAGTATATGGTTTTCTTCTGCACCTAAGCCTGGCCCTAGTATGGATTCTCCAATGGTGAACAATAACCCCACCAGAGGGGACTCTAAATTATGGTAAATAAGAGAGGAAATGGTCTAAGTTACTTATGTGCAAGCTTTCTTTCTTCTCAGAGACAACCCCCAACTGTGTTAAACTTGTGAGATAGATTCAGCTCTCCGGGCTGGGGCTGTCGTAATGTCCCCAAATGGCCAGGGATTCCTGAGAGAGATGCCGTCACTACCTAGTTCAAACCCACCATCTACTTCTCCTGCACCTTCCTCCATGCATTTAGAAAACCCCAAGAAGTCTGTTCTAAGAGTTTCTTCTGGTCCTATTGGGACCCATAGAAAACAACTGTGTCCTTTGTTTCCCTTGGTTGAGACTGCGGGTGGTAAGAAGGGAATTGCATGAGTACTCACTCCATTTTCTCTGGCAGATTTAAAACAAATTAAGGTTGACTAAAGAAAATATTCTGATGACCCACATAGGCATACAGATGTTCTCCAAGGTTAAGGACAAAGCTTTGACCTCTCTTGGAGACATGTAATGATACTCCTAGATCAAACTTTAACTTTAGGCTCGGCGCCTGTGGCTCAAGTAGCTAAGGGGCCAGCCACATACACCAGTGCTGGTGGGTTCGAAGCCAGGCAGGTTCAAATCCAGCCCAGGCCTGCCAAACAACCATGACAACTATGACCAAAGAAATAGTTGGGCGTTGTGGTGGGCGCCTATAGTCCCAGCTACTAGGGAGGCTGAGGCCAAGAATCACTTAAGCCCAGGAGTTGGAGGTTGCTGTGAGTTGTGATGCCATGGCATCCTACCCAGGGCAACAGCTTGAGGCTCTGTCTCAAAAAACAAAACAAAAACAAACCTTTAACTTTGAATGAGAAAAATGAAGTCTTGGATGAAGCTCAAAAGTGGGGTGATTTGTGGTTCATGGCCAATACTGATAGTAGCATGTCCCCTGAGGAAAGGGACAGGTACCCCACAGGAAGATGGGCAGTTCCCTTTGAGGATCCTGAATGGGACCCTGACAAACAAGATGACTGGTGGCGTAAACATTTTCTAACATGCATTGTGGAAGGTTTATGTTGATCAAAGTAAAAGCCTGTGAATTATTCTAAGCTGTCTACTGTTTGCCAGGAGCAGAATGAATGTTCCTCAGCCTTTCTTTTTTTTTTTTTTTTTGAGACAGAGCCTCAAGCTGTCCCCCTGGTAGAGTGCCATGGCATCACAACTCACAGCAACCTCCAACTCCTGGGCTCAAGTGAGTTTCCCACCTCAGTCTCCCAAGTAGCTGGGACCACAGGCGCCCGCCACAACGCCCAACTATTTTTTGGTTGCAGCCGTCATTGTTGTTTGGCAGGCCCCGGGCTGGATTCAAACACACCACCTTAGGTGTATGTGGCTGGCGCCTTTTAGCCACTTGAGCCACAGGTGCTGAGCCCCCTCAGCCTTTCTTAAATGGCTTAAGGAAATGATAAGAAAACACACCGAGTTGACACCCGACTCTTTAGAGGGCCAAATTATTTTAAAAGATAAATTTATTATTCAGGCAGCCCCAGACATTCAAAGAAGACTCCAGAAATTGGCTCTAGGCCCAGATCATTACCTGGAGAATCTTCTTAAAATGGTCACAGTGCGGGTGGCGCCTGTGGCTCAAAGGAGTAGGGTGGAGTACCGGAGGTGGTGGGTTCAAACCCAGCCCTGGCCCCCCCAAAAAATGGCCACAGCGGTCCTTTACGATCGAGATCAGGAGGAAGAAGAGAAAAAAGAAAGAAGGGATAGAAAAAAAATGACAGCCCAAGTAATAGCACTCCGACAAACAGGCACCACTCAGGAGGAGAGGGAAGTCGGGAACTAAGAACAAGTGCTTCCAATGTGGTCAGACTGGCCACTTCAAGAAAAATTGCCACCGGCAACACCACCTGTCAGGCAAGCCACCTGGACCCTGTCTAGAATGCAAGGGTGATCAGTGGAGGAGAGCCTGTCCTCAGAGTTGAAGGCCCCTGGGCACAGTGACTCCATCTGCTCCCAAACAGGACTTGAGGGTGCCCAGGGCAGATTCTCATGACTCTAGCTTGTGTCATCACCCCTCAAGAGCCCCAGGTCTGCCTCACAGTGGAGGGCCAGGAGACAGAATTTTTTCTGAACACTAGAGCAACATTTTCTGTACTCTTCTCTGACTCTGGTCTTCTATCCCCTAAATCTGTAACTATATAAGGAGTGTCTGGAATGCCAGTTACCAAACTCTTCTCTCAGCCTTTAAGCTGCAATTGGAGTGACTGGCTGTCTTCTCACACCTTCCTAATCATGCCTAAATGTCCTGCTCCTCTTTTGGGAAGCAACATATTAACTAAAGCAGGAACAACCATCTATTTGAATATGGGACAGGAACCTATACTATGCCTTCCCTTATTAGAGACAGAAATTAACCCAGAAGTGTGGGCTACCAAGGGACAGATGGGAAGAGCAGAACATGCTCAACCAGTCCAAATTAAATTAAAAAAAAAATCCCATCATAACTCAGGGATTTAGGAACAGCCCTCACTTGCTTGGGCAAGCCTTAGCCCAAGATTTGAGTCATTTTTCATATCTCACAGAGACTCTTATTCAGTATGTAGATGACCTTCTTTGGAGAGCACCAAATGCAGAGGAATGCCACAAAGCTACCCACGCTCTATTAAACTTTCTGGCTAATTGTGGGTACAAAGTTTCCAAGGCTATAGCCCAGTTATGTGTGCCTGAAGTGCACAATTTGGGTCTCCAACTTTCACAGGGAAAGAGCCGTATGTAAAGAAAGAACAGGATCAATACTGGCTCACCCTAAACTTCAAACTCTCAGACAGCTGTGAGGCTTCTTAGGAATTACAGGCTTTTGCAGATTCTGGATTCCTGGATACAGTGAAATAGCTAGACCATTCTATTCTTTAATTAAAAATGCCCCCAAAGAATACCTGGTCACTCTAGAATGGGAATCAGAGGCAGATAAGGCATTCCAACAGCTGAAAAATGCCCTACTGTAAGCCCCTGCTTTAAGTTTTCCTGCCGGACAACAATTTAATCTGTACTTTACAGAGTGGACTGGAATTGCCCTAGGGGTCTTAACCCAATGGCAGTGTCCAGTTTTGCAATCTGTAGCTTATTTTAGTGAAGAAATTGACATCTTGGCCAAGGGATGACCACACTGTCTGAGAGTTGTAGCAGCTGAAGCTCTCTTAACCCCAGAGGCAATTAAACTACCTTTGGGAAGAGACCTAATTACCCCAACCTGGGAGGGTCCCTTTTCTGTTATCTTGTCTTCTTCTACAGCTGTTAAAGTTATGGGAATAGATTCCTGGATACATCATTCACGAGTAAAATCCTGGAACCCACCACCTTCTACAGAAGCAGACCAGGAAGAGAATCAACCACAGTCCACCTACACATGCAAACCCAAAGAGATTTGAAGTTATTATTTGGAAGCCAGCAAGAGATGACATCATCAGGCCAAAAACAGTGAAAAGGGTTCCAGCCCAAGACCTGACTCTGTTGTGGACTCCTGGATCAATCACCCTTCATCTCGGGAAAACCTAACTGCACCCTTCCATTGATACAGGGTTCCCCCATTCAAGCCTGGAGAAGGGACCCCAGTTTCCTGGGCCTAGGCAATTTCCTGAAGAGTATTCCTTAACATTTTGCCCCATACTAGAGGGATCAACCTGGATTTACCTCTAACTGCCCTCCTTATATCACCATCCATCTTCAGCAGGAAGCAGTTTGGAGTGGTCAGCACCCCTTTTCCCTAACGGCAGTTAGAGCTTCTATTCAGAGAGGGAGGACTGATACAGGATTCTACCACTCAGGGCTGGCAGGGATTCCACCATTCTTTAGGCCCAGGTAAGCTCAGAAATCAGACCCCTTTTTCCAGGCACAAGTAGGCTTCCTTTTCCAGGCCACACCCTCTGGACTCTAACAAGATCAGGAACAAAAGCAGCCTCAGACATTTTGAGGGTGGTTCCACCTTGAGAAGAGAACACACATCCCTTCCCTGAGACAAAAACTACAAAGACCTAAAAACCTTACCCCAGGGGAGGGGCTGCATTCAATTTTGAAAGAATATTTCTCCACCTACCGAATGCTAGCTGAAATGTAATTCTCCAGATGATATAGACCCCAAGACAAAGGGCCCATGAGAGTGATTATTTTCTGACTTAGGTCTTCTCCTTTGCCGGAGGTTCTGGTGTTTTTTACTACTTCTGTATTCCTTTCTGTCTAATAAAATCCTGTCTTACCACAGATTTGTGGTCCTTGGGTTCATTCTTCGAATCCCTAAGACCAAGGATCAACCGAGGAAGAAATACCATTAACACTTTCTTGACTGGGCCCTGGACTAGGCACTAGAGAAGGAGACATGAATCAGCCAGGGAACTACCCTCAAGAGTGTCCATGATGGATGTGATGGGGTGGGGGAGGAAGAAATAGAATCCAGTCTGTCTGTGGGCTCAAGGAAGGATTCATTAGGGAAATGACCTTGGAATAAGATTTGAAGAAGGAAAAGGAGTATGCTCTGATGGACAAGATGGGGAAGGGCACAGCAGACTTACAAAGCAAAGGCATGGATGTCAGAAAGATCCTCTCCTTATGGTGTAAGGTGGATCCCAACAAGAGCTTTCTAAAGATTGGTGTGAAGATGGAAAAGATTTCCTGGAAAAGAAGGGCATATGCGGAGCTGGCTTTGTTGGGAACACTCTCAGCATTAAGTGGAGAGCCGAGAAATCTTCATGACCCTGACAAATAGCCTTTGAGTCTTTCTTAGGTCAGAAATTCTGAGTTAACACTGATCAGAAAGAAAACATATGCTCTTTTCCCCTCTGCACCCAAAAGGCAGTACCAGATCTTAGGACTAAAGAAAAATCATGAGCCAAACTATTATAAAACTCACAATTGGGATTTGTGTAGGTGGGGGTGAGGAGAAACTTCTCCTTTCCCCTAAAAGTTTGCTGACAGATCAACTCAAAATTAAGGCAGATGAATAATCTTGCACATGAGGAGAAACACAGGGTGATTATCCAACATCCCTGTGGGGTCCAGGAGTTTACATACCATCCTTTTAGAGGGGAGGGGGATGAGGAATATGGGTAATTCCATTCAGGAGCATTAAATGGTTGCTAGGGAGGAGAAAAGGACAAGGGAAATAGATTGACTTATAAATTAACCTAGAAAAAGGTATTATGTTTAAAATTATTTGAGCCAGTTCTGGTTGCAATCTTGATCTTCTTTCCTGAAACATATTGAGATAACTCAATTATTATCTCAATTGAAGAGAAGGGAACTCAATTGTTCTTTTCAAAGGGTCCGACTGTCTGGTTTATGCAGATTGAGGGAGATCCCTTCCAATGCATATTGATCTCTAAGGACCTTTAATTCGAAATATTCTTGGCTCGGCGCCTATAGCTCAACCGGCTAAGGCGCCAGCCACGTACACCTAAGGTGGTGGGTTCGAATCCCCAGCCCGGACCCGCCAAACAACAATGACGGCTGCAACCAAAAAATAGCCAGGCATTGTGGCGGGCGCCTGTGGTCCCAGCTACTTGGGAGGCGGAGGCAGGGGACTCGCTTGAGCCCAGGAGTTGGAGGTTGCTGTGAGCAAGGAAGCCATGGCACTCTACCCAGGGGGACAGCTTGAGGCTCTGTCTCAAAAAAAAAAAAAAAAAAAAAAAAGAAATATTCTTTCTACCAAGGAGTCATATTTTGGACTGAAATTTCCTAAGTTCCTTTATGAGCTATGGCAGACAGCATTGAACACATACATCCTTCCCTGCCAGGAGCCTGCTGGCCGCCTTCTTCCCATAATTAAGCTCTTAGCATCAGGTCTGAAGCTTCTTGGTTAGGGCCTTGGCCCCAGGCTTCCAGTCTGAGTAAAGACCTGTTGAAGAATGTGTGGGCTAGAGACGGGCCAAGGAAGGGCTGCTGGCAGCTTCTGAACTCCTGGCAGCAGAGCCAGCCAGCCAGCCAGTGCCCTGGCTTCTGAGGACTCCCACTAAGCACCCAGAGGACACAGAGATCTTTTCCTATTCTTGTGGGGTAGAAATCTTCAAGACCCTGACAAAAGTACAGCCATCTTGGGAGGACAGCTATTGACAGAAAGTAGGTCAGAAGCCAAATAGCATGACCACACTCCTGGAATGCTGCAGAGCCAGTGTTCCTGGAAACATCAGAACAAGCAATCTCCTACCTTGGTCCTGGCTGACATTAGAGATAAGGCCCTGGTGCAAGATTAATACTTCTGTGGAAAGGAGTAATTCTAAGAGTGGTCCCTAACGCAGCAGCATTCACTCTGCAGAAAAAAGATGACTGTCACCTCTCATAACCCCCACCTGCATTCCAACTACACTAATTAAAAGTCTTTTGAAACTGTGTGAAAATGAGCTGATTACTCTACTCTGTTCTTTTTTTTTTTTTCAAGGAGTTCAAGAATTCATTTTTATTCCAAAATGCAACACTTCAAATGTATCTGGAATGGTGATCCCTCAAAGAAAATAATTAAATGCTTCTAAAGCATCAAAGGACATTGAGCAGGTCAAGGCTTGTGCTGTCCCAGTTGGCCAGGAGGACAGAGTCAAGAAGATCAGTCTTGAGCTCTAACATCTAATGGAATTGT
>NW_003852396.1:25611802-25631758 GCF_000181295.1 Otolemur garnettii | reverse complement strand
CTTCATTTTATATGGAATCAGGAAAAACCTCGAATAGCCAAGACATTACTCAGGAATAAAAACAAAGCAGGAGGAATCACACTACCAGACCTCAGACTATACTACAAATCCATAGTGTTCTTTTCTAATAAAGCCTTTCCTTAGTCCCTGGACTGGCCTCCTCTCTTTACAGACCCTCACTTGGACTCTACCCCTAAACCTCTCAGTTCTGATGCCTAGTAACCAATTTCTTCCATTTCCCTGAGCCTTCCCCCCTAAAAACGCAGGTACAGTGATCTCCATTAAGCACTCTTCTCCTCCCCTGCCCAAACTGGAGCTTTTGGCTTCTCTCTCTGCCCTTGAGGGCAGGAGGTGTATAAATTGAAAATCATCCTGGTTCCATGCTGACTCAGAACAGAGATAAGAGGAATTTGGAGGGCAATCTCTAGGAGGCCAGGCCTTTGTGATGGTCCAGAGAGAACAAATGAGGTCTGAGCTCGGCTTGAGACTGTAAGACTCTCTTCCTCTGTGACTGGTTGGAGGGATGAAAGACAGGGAGAGGTCAAGGCTGATGCTAGAGTTCTGGCTGACGTGTAGGTGTTAAGACAAACAGAAGGAAAAACCAGGGGACAGGATCTAAAATGAGTCAGCAGGAAATGCCCACCATCTCTTTAAACAGTTCACATTTTACGTAATAGAAAAAATTGTAAATAAAACGTCAACAGAGAGGTAAGTTAAATAAACTGTTGAATCCAAACTAGGTGATACTGTAAAACATAAGATATGGAGAGATAAGCGTAATAATTTGTTTGGAAAGTGGATCATAGGAAAGAACGGCAGAACAATTATGTTCTTGTAAAAATAGATGTTTGTGTCTAGATATGAATTTTTAAAAACTGAAATAATAAACACCGACAACCCAAAATAAATTACTGAGGCAAAGATCTCAATCAATGGAGGTTTATTAAGCCACAGTGTAAGGATGTCTGATCGTTATAGTGAAATAATAGACAAATTACTAGCATACAGTTTTCAGTAAGGGCTAAAATTTTTCTCACTCTCTACCTGCTATCTTTTTCTGCCTAGCAGACTTAATAGCCAACACCCCCGCAACCACCAACTTCCCTTTTCACAAACCACTGCAAAGAGCAGACAGAAAGGAAATGTAAGTTCTTTCTCTTTGCCTTTCACCAGCTCTCTGCCATTCAGAATTTCTTTCTATAGCCTCAAGGTTTTCTGGGTATCCTAGAAGGCTGAACAATGGGGTATGAACAGCAGGCTTCGAGATTGGAAATACCTGAATAAAGTCTGTCTTCAACCTGTCCAGAGAAAAAAACAAATACAGCATTCACAGTCATAGTGCCTTGTGAATTTGGCCGTAATTACTTTTGCCCCCCTTACATTTAGCTGCCACGTGGTCTCAGATGCAGGTATTCTTTCTTTCTTTGGGCCCCAATGCCATCTCTCTCTTTTTCTTTTCTCCCTTTCCCCACTCTATCTCCTCTCTCACTCCTTCTCTAAGATAAAATAAACTTATACTTTTATATCCTTACCTTGGTCTAGAGAAATTCTTTTCTCAACCCGTGCAGAGCACCTACTGAGCTTTCCACTCTAACACAAGTATGAGGACATGCCAGGGAAACACAAGCCACAGACACATTTGTGACTGTTTTCCTGAAGAAGGATTTAGGAAATCAAGTTTTAAAGGGGACAGGGCACACAGAAAAAAACAGGCAAGGGGTAGTGAGATAAATGGTTTTATTCTTGTGAAACCCAGGAAATCTAGACTTTCCATAAAATGAGGAGAATGTTAGAAGAGAAAAAACAACAACAACAACAAGCTTTTTCTTTCATGTAAAATAAACCTATTGCCAATCGAGAAAAAAAAAAAAAGAGGAGAAAAATAGAGGGAAGGAAGCATCAATTATGTAAATGTCCCTGGGTAGGTGGAAGATGATTGATCTTGTCTCTGTTCTACACTTGGGAAGATAAACTTAGAATATTAGTGTGGAATCAATAGACTTTACTTTTAGGAGATAGACTCAGCCTGCAGACCCAAAGTTACACTTTGCATGTATTTGTTTATGGGAGGCCCCGGAGGGATTTCCTTATGAATGACCCACAGGGGTAGTCCCTGGTCAGTACCTGAGGCCTTTTATCTTTCTGTAGGCTTCTGGCTGATGCATAATGTTATGAACAGTTGTTCATTCAGTTGGGGATGTTGCAAGTTGCCTCTAGGCTTGACCTTCCCTTTTGCATAAGGAGTTAGGGATGATAGTGATCTTGAATTTTTATTTTCCTTTACAATACTGAAACTGCCCTTACAAATTGATGAAGGAGTGTAAGGCGAGAGTAGAATAAGGGCCCCAAAACTCTGGGAAGGAACTGGCTTAGCCAAAATAATGATGTTAATCAGCCACTATCCTCTTATTTACTTCTTTGTAATCCCTACTCTGGAGTCACACATAGCTGTTGGTCATATTGATCCTAATTTTCTCCACATAGTTGTTAGTTACTTTTTTTTTTTTTTCAGATTAATATGAGGGTACAAATGATTAGGTTACTATGTTTGCATTTGTTAGGTAACGTCCCTGTTATGGTTGTCCCCCTCACCCAGGAGGTATGTCACATACCCTTACATTGCACCCATTGGGTAAGAACACACCGATCCTCCTCCCCTCTCTTCCTCTCCCCACCTGAAATTAAATCGAATTTTTCTCTTGTGAGGGCATGTATTAGTTCCTCTCCCGACTTTGTATTAGTATTGAATACATTGAATACTTGCTTTTCCATTCCTGTGATACTGTAGTGAAGAGAATGCTCTCCAACTCCATCCAGGGTAATACAAATGATGTAATGTCTCCATCTTTTTATGGCTGAATAGTTTTCCATTGTACATGTACCACAGCACAGTTGTTGGTTGTAAAGAGTCTTAACTTTCCTCTATAGATAAAAATCACACTTTGGAACTCTAAAGGTAGTTTCTAAGATATCTTTCAGGCCCCATATTTTAGTGGATTGGCTGACCTAGCCAGATCAAGGAACTGACTCAACTGGTCTTGTGACACCTCCTACTCCTTCAATTCGAGAACCTGGTCTTGCATTCCAAAAGATTAGCTGACCCACACAGGCAATGACCCACACCAAAGGACTGATGGTTTTGCACCAAACTCAGCCCAACTGACAGACTCTGATTGCCTAATCCTCTATCCACCAAAGTGTCTTTAAAAACTCCTTCTCCCAAATTCTCTGGAAGGAGAATTTGAGAAAGTCCTCCATCTTCCCATTTAGCACCATGCAGCACAAACTTGTTCTCTTCTGTAAACCCTGCTGTCTCTGGCTGTTGGTTTCCTCTTGAGCAGCAGGCAGATGAACCTGGGTAAGCAGTAACAACACCAGAATTGTAAAAGTGGTTATCTCTTGATGATGAGTCATAGAGGATTTTAACTATCTCCTGTGTGTCTTGTCTTCATTCTTTTCCAAGGAACAACTATTATTACTTATCTATGTCACTGCTATGATGAAGATATGGAGTCTGGACTGATAATCCATTGGCACAATGACAAAAGGTCTAAAGGTACTTCTGCCCCCATGTGTGTTCCCCTGCCCTGGATGTTCTGTCATGTGGGATGCAGCCCCTTGGGCCCAGGCAGCAGCTGAATATCTCCTTCTCTGGATCCTGGATGACACAATCCCTCTTGATTCTTGGATTCTAGTCCAGACAGGACAGAGAACAACAATAAATTGCAACAGGACTTCTGGCCTAGGATGGTCCAGAGAGCTCACTCCAGGTGGGGTGAGGACAACCTGCCAAGGTCAAGAGTTTAGAAGAAGAAAAGGACAGCGTTAAGGTGACATTGAGCTGGCCCAGGAGCATGTGGTAGATGTTCAATAAAAATATATTGAATGACTGAATTCATTAATGAAGAGGAGAGATCAACTTTGAATCTTTTGGATATATTGGAAATTATTTTTTCAAATTATGAGTTAATTAAACAGAATTATAAAGAAATTAAATTCAACTCCAAATGTCAGATATTGCATATCATTGCCACCCAACCAGGTTCAATATCAGCTGCCTCAAATCAGTAGATCCCAGTCTTAATAAGACCCAGTGGCAAAAGACAGCAGTGACCTTTTGAGATCCACCTGAGTTCTGCAGCTGAGGGGACCTCCTTTTTACCTCTGTGTCTGGGTCCCATCCATGGTGCCAGCTCAGTTACATTTTGTTAAAGTGAAGACAAAGGGATAGAACCAGGGGCTTCACTAGCTGCATGTTTTCACCCCCTTGAGCTCATTCTCACACTTCCTTACATTAGTTCTGCACACATGGGGTGTCCTTGGATACAACTGAAATTGGCAAAAATCCCCAGGCCTTTTCCTAGTGAGAGCGTTATTAATGTACTCTAATTCCAGAATGACAGCTCATTGTTTTTTTCTTCCTTTCCTGAAAACCTATTAATGTAGGATCATCTAGGGGATTTCAGAGTGGATGATGACCTTGACAGCTTCTTCAGTGGCTCTGCCTGGGGAACCCCTGGGCCTTTGGTGGGACTTAATAGACACATATTAGCCTTCCAAGAAGCTCCACAATTTCTAGACTAATTCCCATCTAATCACGCTGACATCCTCCGAGCAGATGTCATTGCCATTTCATTGCAATTGCTCTTCATTCTGCCTCCCTCTGGCCCACATTACTATGACATCTGCCCCCCAGCGTTGGCAGAGGCCTATGGATCAAACCGTGAAGGTCAGAGCTCAACATGTCCTGGGAGAACACTGGGTCCAGTCTCCACATGTGCAAATTCATTTCCGTTCTTTTCATCCATCATTACCAAGCTGCCTTTCTGTGCCAGGTCCTGTGCCTCAAGCCCTACAGCCCTGGAATTTGCTCACAGTCTGGGGGTGGATACAGACTGGAAACTTACTAAATTCATTCATTTGGGGAAGGCCTCAGTAGAGGTCTATGTATGTGGAAAGTACAGTAGTGAGCAGCATCGAACAGAGGGAAAAGTGGCTCATTTGATTTGTGAGGTCGAAGAAGGCCTCCCCACAGAGGTGAGGTGTTTGGGCTGAAGAGTCACAATGGCTGGGTCTGATTTCACCCCTAACCAGCTGCATGACCCTGGCTGAGTTATTTATCCTCTCTCAGCTCATTGTCTTCACCTGTAAAATTCACGGACACCAGTTAGTAGGACTCTCACATGCACACGTGGCATGGGAACACTAAGGATGTGTCACTTCTGTGTTCCTTATGACGGTTATGACATTATAAACAGTTCTTTATGATAAAAGTAAGGGGCTTGTTTTCTTAAGAATAGTATGATGATTTGTGTCCACTGGAAGTTAAGAGTCTTGAGGAAGGGTGCCTTTTTCTAATGTCTACCAAGGCATCTGATGGGCTTCAGGTGGCTAGTTACCCACCACATATCCCTTCCCACTTCCAAAAGTGAAATTCTTCCTAACAGACAGAGGTCAGAGGAGGCTTGGGCTTCTGGCCTCTCTCGCACTGTCTGCCCAGGAGCACTCCTATCTCTCTCCCAGGGATCTGGGCTGCAGCCCCCTCCATAGTGCAGTGACATGGAGGGGGCTGGAAGCCCTTCTCCACAGAAGCCCTGGAAAAGACAGGAAGGAGCTCACTGCTCTGTCCTTTTGATCTTTCTAAGATTATTCAGCCAACTGGAGAAGGGATGAACCTTTCTTCACAGGAGATTGGGGCGATCACAAAAGGAGCTACAATGTCTGAGGGAAAGATTCACGCTCACACTGTCTTGGCATTTCCAGGTACACAAAGTGAAACCCCAGGGATCTCTCACAGGGGAGAAGTCGCTTCAGGGTACACCCCAGTTGCCAGCCTCCCTTCTCTTGTCCTGAGAGCCATAGCTCTCTTCCTCCAAGAGAAAGACACCTCCTTTTTTCAAGTCTCTCCATTACAGGTACGTGACTCACACCTGTAATCCTAGCACTCTAGGAGGCCAAGGCCAGTGAATCATTTGAGTTTAGGCCAAGGCCAGTGAATCATTTGAGTTAAGGAGTTCCAGACCAGCCCAAGCAAGAGCAAGACCCCATATCTACTAAAAATAGAAAAAAACTAGCCAGGTGTTGTGGCAGGTGCCTATAGCCCCAGTTACTTGGGAGGCTGAGGCAAGAGGATCACTTGAGCCCAAAAGTTTGAGGTTTCTGTGAGTCACAATGATGCCATGGCACTCTACCCAGGGTGACAGAGTGATACTATAAAAAAATTAAGAAGTCTCTCCAGCAGGCTCTATCCTACTCCCACAGAAATCCAGTCTCCACACGGGGAACTGGTCTCACTTCCTGGACCCATCCACCCTGCACCCCCAATACCTGGCAATATCAGCCTCTTTCAGTTAGAACTGTGCCCTCCGGCTCGGCGCCTGTGGCTCAAGCGGCTAAGGCGCCAGCCACATACACCTAAGGTGGCGGATTCGAATCCCCAGCCCGGGCCCGCCAAACAACGATGGCTGCAACCAAAAAATGGCCGGGCACTGTGGGAAGTCCAAAATCAAGGTGCTGACCAACTGGGTGTCTGGTAAGGGCCTGATCTCTGCTTGCTTGGTGGTGCCTTGTTTAAGAAGCAGGCTGGGGCTCAGCAAGCCCTGCCACTTCAGGCTGTGGACAGGGGTTTGTATATTGCCTGCTCTGTCTGGGAGCCCCCCCAGAAGAATAGAGGTGCTCCATCATCCTTTAATACATATCTGTGTAGGTGAGATCCCCTGGCTCCTGTATCCCTGTCACCTGGATGTTTGCTAAAATGCCTTACTCCAGATCTGCTGAATCAGAATCCTTGGAGTAAGGCCAGAAATCTGTTAATGGTGTTTCTAGATGGTTTTTAGGCGGGTTAAGGTTTGGTAATTTCTGCCTCTTGGTTCTTTCCCTCTAATAAAGGAATAACTCAGCATGATCATTCTTGTAAGGATGTTATTTGATTCTTTAGCTCTCATAGTGTGTGTTTGTGGAGTGTGACTGTGTATCTTTGTGGTATGGGGGGTATAGGAGTAGATGCATGGGGTGTGGGGTATGTTGTATGTGGTATGTGTGTGATTTGTGTTGTATGTGTGGCATATGTTTGTCTGGTAGAGGGTGTGTGAGTATATGGTGTGTATGCCATCGTATAAGGATATATATGTGTGTAGGGTGTGATGTGTGTGTGGGTGTATGTGTGGTATGTGGCATGTGAGGATGTCTGTGGGGGAGTGTGGGCATGTTGCATGCAACATGTGTGGTACATGGGTGTGTGGAGTATGGGTGTGGTGTGTGGAGCGAGGATGTGTATGTTTAATGTGTGTAGTGTGTGTGAGGGGTGTGATGTGGTATGAGGGTATATGGAGTTATACATGGGTATGGTGTGTGTGTATGGTGTGGGGTGGGGACCTGTGGGATGTGTTTGCATGTGATGAGGGGGGTGTGATGTGTGGTATGTGTGTATATGTAGGGATGTGGGGTATCTGCGTATAGTGTGGTGGGGGGGTGTTTGGTACAGGGAGTACAGTGTGTGTGGTGTATGGTGTGGATGGGGATCTATGTGGTATGTATATCGTGTGGCATGTGGGGGTGTGGGTAGTGTAGAGGTGTGTGGTGTGCATGGAGTTGTGGGGTATGTATGGTGTGGGTGTGCATGTGTGTGGGGTGGTGTGTATGTGTGTGTGTTGGGAGGTGAGGGGAAGGTGGACCAGTTTTTCACACTACAAATGAAAATAATACAAGTGCTCAGCTCTGGGCTGTGAAATTATAGCTATTTTACTTTTGCTTTATCTGTAGTTTTTCAACTAGGACCATATGTAACTTAAATAATAAAAAGAGAAATTTTAAGAAGGAATTCTGCTGTCATCCATTGTGGTATCCTAGCCTGATGTGTCAACAGGAAAGGGCTCAGGGATGGCTTGCAGAAACTGAGGTGGTCACAGGAGCTGTCTGGAGACACTGACCCCATCCTGTTCTGTCATCCAGGGCTTGCCAGATGGCCTGGTAGGGCCTTGGCTGGGTCATGAGCATTTGATCCCCAGAGTTCCAGGCAGCTTTGGAGCTGGCTCCTGGTCTGACTGGGGGAACAGGTGCAGGGCCCAGCCCTGGAGAGAGGTCTGATGAGAGCAGGATGGCACCAGTGCAGTCCCATTCCAAGAGCTGCCAGAACTCTTTGTGTTATGTTTTGAAATTGGAATGTATTTGGTAATTGACATTTAGTGAAGTAAATGTGTGTGTGTATGGTGTTTTTCCAAAAGACGTTTGTTAAATATGCAAGTTATTCACAGAATGGAACACAGTACCTGGCCTACAGTATTTATTACTAATAAGTACAAATATGAAAATATTTTTTATAAGAGCAATATGCCTCCCATCCCCGTCCAAAGCAATAAGTACCCAAAGTAATGATGCTTATTTTGAAATCTCTCTTTGGCTTGGGCTTGGTGAGCTTGGCATGGTCCCCCCGAGCCCTGTTGTCGCCAGGCAGGTTGACATGAAGGAACCACAAGAAGTGCAAAGCCAGTGAGCAGCCCTGGAGACCTCACAGACCTACGAGCCCAGCCTCAGGAGCCAGGCATCACTTCTCCTTACTTCTTTATACACAGGGCCCTCCTCAATCACAGGAATAGGAGAAAGTTCCTGGCACAAAGCTGATGCTCAGTGCTGGGTTCTACCTCTCACCTTCTCTTCCTCTCCTCAGCATGTTGAGATTCCTGCCCAGAACAGGGCTTTTCATTCAAGAACATCTGTACTTACAGAAGGTGAGGGACAGAACTGAGGGGCGATGGTGCAGCCAAACGTTGCTTTAAACAACAGGCACCTCCTGCTCCTGATTCCAGGCAAAGGAAGAACAATATTTAAAGGAACAACAGATTGAAACCTCACCAAAAAAAAACCCCCCAAAACAAAAAAAAGCCTAACTCATTCCAGATGTGGAATATTTCATTGCTACAAGAAAATAACATTTTGAATGATTGTCCCTTGGCATCAGAGGGAATAGCCGAGTGCAATGCCCAAAGGGGTGTGGCAACCAGCTCAGGGGCCTCCACCAATCCCCTTGGTGGATTGGGCACCTCCATCCCTTGTTCTCTAGATGCTATTATCTCCCCGCTAGAACCTCTAGCAGGTTCAGGTGGATAGGTGGGCAAGAGGAAAAACAAGAAGCAGACAAGGTCTAACTTGACTGCTGTAGATACAACTTGGCATTGATGGGCTTTCTTCGAGATCACTTGCAATTACTAGCATTTGTCTAGTGTGAAGTTCCCTGGGTCTCTCACAGCCCTTTCTCATCATTAGGGACATCCCACCTACAGTCCTTGGACTTGGCTTTGACTTCTCTGGCCAGAAACTATGCCTATGTCCCTTCTCAGGGATCACCTGTCCTTCTAGTAGGTCTTCTAGAGTTGTGAGCTTCTTGCCATGGAACTCCCCAGGCATCCTTGCTCAATCAGAATCTAGGCCATTCCCAAAGCACCCCATCTCATGACCAGTCCCCATACCCACTGAGTGTCAATGCACACAGACCATGTTCTCTGGAACATTCCCTGGTAGCCCCTCTAAGTTTGTCTCAGTAAAGAAGAAGCTCCTCTTCTTACATGGAGGTCAGGACAAGACATGGGCAGGCAGAGTGATGGACAATACTGTGCCCTTTGCAGCAAAACCCTTGCCACCCCTTTCTTTACTCACCAAATTCTCAGCCTTCTTTCTCTTCCCAGTTGGAGTTTTAGTCTCTTAGGTGTCCCCTTGTAAGTTGTTTTGTCCTTGCTCTCCAGTGCCTCTGTGGACACTTGAGCCAAGCAGCCCTCTAATCGTCCTTAGATTCACCTGGAGTCAGTCAGATGTGGATTCAAACCCTGACCTTTGTTAACAAGCCCCCTGGCCTTGGGCCAGCTTCTGAGTGTCTCTTGGCCTGACATTCTTCACCCGTAAGTTGATCTTCAAAATCCTATTTCATGGAGTTTGATAAAAGTTTGGAAAGAGAATATTGCAGAGCATTTGGCACAATGTCTGGCTTATAATAAATGCTCACCAAATGGGAATCATTATTCACACGGGCCTGCTGAGATGTGGGCTTCCTGCTCTTGGCCAGGGAAGCATTCCGGCCGTCAAGGGCAGAAAAACCTCATCCATTACATGGGGAGTCGCTCCTTTGACCCCCTCAGGGGTGGTGGGGAAAGACCACAGGTGTTATCTGCATACAGGGCCAGCTTCCCATCTTGTACCATAGCTTCTTTCTGAGCTCCGCATGCCTCCCCTGAAAAGTGAGGATAACATCAAACTGTCTCAGAAATAAGCATTCCTTAGCCTTACAAGGCTGCTGTGAAGAGCAAATTAGGTGGCATATGGCAGGTGTCTGGCATAAGGCTTGTAGCCTGGGAGCCCTCAACAGTTATTAATTCCATGCCCCCACCTCGTGAGAGGGAGTGCTGGGAGTGGCATCTGCCATCTACATGTCTTAATCAGCTGCTGTGACGGCTGAAAAAAAAACGTGCAGAGTGTGTGTTGGGAAGGGCTGTGTGCGTCCTGAAGGATGAGAGGACTCTGACCCTAGCAGGAAAAACAGAGAGGCCAGAGGTTCTCTGAAAACTTCCTGAAGAAGAAGCCACTTTAAATTTCCCTCCGCAAGGAGGATTCAAAAGTCTGATGTGCTGAAATGTGTATTTCTTTCATACGATGGCCTCACAAGATTGGTAACGAGGGCCACAGAGTCCGTATCACGTGGAAGTCATGTTGGTTCACACGCAATATTTTCCAGTCAGCTCATGTTTTGGAGCAATCAGAAGCAAGCTGTCAATGAAAGAGGAAGCTGTGCCATTTTATAAAGATCTTGTAAAAATGCTGAAAATCCTGCAGAAGCACCTTTATAGCTGGTGGGAGTAGCTGCTGATTCAGTGGTGTTTAGAACCACTACCCTTTCCACTGAGTTAGGCTATTTGGGGAAGCAGAGAATACAGGTGAATGGGCCGGAAAGATATTTCCTCTTGCATTTCAGAAAATGTTAGTGTTTCCAAAAGTCTAAATGTTAGATCAGATTTTTCACTTTGATGAATCCAACCTCTCCTACAAATGCAGGCCATAAAGGTCCTACATCTGGAAGGAAATACAAAACCAGAAGTTTAAAGCTGCCAGGATAAAGTGTCTATGGGGCGCAAATGCTGGTGGTGAGTTAGCCCTGCTGCTATTTTCACAGGACTGATGCTTGTCTGTTAGAGCTGTGCTCACAAAGACCACAGGATTTACGTGATCTGACCCAAACTTATTATTTTTTGTTGTTACGCCTTATAATTTTTATACAATAGGATTTTGTCAAAGGATTTTGTTTTGCTTGCTTTTGTTTTGTTTTCAGGATGGTATATGTAGCATTGTGGCAAAAATGTCAACATCAGGATCCCATGAGCAAATCCTAGCAATCCGAACTTCTATAAAGCAAAACCGAAGTATTTTTAGGGTAGTTCATTTCTCCTCAACCACAAGTTTTTCACAAGGCTTAGTGAAAATCCTGTTACCAGCATGAGAAAGTTCTCTTCACATAGAAAAAAATGAAATTCAGATATCCCCTCCTCCAGGAAGCCCTCCCTACCGACTTCTGTGAGGCTGGGTTGGAGGCTCGGCTTCCTGCATTTCCCTCTTGGCTCAGCTCAGATTACACTGTGTGGTCACGGCCTATGTCTAGGTCTCCTACTTCCTGTCAGTAAAGAAAGAAACTGAGGCAAGGTTAATATAGAAAGTGTATTTGGGCTAAGGTTGAGGGCAGCTTCCCGGGACATACTTCCCAGTGGCCTTGGGGAACGCTCCCTTCCACCCTTTGTTACAAGTAGGTTTTTAAAGGCAAAAGAGAACAAGGAGTGGAAAGATACCAAGTTGTTTGATAGTAATTCTCATTGGTTTCCAGGAATAACACTGATGAATGATTGGCTATCCATTGTTGAACGACAGGGTGTGAGTTATGATGCACAATGTATGGCACTTTACGGTGATGTGGCATTGTTAGTGATATAGTTTGGATACTTATTTTTCCCCTCCAAATCTGATGTTGAAGTTTCATCTCCAGTGTTGCAGGTGAGACCTAGCAGACGTTTGGACCATGGGGGCGGCTTCCTCATGACCCGCTTAGTGCTGTCCTCACGGTAATGAGCAAGTTCTTGCTCTATTAGTTCTCTCAAGAACTGATTGTTGAAAAGAGTTTTGCACCTCTGTCCCTCCTCTCTCTTGCTCCCTCTGTCACCGTATGACATGCTGGCTTCCCTTTACCTCTCCATGAGTGGAGGCTTCCTGAGCCCTCAGCGGGTGCTGGTGCCACACTTCTGGTGCAGCCCACAGAACCATGAACCAAATAAACCTCTTTTCTTTATCAATTACCCAGTCTCAGGTATTCCTTTATGGCAATACAAAATGGACTAAGACAGCCAGTCCAGAGCCCATATAGGAAGAGACTTCAAGAGGTAACTATCTGATTCAAGTGAGTAGTGAGACGTGACTACTGTTACACGCTGTCACAGTTTAATGCCTTTTGGGGCCTGATAATTAAAGAGGGCTCACATTCCTCAGATAAAAAGTTGCTTTTCTTTCTCACCCTCAACCTGGACTCATTGGCCTTCAGGGGCCCAGCGCCCAGCACAAGGCCCGTGCTAGGGTGGCATCAGGAAGGATGGGCCACCCTAGCTGAACAGAATGATAGAGCAGCGCAGTCAGGGACTGGTGGACAGAATAGTCTGACTCTCCAGCTGCACTTCCAGTCAGTGAGAAGTTATTTCACAGACAGTTTACTATTATAATCCAGTTAGTAAGCCTGTGTGTAAACACTTTCTGTAAAGCTTGTGAAATATTTTAGTTGTGTTTACTAGCTCTGGCACAGGCTTCCTCATAGCCTGAAAATCCCCCGTGAGCCTCAGGGAGCTGTGTGGATATATATGAAACCTAAGACAGGACCCAAAATGCTGTGTGAACAATGAATAAAACCAAAGCAGTGGTGTAAGGAGGCATAAACAAAAAAGCACTGGGCTTCTTAAGTGATGCCTAAGCTGTAATCTGCCATCAGCATGCTATGTGACCTAAAGTGCCACAAGCCTCTCTAGGTTACAGTTTCCTCATCTGTAGAATGAGAGCTGTTATGAACTAAATGTGCCCAAAATTCATTTGCTGAAATTCTAATCTCCAAGGTCGTAGTATTAGGAGGTGAGGCCTTCGTAAGGTAATTATTAGGTCATGTGGGTGGAATGCTCACATAGGAGATTGGTGCCCTAATAAAAGAGATGCTAGAGTGAACATGTAGTGATAAGATGGTATTCTGTAACCTGGGATAGGGTCCTCAGCAGAACCTGACCGTGCTGGCAACTGATCTTGGACTTCTAACCACAAAAACTGTGAGAAATAAATTTCTGTTTATAAGCCACCCAGTCTATAGTTTTTTTTGTTTAATAGCAGCCAGAACTAAAACAAACTTAGAGTAAATTTCACCATTTGTTCAACAAACATATATCAGTTTTCACATCCTGTATAGATTCCACAGAGGAAGTAACAAACCAAGGCTGCCCTTCATATCCTGGAGAGTAAAACATGTTTACATCCACATGGCCCCTTGATGGAGAAAGGAGGAATTAACATTTGCTGAGCACCAACTGCATATCAGACACTTTATATCCTGTGTCTAATTACATGCCTCCTTTAAGATAAACATTATTAGCCCCATTTTGTAGCTGTGAAAACTGAGGCTTAAGAGAGCAAGTGACCTGTCTGTGCTCATGGAGTTACCAAGCAACAGAGCTGGCATTTGAGTCCAGGTCTGCCTGGCTCAAAAGACTAAAAAGGTTTTCACAAACCTGAACAGTTTGTAACTCCATGATTTAAAAAAAAAAAAAAAAGTCAAGATAGTGATGTCATTACCTTCCTTACATCTGGGCTTTTAATTTTAAGTTAAAAAAGCTTTTTTTATTCAAGAAATGGATAAGATCTTATTTTAGGTTATGTTATTATAAAAAGCAGCAAGTTGGCTCATTTGTTCATGCATTTATTCAACAAATACTGAGCGGTATCTACGAAGTTACTGACCATGCACTATTCTAGGCACTGGATACATCACAATGAACACAGACAGACAAGGTCTCTGTTTTCATGGAACTGACATTGCATTGGGGAAATGGATAATAAAAATAGAAACAAGGAAATAAGATGATTTCAGTTTATTGTAAGTTCTAGGAGAAGTATAAACTAGGTAAGTAATACGGTATGATTCAGACGTCCATGTAAGTTAAAGTAGGAAGAAATGACTTTCATGAGGAGGTGAAATTTGTGCTGAGTCTCGATCCTGTCATGTGATGATGTAGGGAAAGTGCTTCCTAGGCCATGAGAACAGCTAGTGCAAAGGCCCTAAGGTAGAAACAAGCTTGACTATTGGAGGGACAGAAAGGAGGACGGAATGGTTGCAGTAGATTAAAGAAAGGAAAAGTGGCAGAATATGATATAGGAAGGAGGTAGGATCACATGGGGCCATGCCACAGAGTTTAAATAGCAAGGGATAGTCATTGGAGGAAAGTAAGCGGGCTACTTACTGACAGCCACATGAGCAAAATGAATGCAAGTGAGGCCTGGATGGCTTCAAATGCCAAGAAAGATCTGAACAACATCTAATCCATAGGTAGCAAATGTCACTTCCTTTTTCTTTTCTCCCCACAGGCCCTGGAGCTTGCCGAGCATACAAGAATCCTTGTGAATTGTACCTAAATCTGCCCACTCCTGCGGCACCTAGCACAGAGACTGTGAAATAAATACACGATAAATGTATGCGGACTCTAGAGGCTGCCTTTGCAATATTTTATGTATCTGTCCCTTCAGTTCATTCTTACTGCCAGAAACCTCCTTCAGAGCATCATCTTCTCTCATGAAAGCTACGCCAATGGCCACCTACTGGTGGTTCCATTCAGAGAAGGGCTTGTCCCCTCCAGCTAGACTGAACATGGTATGAGACTTGTCTTTGTAAAACACAGCTCAGATCATGCCTCTATCTTGCTCAGAAGCCTTCACGACCCTTCACTGCTGACCCAGCTCTGCCCTTGCTCCTTACACTGGGGTTTAAGGCTCAGCACAGTCCACCTATGGCTATCCTTGCCACATCCTCTCTCTCAGTCCCCCTATAACCCTCTGCCTCCCTCCTCCAAAGCGTAGTTCCTTGGGCTGTGATACCACTATGCTCTTGCTCACACTATTCCTCTGCCTGGAGTGACCTTGCTAGGGCATCACACAACCCATATTCCAAGGTCCTGGCTAGGTGCAGTGGCTCACACCTGTACTCCCAGCATTTGGGAAGCTGCGGCAGGAGAATCACTTGAGGGCTAGGAGTTCAAGACCAAGGTCCTTCCTGTACTTAAGTTTTCACAGCACTTCACAGAGCTGCTCTCTGCATCTCTGCATGCTTGCTGTATCAGACCTTGTGTTTATCTGTGTGCATGAGCCAGGCGGGCACTGAGCAAATATGTGATGATAACTGCGTGCTCGCCTCCCCCTGTGAGGGTAGGGACCCATCTCTTTCATCTCTGCACCCTCTGCTCTCTCACAAACCCACATGTTTTCTTGAACGCAGCAGGAGAGTAAAACAGATATTTAAGGGACATGTCAGTCACCTAGTCTTGTCTATTCTAATTTGTAAAAGTGTCTTGGATCAGTCTCCTGTTCTCCAAGCTGCTGCTGCTGCCTTAAGCCAGACTACATCTACTTTCACTTGGACTATGATGTCCACCTCCCAACAGTGCCCCCTCTTTCCATCTGAGCACCATATAGATGACCACAGCTATCTTTCTAAAACAAAAATCCGATCACGGCTTGGCACCTGTAGCTCAGGTGGCTAGGGCACTAGCCACATACACTGGAGCTGGCAGGTTCGAATCCAGCCCAGGCCCCCCAAACAACAATGACAACTACCGGTATAACCAAAAAATAGTCAGGTGTTGTGGTGGAAGCCCATAGTCCCAGCTACTTGGGAGGCTGAGACAAGAGGATCACTTAAGCTCAAGAGTTTGAGGTTGCTGTGAGCTGTGATGCCATGGCACTTTACCCAGGGTGACAGCTTGAGACTACCTCAAAAAAAAAAAAATCTGATTCTACCTTTCCTCTGCTGAAAGCCTTTTATGGGCTCCCCATGGGCACAATGGCTGCCTCCTTCTTCAGCCTGGTGTAGCCTTCTCCATAGTCCCTGCCCCAGATACCTTCTTGCATTTCTCCTGGGCTATCTATAATGCCTCAGCAACCCTATGCTGTTTCAGACCTCTGTGTCTTGGCACCTACTGTTTCCTATTCCTCAAATGACACCCCACCTCCACTCTCCCACCATCTGATACACAGCTGCCCATGCCTCAAAATGCAATTCTGATGACCCTTTCTCTATGAAGGAGTTGGTTAGCCTCAGGAACACCCCTGTACTAACCATACACTCACCCCTCAAAGGTTATTGGGCATCCCTGTGTGCCATGCATTCCCTCTGCCCAGCAACAGCATGGTGAGATCACTGTGGCTGTAGTCTCCACCCTGTGTGGACATCAACTGTGCTTGAACTTGCCTCATTGCCTAGACTGGGAGGCCTGAGGCCGGGGCTGCTTCCGGCTCTCCTGTGTCCTCCTAGTGCCGGCACATGTGAAAGACCCATGAATGAACTGTGCTATGTGCGGGGAGAGGGAGAGAGTAGGTCAAGTGGAAACCAGAGCTGGGCAGCTGCGAAGGTGCCATCCCAGGTTGACAGGGTTCTGCTGATCGACAGCAAAATGATTCTTCAGCTGAGCTTGAGGCTACTCCTACCCAGACTTCCACTGAGTGGTTCTTGGGAAATTCCCTACAATCCTCTAAACTAAACCCTGGGTCAATGAACAAGTTCTACTGGCTGCTGATAGTCCAGCAGTGTAAAATGTGGCTTTCTTGCCTTAAGGATGGCAGGAAATAAGTTAAGTTCTGGTTCTGGTTTCAAACTCTCAGTGTGTTCATCTTTCCCTTTAAGAAAGTTTTGCCAATAACTGCTTATTGTTTTGCACTGGAGAGAAAGTGATAAACTAGACCCAAATCCTACCCTGAAGAACCTCTCTGTCTGAGGAAGCAGGCTAGTGCGCTCAAAGACACTTCCCTGAGCATGGCAAAGTCCCAAGGATTTAATTAATTAATTCTCCAAATTAACTTCTTTTAACTATTTAAAATTTACAGAGATTTTCATTGGATAGGTTGGCTTCAGCAGCTTTTAAAATTTTCTATTTGCTTTTATTTGATGAGCTTTTACTTTGTCTCCCTGACGGTATGGTGAGGAATGCTCTCTGAGCCTCATCTTGTCCTTGGTTCCTGGCTCCTGCAGCTGGAGGGAGCTGGGGTAGGCAAGAGGGGACCTTCTGCTGGGAGGGAGACTGAAAGGGAGCCAGCACAGCAAAGGCCCCATCCAGGGGGAAGGGGGAGGCTGGAGGCCCAAAAGGCACACTGGGGGCCAAAATGGAAGAGATTGAGGGGCAGAGAGAGGGGAATTGGGGGGTGCAGAGAGCAAGAATGCCTTAAGCACAAAGAGAGGGGGAAACCGCGGAGTAGAAAAAAAATAAATCCAGAGAATTCTTAACATTCCAGAGCATATTCTCCTAATGCAAATTATTCGTGCAGAATATATTCTTAAATATGTTCTTGAATAAGAATACATCAATGAAGAATGTATCCTTCCCCTCCTAAACATATTCATGAATAACATTTTCCTAACTACAATCTAGAATGTTAATATTCTCATGAATACATTCTTCTCATGCCTGTTGGTCTCTCTGGGCTTCTGTCTGATCTCTTTTGCTCCCCGCTCTTCACCCTCCCCGGTCTCTCTCTTCATCTCCCCCCTCTTTGACCTCAGTCTCCTCACTTTGCCGTTAGGCATGGCTGGGAATGGAGCTGCCCAAAGGCTTCTCATTTGCATTTCTGGAGCCTGGCTAAGGAGACTAACAGCCAGGGCTCCTTGGGCTTCTAGCTCTGGTTCTCTGTGTTCCTTTCACTTGGTCTCCCTGGGCTCCAAAGGCATGTGTCCTAAACATCTATTGCCTTTTGTGACTTAGCCTCCCTCATAAGGCACATAGTATCTTTTCTATAGGCCCTCCCAGATTAAAGAGCAGCAAAAACACAAGAGTATCAATACCACATTGGGAGTGGCATAGGTTGGTGAACCTGTCTTTGGAAAATACTGTCTTCTTCAGGTTGATTTTTAAACACCAGCCGACTGCAGTTTGCTGAATATAAGAATACAAAATAAAGTGAAAGTGAAAGTAAGAGTAAAGAAAGATATATCAGGCAACTACCAATCCAAAGAACGCTCGCATGGCTATTTTAGTGTTAGACAAAATAGGTTTTAAGGCTAAGGCATTACCAGAATTAAAGAGGGTCACCATGTCATGCTAAAATGTTCAAAGCAGCTGGGCTCAGAGGCTCAAGCCTGTAACCCTAGCACTTTGGGACTCTGGGACTGGAGGATTGCTCGAGACCAGGAGTTTCAGATCAGCCTGAGCAACATATTGACAGACCCTTGTCTCTACAAAAAATAGAAAAATTAGCCGGGCATGTTGGCTCATGCCTGTAGTTCCAGCTACTTAGGAGGCTGAAGCAGGATGATCTCTTGAGGCCAGGAGTTTGAGGTTGCAGTGAGTTATGATGATGCCACTGGACTCTAGCCAAGGCTACAGAGCAAGATTCTGTTTTCTCAAAAACAAAAACAAAAACAAAACAATGCTTAAAGCAACAGAAGAGTAAAATAATTCTAAATAAGCATACACGCAATAGCATGTGTATATATACACACATATGACAGAACACACACACTCTCTCTCTCTTACAGAAAACTAGTTAACCCTTCCTTATTCTTCAGAACTCATCCCAGGCCTCCAACAAACCTCTTTTCCCCCTTGAGGCTTATCCATTTCTCACTCCCTTCTAATAGCCCCTATCTTATTGCATATCACACTCTACATCAATTTTTTGACCACCAAATCATACAAAGCCAGCTGCCCAAATGAAGAATTCCTCAAGCCATCCCTTCGCAGAGTGGCTAACATGCCAGAAGCTAATTCACCAAGGTATAAAGTATAAATATGCATAACATATAAAGAATAGTGATACAACAAAACTCATGCACCCAAAACCAGTTTTTTAAAATGAACATTACCATTGTCTTTGAAACCTCCTAACGCCCCTCCCCTGGACCCACCCCACTGGCTTCCTTCTCACCCTAGAGAGAACCAGACTTCTAAATTTTCTGTATTTTATTCTCTTGTTCTTCTTTAAAGCATCACCACATATTTTAATCCTCAACGAGTGTTTTTTTTGAGTTTTTCATGTTTCTTAACTTTAGACAAAAAGAATTAAATTGTATTTTTCTGTGACCTTTTTCATTCAATGTTATCTTCCCAGGATTCATTCTTATTGATGTATAGAGTTCTAATTTATTCATTCAATTTCTTACCTATTTTATGAATATAGTGTAATTTATTTATCCATTAAGTTGAGGGACAAAAAGTGGTTCCAGTGTTTCTTCGCTGTACCAAGCATGGCTACGAACATTCTTGCATTAAATACATTTGCTTGTATGTATTTGGGGCACAGGTGCTATAGTATTTATCTAATTTTTTCCTTACAACAACCACACGAACCTGTATAATCAGCTTCATTTTATAGATGAAGTCACTGAGGTTTGGGAAAGTTAAATAACCAAAGACATGAGTCTGATAAAAAGTGTAAGACTTTTATACATTGAATCTCCCCATGTCATGAAGCGCTCTTTCAGGACCCATTTCCTAAGCAAAGTTTCCTCTCTGGAAAACTCCTATCCCCTACTCCAATGCCATTCTTCACAGAATCCCTCTAGTCCAGCGATTTTCAACCAGTGTGCCAAGAGAGGATCTGAGGTATGCTGTGAAAAATTTTAGAAGATTATTAATTAAATTATTTTCAAAAGAAGTTCAAGGCAAAGCATATTCTTCATTTACTCTTTTTTTTTTTTTTTTT
>NW_003852396.1:25607083-25611532 GCF_000181295.1 Otolemur garnettii | reverse complement strand
TTTTTTTTTTTTTTTTTTTTGATCAACATTGTTTAAGAGTGTCATGGAAGTATGGGTTCAAGTGTGCTGTGAGATTAAAAAAAAAATTGAAAAACACTAGTCTCTCCCATCCAATCTCATCCTTCCCTGTCTCGTCCCTCTAAATCCCTAAAACCTACCATGGTCCAGGTTTCAAATTAATACTGAGCACACTTGGAGTTGAAACAAAGAGCCAAGGACCTTATAATCGCTCGCCCAGTATTTTCTACCTTCTCTCTCTCTCAGTCTCTTGTTCCCCTGCAGGCGACCACCCACAGCTCTTCCCTGTTTCTGTGATGACTCTGATTACTCTGTCCAGTTTACAAATATTCCTTTTCCAAGTGGGAGCTCTTTAAACAAGGGCCTATGCCTTTCATTTCCACTTTCATAGCAGGTTCCAGAGAACCTTCCTAGTGGTGTTTGGCAGCCTCTATCTCATGTTCTAAAGGACCTGTTTCATTTTCTTTTCTCTCCCCAGAGTAAGCTCAGGGCCCTGCACAGAGTGAATAACAGACATTTAATGAAGTGATCAATTATCACCAAAAGCACTTTCTATTCAGTGCCTGGATTAATTTCACTAATGTTTACTAATCTGTTTTAAAGTGCAGATTAAAGATATTGTACAAGGCCTTCTTACTGCAGGTGAACCAAGCTGCTCCCTTCATCTTATCTCTCCAGGCTCAAGCAGAGGGCCAATCCTGCATCTGGTACGTTGCGGGGCATAGTCTTCTTCAGAGACATCCTAAAATTCTAGCTCCTAACAACCACTAACATTTACACAGCTTTTCCAGGTTTAGACAGGACTTGCAGACCTATTCGATCTACCCAGGCATCCAGTGTTACAGGTATCATGAGCCCATTTTGCAGATAAGAAAACCAAGACCCAAATATAAATGATTCCCCTGGTCCCCACAGAAGGAATTGAATCCAGCTTTTCTCATTTCAGAGCCTTTGCCTTTCCATGACATTAAACCACCTCTTTAATGAAGCCTTACTCAAGGCAGTGGAATTTGATAGACAACAAAGTATAGTGGGAAAGGGTGCTGGCTCAGGATAAGTCACTCTCTAAGTTTGAGTTCCAGCTGCATCACCCAGTAACTGTGTGACTTTCTTCAAGTCATCAATTTCCCTAATCGTGAATGCTTCATCTGCAAACAGGGCAGAAATAGCTACCTCAAAAAATTATGAGGATTCAGTGACAAAAAAAAAAATAGTATACAAATTATCTCACATATAGTCAGGACTCAATAAATGTTAATCCCTTACCTGGCCCCACCTTGCTTTCCCCCACTGCCAACCCCTGTGATGACAATCAAAAAAATCCAAATTCTCTACCCTAAACCAAAGTATCAGCCTGAGTGTCCACTCACAGGACTGCTCACCGACAGAAGACACTGAGTTCAGCGCAAAGGATGGATGCATAGTAACTTCCTTACTCCTGGGTCCCAATCTTTACCTTCCTCTGATAGGTTGGTGGCCTGCTTTCTCCAAGACTTTTAAAAAGTATGTATGTCTGTGTCTATATCTGCGCTCACTGCCTTATGTGGCCTGTTTTAGCTACAGAGCATAATCTCAGATCCTCTCCCATACTGAATCCTTTTACCTCACTCCCTAGCTACCTAGCTACAAAAAAATGTGTGATTCCCTAAAGTTCCTATCACATTCAAGGAAAATTTTTTATACCTGCTTTTCATCTCAGAAAGTATTCCCTGATAAACAAATAAACTATAGGGCAGGGCCCAGTACCTCACGCCTTCTCAGCATTCTGGGAGGCTGTGGCGAGTGGATTGCTTAAGCTCACGAGTTAGAGATGAGCCTAAGCAAGAGGAAGACCCTGTCTCTATTAAAAATAGAAAAACTGGAGGCAGAGGTGCTTCTGGCAGTTGCCTGTAGTCCCAGCTACTCAAGAGGCTGAGGCAAGAGGAACCTTTTTAAGCCCAAGAGTTTGAGGCTGCTATGAGCTGTGATACTGCGGCACTCTATCCAGGGCCAGAGTGAGACTCTGCTTCAAATAAATAAATAAATAAACAAACAAACAATCAGTCCAATTGTCTAAGGAACATATCTGAAGACAAAGTGCCAATTCATGTGCTGCACACCAGTAGTGATGACTGTAACGACTGCAGCTGCTATTTACCAGCCCTCGCATGTGCACAACAACAGTGAGTGCTTAACACAAGTTACCTTCTTTAATTTTTGCAATAAATAGTGGGATGGGTGATTACTTCTATTTTAAAGATGAGGTCGCTGAGAATCAGAAAGGTTTGATGACCTCCTCAACATCACACACAGAACAGAGCCGCGGTTCAAAACCCTGATGGTCTGATTCCAAAGCTGAATTCTTCCCTGGCTCTAAGAGACTCCAAAAGTCTCATGGGGGAATACAAGCCTAGAAACAAGTATTTTATTCATTTAAATATCAAAGTGCAAATGTCCTTTTGTTTGTGATTATGAAAAATGGTTCTGAATATAAAAGTCCTCCTTTGGGGAAGAGGGCTATGGAGCTTGGGTACTTGTAGATGACTTATTTTGAGTATTTTTTTTTTTAACTCAGTGAATTTTTAAACCTGTGAAACTTTTTCTTTTTTCCAATCTAGAATTTGAAAGTAATTAAAACGCAGTAGAACGTTTGGCAAATACAACCAGTAATAAAAATCATTCCTAATCCAATTTACATACTCATTATGGCTTTTTCTGTGCATGCATGCACACACCTTCTCATAATTTGCTTTGCCTGCTTGTCAATATCTTACTCCACATTACATCTTTTCCTGCTACTGATGATAGATCTAATAGCCCTAATAGAGTTCAGGTGGTTAACAAGTTTTTGATACTGTGAAAATGCTGAGCTGAATTCTTAAAATGAGAATTTGGGGGCGTCCCGTGCATCCCCTAGCAGGCTGCATCCCTTCTGGTTTGGGGCTGAGGTTTACAATGAGGCTGAGATTGCTCCATTCACCTCAGAGCATGCTGGGCCCTGGGCAGCACCCTGCCGAGGGAACTGGTGCGGAGTGGGAGCAGCTGGGCGCTGGGCACGGCCACGGCTCTGGCAGGCCTTCCTGCAGCTGGAGTGACCGCTTTGTTGAAGCTGAGCAGGGCAGAGATGGAGATGCAGAGGTGGCTGGCCAGGACCAGCTCCAAGAGGGGGACTTTGGTACTAATTCGGCTCCCAGGCAGCTCACTGGCGCCATCGAGCAGGCGTCCAGGGTCGGAGGAAGTTGCTGACCAGGTCAGGCGGGTGTCTAGGGCATCCTGGAGTGGGGAAACTGCGACCTTTCGGGCCACATGTGGCCTTCTGAATCCCTGAGTGCAACCTTTTGACTGAATCCAAATTTTGCAGAACAAAATTTTAATAAAAGGATATGACGTTTGGATTCGGTCAAGGAGCCGCACTTGGGGATCTGAAGGGCCACGCCCCGCCCAGCGACCACAATCTGTCCCTCTGATGCTGGCGCTGGTGGACCATTCTGTAAACGGCGGCAACCAGGCACCCAAAAGGGTCAGGAAGGCCACCAGCGTCAGGAATGGCTGTGCAATGGCCAGAGGAAGATTTGGAATATTTCTAGACCTCAAAGTCTCTCTTCAACACGTTTTTGTTTTTTTTTTTTTTTTGGCTGGGGCTGAGTTTGAACCCGCCACCTCCGGCATATGGGGCTGGCACCCTACTCCTTTGAGCCACAGGTGCCACCCTTCAACATGTCCTTAATGAAGCCTAAAGGCATACACGAAAATAGAATAGCATAACCTCTATGCATCTATTATCCAACTTAGTCACATCTTAGTATTTTCCTATACCATTTTTCTCTCAGCTCTTTTGTTCTTTAAGAAGGGGAACATTAGCTCAGCGCCTATGGCTCAAGTGGCTAAGGCGCCAGCCACATACACCTAAGGTGGTGGGTTCGAATGCAGCCCGGGCCTGCCAAGCAACAATGATGGCTGCAACCAAAAATAGCCAGGCATTGTGGCCAGTACCTGTGGTCCCAACTACTCGGGAGCCTGAGGCAGGAGACTCGCTTGAGCCCAGGAGTTGGAGGTTGCTGTGAGCTGTGATGGCACGGCACTCTACCTAGGGTAACAGCTTGAGGCTCTGTCTCAAAAAAGAAAAAAAAAAAAGAAGTGGAACATTAACTATACAGATGAATGTCTCTGTGTAAACTATTCCTAATTTCACTCCCTTCTTACACTATGTGTCACTGTCATCTTGAATTTGGAGTTTAAATGGCATCCTGCTGTGACTATTTTGCAACTTCCATTTTCTTTTTTTCTCAATATGTTTTTGAAATTTGTTCATTATAACTTCTGTATACTATTTCATTTAGTGATTATATTCCAGTTCATTTAAACATCTTTCTGTTTGATAAATAATCATGCCTTGAACATTCTCCTATATGTCTCTTATACACAGGAGTGAGAATTTTTTTTTTTTTTTTT
>NW_003852396.1:25580424-25606443 GCF_000181295.1 Otolemur garnettii | reverse complement strand
TGTTGTTTGGCGGGTCCGGGCTGGGGATTCGAACCCGCCACCTTAGGTGTACGTGGCTGGCGCCTTAGCCGGTTGAGCTATAGGAGCCGAGCCCGAAGTTCCTTTTTTAACCAAATGCAAACTTGTCTCTTCTACTTGCTTTTGTTTTTACCTTGTATTACTCTGCCTGTCTGAGCCTTGGTTTTCTGAATCAATTCCACAAGTTATCCCTGTGCATCTTGCAGGACCAATTGCTAATTGTCATGGGTCTTTCTTCAAAAGGAATCTTTTTGTGTGTGAAATACATTTCTCTGAAAACATGGCTTCATCTTCTATTCTTAGGAACTGCAGAAATCACCGAGAAAGTAGCTATGCTATTACTGGATTTTAGGCCCACACTATGGTCAATACCTACAATTTCTGTCTTGAAGTATCTGTTACTTTGAACTTCATCTGGTAATCTTGGTGGTCCGGGTCATTACTTACAAATAAACAAGTCTTTAGCCACAAAATCAAGCATTATGGCTGTGCTTCAGAAAGGGAAATAATGGGTTTTTGGTATCATAGACTCTACACAACCAACCAGCTACTGGTTATTTGGAAATAGTTGACTACTGTTCTGCCCAAACTTTGCTGCTTATTTTGCAATTTATAGATTAGCCTGATTCTACCATTTAATTCAATTTGTGGGCTGCATATAACAACATTCATCATCTCTTTGGTTTCCAAAATGCTCAGGTTAATCATGACCCCAACTTCTGTTTTGTGTTATCTCTTGGCATGCATACCCTAAACATCAAGTTCTGTTAGAACAGATGGAAGCAAAGTGCAAGACCACAAAAACACTTTGGTGAGGTATGTTGGACTCATAACTGGCCGAATTTATGAGGCACAATTAGGAAATAATGCCTTCAATTCCTTTTTGCTGCCTATATTAAAACAGCTTCCTGTTAATTTAATATTTTTACTTTGACGTTAGTATGTTTTAGCACAAATATCTAGAGACAAATTCTTCAACTGAATATATCTGATAGACAGATCATTCAATTGATTTGTTTCTGTTATCTATAAAATGAAGAGAATGCTACTTCCTTTGCTAGTTGATTGAGAGAATTAAATAAAATAATGTATACAAAAACATGTACTCAAAGGCCTGCCTAATGGGTACGGTGGCCTGTGCTCATAATCCCAGCCATACAGAAGGCTCAGGCAGGAGGATTGCTTGAGCTATGAGTCCAGCCTGGGCAACCTAGGAAGACTCTTCTCTCTAAAAAATAATTTTTAAAAAATACCTGGCTGGAATTTAACAAGCTCCCCATTAATAGTAGTAGTAGCAGTAATAAATAGTCGATTTGTATTGAGGTCTTTTTCTGTATCAAGGCATTGTCCTAAGTATTTTAAACTCATTATCTCATTTACTCTTATTAGCACCCTTATAAGGTGGATACAAGTATTAGCTTAAATTTTCAGGTAAGAGAGCCAGGGTATAAAGAGTTCAAGCAAACTGGTCAAAGTCACCAAGATAACAAGAGGCCCTACTGAATTCAAATCCCTTGATCACACAGGCAATGGAGAATCAATGAACATTGATTGCTTTACCTATTTGACGTCAAAGTCTGACTTACACTATAACTGCAGAAATCATAGAAATCACTATAACTAGGAATCATTATTTCATGTGGATGAGGTAATGTAGAGCAGAAGAAAGAGAAAGGGTTTAAAATTAGAGGACCCATTTTGTGTCTGGGCCTGGGCCAGGTGTGGGAAACCTGTGTCCTCAAAGCCACATGTAGCCTTCGAGGTCCTTAAGTGTGGCCTTTTGACTGAATCCAAATTTTATAGAACAAGTCTTTTTATTTTTATTAATGCATTTTTGTTCATCTTTTATATTTTTATTTTGTTTAAATGAATGTATTTAAAATACCAAAGAATAAAATAAATATCAAAGAAATAATCCTCCCAGATTGACCAGCACACTTAGAACATTAGTGAGTCCTAAGGACTAAACTGATGGCTGCTACATTCATGATTTAATTCTAACTCCCTCCCACAACCTCCCCACCTGACTGGTGCCACTACCACACAAGGGTGACTGGCAAGAGTTTATGGGGGTCAAGTATGCCAGTCTGATATCATCTTTTGACAATGGTGCACTGTGTTTTTGTTTGAAGTGGAATTTGTAAATAGTTGCACAGCTTGACAATATTTTTAAATTCTGTCTGCTTGACAGTCTGTCATGTCAAAGAAAACCAAGAGGACACTGAAGGAAGAAAACAGATTTTCTAATGAGAATTGGGAATTGCGTTATCTCATTCCTGCTAAAGATGAGATGATTTGCTTCCTTTGTGATACTGTGATATCAACATAAAAGAAACTCAATGCTTATCATTATTCATAACAGTCAAAAAGACCACTAATATTTTAAATTAGAGGGATGGGCATGAAAGGTTGTATCATAGAAATTAAAATGTGAAAAGAAAAAGCAAAGACTGTTCTTTCAAGCAGCAGTAAGACTTGGAAATAATGCCATTGAAGAAACTTATAAAGCTAATATGCTTGGAGTAGAAAGGGAAGTCATTCAGGGATGTAGAAATTGTGAAAGAATGCAGGCATTGTCAAAGTTGTAGGATGCTTAGACTCAGATAACATTTCAAAGTATAAACAACGGCCCCTTTCAAGAGGGGCGTAACTCAGAGGCAGCATAAATTAGCCTTAAACGTAACAGAAAAAAAAATCAACAATACTTCAAAAGAAAACTATATATTAATCATATAGGCATAACTCATAGGCAGCATGAATTAGCCTTAAACTTAACAGAAAAAAAATTCAACAATACTTCAAAAGAAAACTATATATTAATCAATCACTTTGGATGAATCAATTGATTTTACAGATTCAGGCCAGGTTTTATGCATCATTTAAGTCATAACAGAAGATTTTCTTTGCTGTATACAGAGTCACTGTATAGCATAACTCATAGGCAACATGAATTAGCCTTAAACTTAATAGAAAAAAATTCAACAATACTTCAAAAGAAAACTATATATTAATCAATCACTTTGGATGAATCAACCGACTTTACAGACTCATAGGCAGCATGAATTAGTCTGAAACTTACAGAAAAAAAATTCAACAATACTTCAAAAGAAAACTATATATTAATTAATCACTTTGGATGAATCAACTGATTCTACAGGCTCAACACAGGTTTTATACATCATTTGAGTCATAACAGAAGATTTTCTTTGCTATACAAAGTCACTCACTTTGGGCACTTTTTTTTTTTTTTTTTGAGAGAGAGTCTCAAGTTGTCACCCTGGGTAGAGTGCTGTAGTGTCACAGCTCACAGCAACCTCAAACTCCTGGGCTTAAGTGATTCTCTTGCCTTAGCCTCCTGAGTAGCTGGGACTACAGGTGCCGGCCACAATACCGGCTACTTGTTGTTGTGGTGGTAGTGGTGGTTGTCATTTTTGTTTTAGCAGGCCCTACCCACTGAGTATAGGCGCCACCCACTTTGGGCACTCTTGCAAACAGAACATGGGCAATAGATATGTTAACAAGATAACATTTATTGTACAAATTTTAAAAAGTATTCACAGATCCAGATGCTCCCATTTCTTTTCATTTTATCTTGTATCGGCAAAAATTTCTGTACTAAAGGGACTATTTTTTTTTTTTTTTTTTTTTTTTTTTTTTTTTTTTTTGAGACAGAGCCTCAAGCTGTCCCCCTGGGTAGAGTGCCGTGGCATTACAGCTCACAGCAACCTCCAACTCCTGGGCTGAAGCGAGTCTCCTGCCTCCGCCTCCCAAGTAGCTGGGACCACAGGCGCCCGCCACAACGCCCGGCCATTTTTTGGTTGCAGCCGTCATTGTTGTTTGGCGGGTCCGGGCTGGGGATTCGAACCCGCCACCTTAGGTGTACGTGGCTGGCGCCTTAGCCGGCTGAGCTATAGGCACCGAGCCTAAAGGGACTATTTTTAATGACACTTGGCAGCAAGTTGTAAGTGTTGTTAACTATATTCAGGCAAATGCAACACTGGCATCCTCAGTCTTAGAATATGCTAACATTGAACTATGAGGTATTTAATGTGGATTTGCTATATCATTTTTTTTTTTTTTTAGACAGTCTCACTCTCTTGCCTAGGCTAGAGTACCATGGTGTCAACCTAGCTCACAGCAATCTCAGACTCCTGGGTTCAAGCAATCCTGCTGCTTCAGCCTACTAAGTACCTGGAACTAAAGGTGCCCACCACTATGCCCAGCTAATTTTTCAATTGTTAGTAGAGATGGGGTTTCGCTCTTGCTCAGACTGGTCTTGAACTCTTGGAGCTCAAGGGATCCTCCTGCCTCAGCCTCCTAGAGAGCTAGGTTTACAGGTGTGGACCACCAGGACCCACCTACTATATAATTCTTCAATGCATTGGCTATTGCAAGAACAGGTATTAGCCAAAATTTTATTTTTGTGAGAACGGATGCTTGAATTTTATGAAGAACTGAATCAGCAATGTGAAATATTGAAAGATTTCTATAGGAACACAGCATTTCTGTGTGATATCATGTCAAATCAAAATCATTTGAATATTTCTTTGCAAGGTCAAACTAAGTCTATGTATGACATGTGGCAAAAAAAAAAAAATTGAAGCATTTCGCAAAAAGCTGTTTTTTTCCAAAATATTTCTTCAAAAGGAAATGTCAGATAAACATCTTCCCTGGCTATCAAAGGTCACTGATGAAGAGGATGATTTATGCGAATCACTTAAGAATGTGTGGCCGTTACAGACCTATTAATTTGAGAACACGATGAAAAGTTCACTGACCTTGAGAATCATGACATAACACTCACATTAGCATTTTAGCCTATTTAGTTGATATCACCAAGGTACCTAAAGAACTATAGAAGAAATTGAGCTTTTTAAAGTCATTGGTTTAACGCTAAGAAAAATCCAAATGAAATATGGAAAAATGCAGTAGAATATCTATGCCTTTGGCAACATGCCAGAAAAATGCTTCCTTGCTTTTCAAACATTTATTGTTGCAAATCCACGTTCTCCTACTTAACTCAAATCAAGATGCCCTTCAGGTCACAAATGACTGACACCCATCTAGAGGATCAACTGGAACTGTGAGTCTTCATGCTGCAACCAAATATTCAAATGTTTTCCAACAAAAAGCAGACACAACAAAGTCATTAAAAGGTTAGTCACCAAACAGTTTTCTTTGTTTGAAATTATTAAGTACATCGTAGTTAGATTTTTTACAAAATAATGTCTGTTCTGAGTATATTTAATTGAAGTTTACTGAATATGGCCTTGTTTGAGTATAGCTAAATTAATGCAGCCTTCCAACACAAAAAGCTTCCCCATGTCCCCTGCACTAAGCACATACTGGAAACCAAGACACTCTCCTTATCCTATGCTCCCTGGAACCAGGTTCAGTGTGTCTCAAGATGTGGTTCTGGCATGGTCGGCTTCACAGTAACCCAAGCTGCTTGCTCAATTTGCAGACTCCAGCCTCTGAGAGATTCTTATTCTTTAGCTTTCTGGTAACAAGCAGTTACCAGATTCTGATATTCTCTTCAGTTTGAGAGCCACTGGTCTTGCTGGTGGTATAAGCAGATGATTATAATTCAGAAGAAGAGTTTCAATTAGGAAGAATTTCTGGAGAAAGTCTGGTCTGAAATGAGACCTGAAAGACAAGAAAAAGTTAGCCAAAGTGGAAAGGAAAGGGGAGATTCAAACTGAAGGGAAAATCTTCACAACAGTGAGAGAAGTGGCTCTATTCTTCATATATATAGCAAGGCCTGAGAGATAGGCAGGGATCAGGTCACAAAGAGCCTTGCCAGTCACATCCGGTATTCAGACTTTATCTACTGGTAGTGGAAAATCACTGAAAGTGATTTGTTTATTTGAGGGAGACTTTCATAGAGCCCTGTGTCAGCCACAGTGGAAAGAACAGGTCGTGGGATGGCAGTAGGGCAAGAGTTTCCTCAGGGCTGTCAGGGCACAGGCAGTGCAGACCTGGACTGAGACAGTAGCTTTGGGGAAGGAGGAAACTGGCAGATAGAAGAATCCACAGGGCTGATAACTGATTTGATATGGCTGGATAGTGACAAGGAGGACCCAAGGCTTCTTTCTTTAGCAAAGTGGGTCAATGATTATGAATTTCACTGTAATTAAAAAACCAGTGGGAAGAAAAGCCAATGTGGAGGGAAAATGATGAGATCACTTTAGAATATAATAAATCTGCGATCCTTATAAAATCTCCAAGCAGAGCTATCCAGGAGGTAGTTCGAAATGCAGGTTTACAGGAGATCCTATGAGCTTCTCATTCAATATCCTCGTTTTCTGTTTCTTTCCTAGGAGAAGGCAATTTTGTTTGGAACTGTGATATGCTGATACGCCCAACTAAAAACTCTGCTCTCCTAGATGCTCTTGTCTACCTCCCAGGCTTCTCAGTCTCTCTGTGGTTGGTCATGAGACCCTCATTCTGAGAAAAGACCTCTAAGTGAGTATCACTGGGTGTAGGTTCTGGAGAAGCTATTATTTCCTTCTTTGCTTGCCTTTTTTTTTTTTTTGAGACATAGTCTTACTTTGCCACCCTCAGTAGAGTGCTGTGGCATCATAGTTCACAGCAACCTCAATTCTTGGGCTCAAGTGATTCTCTTGCCTCCTGCTCCTTGAGTAGCTGGGACTACAGGCACCCTCCACAATGTCCAGCTATCTTTTTTTTTTAGATATGGGGTCTTGCTCTGGCTCAGGCTGGTCTCAAACTCCTGAGCTCAAGCAATCCACCCACCTCAGCCTCCCACTATTATTTTTGTGATAGCAATGATGGTCCCTGCTGGTATTTGCCTTTTATTCATGGTCTTCTTCCTCCTCCCTGCATAAACAAAGTTGGGATACTTGGACAAGAAGCAACCACCTCGTGAGCATGAGCATGAAGGTTATACACTAAGGAGGGCAGAGCAGAAAGATAGGATCTGGCATTGTGGAGCTATGTGGTAAGGTGCTGGACTGTCTACAACCTGAGAAAAATAAACCCTTATTTAGTTAAGGCACTGGAACTGTTTTCCTGTCACCTGCAGGAAAACATGATCCATGAGCTAAAACCCTAGAGACGGATCTGGGTTAGAGATAAAAGATTTGGGTCAGCATCTAGATGGTAACAGCACTGGGGGAGATTCAAGAAAACCAGGCATCCAGATATGCACAGTCAGGAATGATGCTTATGAGTTAAAGACAGACAGGGGTAGGCTTGTCAGCAATGTTGAAAGGAGAAATTCCTGCTCACAGGGCAAGGGTTTAGATCACTTTTTTATTGTTCTTGTTTCTATAACCTTACTCAAAACAAAATAATAGTTTAGAGCTATTCATTTAATGTGCAACCACATAACGCTTATTTTGTAACAATTTCCCAGATACTTAACCAAGGGTTGATGACTCTGTTCATATGTGTGGTGACTTACCTCCCAGGGTGTGGAATGTTCTAGAGCTGTGTTCAGGAGCCGACTTGCTAAACATCAGCTCTTGTCTGTTTTCCATGAAGTGAGGAACCCTGGCCTTCTCTTTGGAAAAGCTGGTACAAGGACTGCCCAGGACCTGTGTTGCAACTGTCCTATCTTTTGACAAGATTATTTGGCACTGTCTTCTACTGGATTTTTTGATTCCTGTCTTTTCCCCATCTTGCTCCCCTAAATCCAAAAACCAAAACTCGATTTTCTCTAATGGATTTGAACATATTATTTCCTTTCTTGAACACTTCTGTTTTCTGTAGGATGAACTCTAAACGCCTATCACAGTGTATTGGGCCTTGACCTTTCCATCCTCAGTCCCTGGTGTTTGTCTTTACTTTCTCTTGCCCCATCTCTGCACACAAACTCAGCCTCTCTGAAGGTCTCATTCCTTCTGTTTTTCTCTTGCCCTTTCAAGCCCTTACATGCTGTTTTCTTGCTCAGAAATGCTTTCTCTGCCTCCTGCTCTGACTGATTACCCCCATTAACTCAGTGCAGCTACATTAATTTTCTAGTTGTTCCAAAGGCCAGGAAAGGCTGGAAACCTACTTTCTCCTTTTCCCTCAACCTGTCTCTGTTTAAATCCTCTTGATCCTACCGACAAGGTATCTGTAAATTTGTCTTCTCCTCTTTATCACCTGATCACTGTAACAGTCTCTTCCCCACCCTCCATGTCTTTAGTCTTTCCTAATTCAATCTATCAGTCCCCTCCCTTTGCAAAGTTATTCATGTCAATCTCTTGCTTAAAAGCCTTTAGGGCCCTAGTGGTGGTGTTCCTGCTGACCTCTCAAGCCTCATTTCCTGCACTCCAGGTACAAAGTAAAACCAAACAATGCTGGCCCCTAAGGAGCCCCCAGACTTCTATGTCCAGCACAGCCCCTTGTTCCAAGATCCTGCAGGGCCAGCTTGGCACAGTAGATAGAAACATGGCCTTTGGCACCAGACTGCTTGGATTCTAGCCTAGGCTCAGTGGCTTATTATCTGGCTGCCCTTAGGTGAAATACCTAACTTCATGGTCATCAGTTTCATCATCCATAAATAAGGACTAAATGTAGTACTTAGTTCCTAAGACTTTTAGAAAATTTTAAAAGATAATCCTGAAGAGTATTCAGAACAGTTTTAGGAACAGAGTAAATATTAAGTATTAGCTGTTATAATTGCCTGTTATACCCATATTCACCCTTGAGATTTGTCTGTTTTGTCTTCTTCTATTGCCTACAATGGTGCCTGACACATAGTAGATGTTCATTTAACATTTATTAGAAAATGAGGCCCAGCGTGGTGGTAATTCTATCACTCTGGGATGCCAAGGCAGGAGGATCTCATGAGTTCAAGAGTTTAAGACCAGCCTAAGCAATGTGAGACCCTGTCTCTACCAAAAGTAGAAAAATTAGCTGGGCATGGTGGCACACACCTGTAGTCCCAGCCACTTGAGAGGCCGAGGCAAGAGGATCACTTGAGTCCAGGAGTTTGAGGCTGTTGTAAGGTAAGCTGAGGCCATGGCATTGTAGCTCAGGCAACAGAGTGAGACTGTATCAATAGAAGAAAGAAAGGAAAAAAAGAAAGAAAGAAAGAAAGAGAGAGAGAGAGAGAGAGAGAGAGAGAGGGAGGGAGGGAGGGAGGGAAAAGAAAAGAAGAAAAGAAAGAATGAAAAGAAGGAAAGAAAAGGGAAGGGAAGAAAGGAAGGAAAGAAGGAAAGAAAGAGAAAGGGAAAGAAAAGAAAAAAAAATGAATTTACTAACTTAGTGTGTTTTGTCATACTTCATTTCACCAGTTAAATTATTATCAGGTTCTGGCAGCTACATTATTCCACCCTGTATTTCCAATACTAACCCTTGTTCTATAGTAGATGTCCAATTCATTTTAACTTATTCCCCTGTCAACTGGCTTTTACTTACTCAAATTTTGCAAAGATACAATGTAACTGGAGGAGACCCCAAACAGGGGAGTAAATGGAAAAGCACAGATGGCCCTAGCAGGAGATCAGGGCAGCAGATGGCTTACGGCTAGGGTAGAGAGGAGAGCTGTGAAGGGAACTCCTGGGAGCCTAGGAACCCAAGAAACCTAGCTATCTCAAGGAGCTCAAAATTGGCTAAATTTTGTTCTCTGTAATCCAAGTTTCTTCTTAGCTTATAAAATAGGTCTTATGAGAAAATCAGGCCCTAATGTTCCTTCCATCCCTGTTTCCCCTGTGCATCATGGACAGTATGATTCCCCATGTTTCACTGAGGAAGCTTTTTCACTAACAGCCATAATACCATGAGATATATTCATCTCATTCCATTTTCTAGGTACTAAATTTTGCATCTTCTTAAAAAAAAATTAATCCAAACATTAAGTGAGTCCTTACTGCTTCCCTATTTGCCAGATAAGGAAACTGAGACTTAGGTTAAAAGGACTTCTTATTAACCTTATTAAGAGATGGGTTTGGGATACAAGGTCATGTTTGCCACATGCCAGAACTGATACTCCGCCTTTTTTTTTTTTTGAGACAGAGTCTCATTATGTTGCCCTTGGTAGAGAGCTATGGCATCACAGCTCACAGCAAACTCTAACTCTTGGGCTCAAGCAATTCTCTTGCCTCTGCCTGTCTAGTAGCTGGGACTACAGGCGCCCACCACAACAATGCCCATTTTTTTATTTGTTTAGCAGGCTGGGGCCAGGTTCAAACCCACCACCCCCGTTTTGTGGATGTATGTTTCCATGTGGCTGGCGCTTTAACTGCTGAGCTAATAGTGCCAAGCCCAGAACAGATACTCTTAACCACTATGTCAGATTGCTTAATTTGAAAACTATCTATCAATTTGTTCACATGTTAGGCCTGGTGCTGGGTACTGGAAATGTAGAGATGAATGTGGGTGATCCTTTCTGTCCAGGAACTTGCGCTGTATCCTGGGTATAAACTAGTTAACAGGGAGTGAGGTCACAGGGTGGGGAATGCACAGAGTGCTAGAAAGTGAGGAGAAGGAAGTACTAACTCTGCTTGGAGAGTGGTCCTTGTGTCTAGCTACTGGTGACCAGTGCCATCCTAGTGTCGTAAGGATGGCAGTTGAGCCTCAGGTTCTCAAAGGAATTAGGAGTGATGATGACTCCAATGATGTTTCTGGAAGCATAAACATCAGCAGGTGCATAAAATATTTTTTTTAATGTTTATCGTGCTTTGTAAGTGAAAACAGAAAGCTCCACAGTAATTTGTATTTTATAACTCTATTTTAATAAAACATACATATGTATATATATGAAAAAAGCATGGCCAGTTATACACCAAACTATTTATCAGTGATTATTACTAAGTGATGAAATTCCAGGTGATTCTTTATATAGTTTTTCATTGTGGGTTGCACTTTTATTGCATGGATATATTTTATATTTGAAATATAAGTTTATTGTAGAAGTGTACAAACTGGTACATTTGGCATTATCTATTAAATTTGAAAATATGTGAACTCTTCCACTGGAGATACAGAGATAGAGTGGGGAAGGGTTTAGAACACCAACTCCTGAGCAGACTATTAGCAAGTATAAGGGGGGCCATGACAAAGGGAAGCTAAGGGGCTGCAGGAGGAACCCAAAGCCAGTCTTGGAGTTCAGGAGAGTCTTCCCAGAAGTCTGGAGTTGTTCCCCAGGTTGTGGTCTATTGCCCTTGGGTGACACTCCATGTCTCCCACAGAGTGATGGCTAGGCAGTGTGGAGGGGCTGCTGTGATTATACAGAGCTGTAAGAGAGGCTAACTTGTACAAGAGGTAACTTGTAGCGTATAAGATAGGAAATGATTTAGAAATGAAAACAACGTAAGGTAAGCATTTGTACTCTTATGTCAATCTGAAGAAAAAGTCATTGTCATTGAAAACAAGCCATGTTGTTAGCCTACACATTGGGTTTTCATGGTTTCAAATTTTCTTTTGTACTTGGGAAATATCATAACCTATCTCATGTGGACAAAATAAATTATAGCTTGGCTTTCTGTCATCATCTTGTGAACTAGTAAAAAGAATTTTCAGTAGGACTCATGGCGAAAAGTTTCAAAACTTGGATTCCCAGTTTGTAGTTGAAAAATAAATATAGGCTTTGAAAATAGTAGTAAGGGAATAGTAAAATCAATATATCATAATTAAATAAATTGAGGGATAGCTGTAAAATTAAATGCAACCATTATAGTGATATTTCTGAGGATGTTTTAATGGCATGAGAAATGCTTATGAAAAATACGATATTTAAAGACAATTTTAGGTCTATTGTGTAAAAAAATCCTTAGATAAAATATTGCGAGAAAATATACCTATATGTTGACAATGGTAACTGCTAGTTGGTTTGATTATGTATGTTTCTTTTTTACACTTTTGTATTTTTTATTTTCCAACATAAAAATTAATGAGTTTTTTGAAAATGAACTTTATTATGATATAATTCACACCACACAGTTCAGCCATTGAAAATGTACAGTGAATGGGTTTTTTGCATATTGACTGAATTGTGCAACTATCACCACGATTTAATTTTAGAACACTTTCATCATCTCCCCAAATTGCCCTGTTCCCACTAACAGTCACTCCCATTCCTGCTTCCCCTCTCAGCTCTAGGCAACTACTAATTTTTCTGTCTCTATAGATTTGCTTATTCTGGCTGTTCCATATAAGTGGAATCATGCAATATGTGCCCTTTGGTGTTCGATTCTTCGAAATAGCATAACGTTTTCAAGGCTTATCCATGTTGTAGCATGTATCAGCACTGCATTCTTTTTATTGACAATAATATTTCATTTCATTTTTACCACTTTTCATTACATTGTTCATCAGCTGACGGATTATTTGGTTTGTTTCCACTCTTTGGCTATTGTGAATAATGTGGTTATGAATATTCTTCCACAAACTTTTTTTTCAGATTGATATGAGTACAAATGCTTACGTTACGTTGTTTTCATTTTAAAAGTAAAGTTCAAATTGCCTTTGTACTCCTTTTGTGGGTGTATGTTTCCAATTCTTTTGTAGTATACCTAGGAGTAGAATTGTTAGGTCATATGATAACTCCATTTATCATTTGGAAGGACTGTTAAAATTTTGGTTTTTTTTTTTTTTTTTTTGAGACAGAATCTCACTTTGTCACCCTTGGTAGAGTGTGGTGGTGTCATAGCTCACAGCAACCTCAAACTCCTGGGCTCAAGCAATCCCCTTGCCTCAGCCTCCTAAGTAGCTGGGACTATGGGCACCTGCCACAGTGCCCAGCTATTTTTTAGGGACAGGGTCTTGCTCTTGCTCAGGCAGTTCTTGAACTCCTGAGCTCAAGCAATCCACCAGCCTTGACTCCCCAGAGTCCTGGGAATACAAGAATGAGCCATTGGCCTCCCCTACCCCCCACCCCGACCTCTGCAAAAGTATTTTCAAAGCTGCTTCACCATGTTATACACCAACAATGTGTGAGTGTGCCACTTTCTCCATGTCATTGCCATCACTGTTACTGTTTTTTTGATTCTAATCATCCTGGTGTTGTGGTTTTGAGTTGCATTTTTCTAATCACTAATGATATTGAACATCTTTTTGTTTGTTTGTTGGCCATTTGTTTATCTTCCTTTACCCATTCTTTAATTAGGTTGTTTGTTTTTGATTATTGAGTTGTGAGTTCTTTATATATTCTGGATACAAGTCTCATATCAGATATGTGATTTACAAATAATTAGTTTTCATTCTGTGGGTTGTTTTTTTACTTTCTTGAAGGTATCATTTGAAGCAAAAAAAAATTAATTTTGATAAAGTCCAACTTACCTATTTTTTTCTTTTGTCATTTGTGCTTTTGGTGTTTTATGTAAGAAACCATTACCTAACCTGAGGTTACAACTATTTACTTTTAGGTAAACTTCCAATAATTTTTTGGTTTTAGCTCTTACAGTTAATAGGTTTATCATCTATTTTGAGTTGCATTTTATCATGTCAGGAAGGGGTCTAATTTCATTCTTTTGCATGTGGATGTCTACTTGTCCCAGCACCATTTGTTGAAAGACTATTCTTTCGCCCTTGAATTGTTTTGATGTCCTTGTTGAAAATGAATTGACCATAAATGTAAGTTCATTGCTGAACTCTCAATTCTATTCTATTGATCTACACATCTATTCTACGCCAGTACTACATTGTCTTCATTACCATAGAGTTTTGTAGTAAGTCAGGGGTGTTCAACACATGGCCTAGGCTGGCTTTGAATATGGCCCAACACAAAATCATAAACTTACTTAAAATATTAGGAGATTTTTGGTGATTTTTTGGTGGAAGTCGACCGTGTGGTTCTCAAGTGTGAACTTTGTAGACAAACAACAATGTTGTGTTGCAGTGTCACATAATATAAACATACACACCCCTCTAAATTTGTATACCTGTGTAGGTTCAGTGTTATATCAGTGTGTGGCTTCCGTGTGTTATCATCTAAGCTCGGAAAGTTGAACTGACACTGTCAGACATTACATGTGTTTGTGGTGACATGGTAAGACAGTGATTATCAACAATATTTTTGCCTACTATTGCAACGTTAGGTATTTAATGTTATTTAGAAGTCAGGTAAGCATTCTTATTTGATTATTAAGGGTACTTCCCCACCTCAACCATGGTTCACATGTCACCTGTCACAATTTACAACTGGCTCTCTGCCTCACGGGGCATCAGCAGCAAAGATGTGGAAGGGCTCAAATCTTGGTTTCCATTTTTCTATCAATTAATTTTCACAATAAAGGTAAATATGGTCCCTTATCTATTATTATTTTTTGAATCCTAGCATGGCTTCTACAACATCTCAAAAGGAAACAGAAGCCCAGAAAAGAAAAATTACAAATGAAGGAAGATGAAAAGTGAACAGATCACTACTTTTTTTTGGTCAAAGTAAACAGTAAGGCACTCTGCTTAATTTGTAGGGAATTCCTGCAAGTTTTCTAAGACTATAATTTGAAAAGGTATTATATGCAAAAACACACTCCAAATTCAATACTTAGGAAAGATTGTGTCATAAGGACAAAATAAGGGAACTGAAAAAAGTCTTCTTAACAAGTATGTTTTTTTAAAAGTTACAACTCAAGACAGATTCCATCATAAAAGCTGGTTTATATGGTAGCATATCTAACAGCAAAAATGTCAAGATTTACTGATGGTGAGTTTATGTCATTTACTGATGGTGAGTTTATTAAACAATGTTTGGAAAGCATGGCAGATATAATTTGCCCTGAAGAAAGGGGGATAAGTTCTCAAATCAGATTGTCTCACCAGACTATATCCAAGCAAATTTTGAAGCAATTGGAAACTCTATCAAAAGAAGTTTGTAAAGTAAGGCTGCTAGTTTTATTTTATTATTGTTTGGGGTTCACTGAGGGTACAAAGAATTAAGTTACCCTGATTGCATTAGTTAGGTAAAGTCTCTCCTATAATCGTGTTCGGCCCCCAAGAGGTGTGCCATACACCATGACCCACATCCCTCTCCCTCTTCCCTTCTCCCTGCTCCTTCATTTCCCTGCCCACCACCTTGAATTGATTTGAGTTTTTCTCTTATGAGGGTGTGTATTAGATCATCTACTGGCAAGTCTGCAAATTTAAAATTGTATGCTTTGGTGATGGATGACAGCACTGATGCTACAAATGTGGCTCAAATTGCCATTTTTATTAGAGGTAGTCACCGAAGAAATGGCTTTTTTAGTGCCATTAAAAGACACAATTAAATCAAGAGACTTAACACCAAGCATTGTCTATTGTCAACATATCTGGTATAGTTACTGAGAGAGGGACTTTTAAAATTAATAAAAGATGACGCGATTGCCACCAAAACTCATGTTTGATGAACTATCATTGCATAGTACAAAAAGAAAACTACCACACAAAAGTTTTACAAATGGAGAATGTCATCCCAAATGTCAGCAAGATTGTGAATGTCTCAAGGACCAAGGGATCTAATTATCACCAATTCCAGGAAATCCTTGAAAGTATTGATACTGACTATGGCAACGGAAGCTAGATGGTTAAGTTGAGACCAAATGTTGAAAAGATTTTATTATTTATGACATGTTATCAAGTTGTTTATGGCATCAAAGTCCAAATTTGTGCCAGAACTTGACAATGAGGCCTGGCTTTTAGTAGATTTGACCACTCATTTAAATGAGTTACATGTGCATCTTCAAAGTGAAAACTAATTTATCAATATAATATTTCAAACATAACAGGGTTCCAAATGAAACTGCAAGTATGGCAAACTCAAATTAAGGCAAACAATAGGCAGCCTTGGTTTTCAATTTGATATAAGAGTTTGAAAACATTTCAAGATTTCTAGGAAAATAATATTTTGTGTATTTGTGACTTCATTTTCAGTCGACACAAATAAGTTACCTTCTTGTTTTCCAATGGAGTGCATAGAGCTGCAATCTGACATTCAGATTTAAAGGAAAATTTAAAGGAAAATTTGATCATGTTTCTTTACTGGACTTTTATAGATCCCATCTTCCCAGAGACAAATATTGCTCACTTCACCTTCACGCCTTATTCATGTATACATGTCATCCCTTTTTGGCAGCACCTGCATTTGCAAGCAACTATTTTCAAGAATGAGGCACATTAAGAGTAAAATTAGAATCAAAATACCTGATGAGCACCTTGAGAACTCACTGAGAATTACAACTATTTCCATCAAACCAGAGACTGATGCATTAGTTTCTAAACTATTATGTTGGATATCCCACTAGTTTTATGTTGTTCACTTTTACTTTTATTATTTTAAAATATATTTAAAAAACCAGAGATGTTTTATTACTTAAATATGTACATCATCTGTATTAGTGATTGCAAACTTGGGACTTGCTCAGCAATTTTAAAGGACTCTCTGAACATGCTGCTGCTTAATTAGGATTATTATGTGAGGACCTTTTTGCTTATCTGCGGACATCATGAAAATGATGGATGGACAGCCCCCCCCCCCCACACACACCCTCTTTCATTAGTATTTGAGTATTTAATGTGTGGCCCAAGACAAGTCTTCATCCAATGTGGTCCAGAGAAGGCAAAATGCTGGATACCCCCCTGTAGTAAATGTTAAAATCAGGAACTGTAAGTTCTCCAGCTTTGTTCTTTTTCAAGATAGTTTTGGGGGCTGGGCACGGTGGCTCATTCCTGTAATCCTAGCACTCTAGGAGATCGAGATGGGTGGATTACCCTGAACTCACAGGTTGGAGACCAGCCTGAGTAAGAGTGAGACCCTGTCTCTAAAAATAGCCAGGTGTTGTGGCCGGCACCTGTAGTCCCAGCTACTTGGGAGGCTAAGGCAAGAGAATTGCTTGAGCCCAAGAGTTGGAGGTTGCTGTGAGCTATGAGGCCATAGCACTCTAGTGAGGGTGACAAAGTGAGATTATGTCCCAAAAAAAAATAATAATAATTTTGGCCACCTTGGATCCTTTACATTTCCATGCATTGCTTTTATCTTGGGGGCAAGGGGAGTTTTTTAGGAAAAAAGAAAGAAAGAGAAAGGAAGATAGACATTGCTAAAGGAACTGTTAAATTCATTTTGTGCTTTCTGAGTGAAACTTCTGCAGTGCACTTTTTGTCTTGGATGGGAGAATTTCTCTTTCCTAAATTCTGTCCTGGTCATGATACATATCTTTTTTCACTGCTAATGAACACTGTGCAGTGATTTACTCAACCAATGCCTGCCTCATTTCTGGCCTTGGCTGGGTCAGGGGTTATTTCCACTTGGGTCCTACAAAACCCTAATTTTTGGTTTACTCTTAGAGAAGTATTATCACCTTCTGTTATTGTGGTCTCTACAATGTTTTGATTGCACACCTTATCAGCCTTTAAGTACTTTTGCATGTTCATTTTGAGTATACAAATATATGTATATTTATGCATTATGTAGATTCATGATTATCATATACATTAAAAACATACACAAAACAGAAATTTTAGAGGATGAGATAACACACGATTAGAAATGGAAGTTTCCCCACACTGTAATGACTTTTATCTATCTGGAGACTGCCTGCTTGGATCTTTCCTGGTTAGTATAACTGTGTGTTCCTAGTTCCCAGCCAGCCCAACTAGAGCCTGGTGCATAGCAGAAGATGAGTGACTGTTGTTCAAAAGAAAAATTTCAGATATTCTACTATTGCTACTGAAACACACTACTTGCATTCCTAGGTTTTGCACCTAGCAAATAGAGATTCTGCAGCTGTCATCCGGTAGGGTCTCTTTATAGAGGCTGTGGACTCCTCATTTCCCCTGTCTTCTCTTTTACCTTTGAATGCATCTGACTTATTTATTTAGAAAATAGCAACAGTATCATCCTTAACTTATACTCTTTATTTCATACTGTGTAGTCAGGCAGAGTCCTGGATGCTAAGAACCATAAAGAATATAAAGCCAGGTTTCTGATCAGGAGCTCTTGGATGTGAACGTCTGGACTTCAGGGAGGTGGATTGTAAAGAAAGAGCGAGGAGTTAGCCAAATGGAGATGAAGGAGGAAGGCCATCCTAGCTGAACTGCAGAAGCAATAAATGGCATGGAGGGACCAGCACATTCCCAGGTAGGGCAAAGTTTGCTATAGCTGGATACAGGGGGCGTGTGTTTTAAAAAGATCTCTCTGGTAGCTCCACGGAGTATTAGTCTTGAAGCAAGAGGTAAGGGGAGGCTTGGGTCCTTCGTGAGTAGGGCACATTTTAGGTGCAACGTGTACAGGTTTAATCAAGCAAGGGCTTGATAGAAGGCTTCATCCCATCTCTGCTCCAATTAAATCAAACCACACACGCACAAATAGAGGCTCAGATACATCCAGACAGAAAATAGCCTCTGGGGTATTCAGAATCCCCAGTCTACTGCCAGGCATGTCCAGGCCAGCCTGAAAGTCCAGGTGCTGGTGCCTTCCTGAATCACTCCCACTGGTAAGAAGGGGAGGGGCCAGTTGGCGCCCTAGGGGTGGGCCCTGCGCCGGGCTTGGCGGCCCGGAGGCGCCGGTGGGCGGGACCTTCCCGCCGGGCAGTGTCAGTAACGGCGTCAGGCCACGCCCCTCGGGGGGAGGGCGGGGCGCGAGCTGGAGCGCGAGCAGGGCCGGAGCCGGCCTGGTAGCCCGCCTAGCCAAGAGCAGCTAGCGGAGCGCCTGGGCGGCGGTGGCGGCTGCCGTGCGATGGCTCCCGCCGCGGACCGGAAGGGCTACTGGGGCCCCACGACCTCCACGCTGGACTGGTGCGAGGAGAACTACGCCGTGACTTGGTACATCGCCGAGTTCTGTGAGTGCGGCCTGAGGCGGGGAGGGAGTGGAGGGAGGGCGCGGGTCTGAGGAGAGACGCGGGGTGAGGAAGGCAAAGGGCGAACCTGGCTGCGAGGGTAGGCACCAGGCCCGACCCGGGGAGCCAGCGTGGGGCTCTCTGGACCAGCGGGAAGCTGAGGGAAGCGGACGCGGACTCCAGGGTGTCGAGTGAGGAGTGCCAGGATTTGGGCACGATGAAGGGGGCCCATAAGGTTGAGGGGCGGAAGAGAAGTTGGGAGCTCCTGCTGGACCTAAGGAGAACCTGAGGAGCGGGGATTCCTCCCTGAGGGGCGAAGTCGGGGCGGGCCGGGGGCCGCCGGAGAAGTCGGAGAGTGAAGGACTCTCCTCATTGAATGAGGGACCGGGACACCTGCTCTGCCGTTGCTACCAGCACCTTAGGCAGAAGGAGACAATCCCTGGATTGATCCTTACGCAAATCGGTGAAAATTTTAAGGTCTTTTCCTCCTCTGTTCTTGTTAGTCCACCTCCCTCACTTCCAGGGAACATTTTTGACCAGTCTGAGAGCCGAACACCTCTTCCCCTTGCTCCAAGATATCTTCAAGTACTGGAGATCATCCGCTCTCCGAGTACGGCTGTTCAGCTATGGTCTTGTACTAGAAGTACAATAGAAGGAAGAGCGCCCTAGTCTGCACCTTCCTGTTCCCAAGAGCACAGGGGACCAAGTCCTTCCCCCACTGTGTCCTATCTGACCACCTAGAAGTTAGGGGTCATCCGAGGACACTACTTCCACTGAATGCACCTTCCGAAGACTTAAGGAAGAGCCTTTCTGTAGCTGCTGCTCTGTTAGGCACTGCTGGCCAGTTGTTCTGTCTGTCTGTCTGTTTTCCTAGTTGATTTTTCTTGCCAGGCTGGGAGAAATCTGCCACTTTTTCTGTTGTTTAGTTTGGTCAAGTTTTAAGAGCACAACGTTCAATCCTACTTTCAGGTACCTGCTTCTGGCAAAGTACAGGGAATTATTCTTTGGCTAGCTATTACTGCCTACTTTTAATTGGATCTACTTCTCAGGATATGAAGTAAAATTTTTCTTAGCTCACCTTTTCATTGTTGAGTCCTGCTCCCAGGCATGTGTGTTTGGCTTTATAGGAAAGAGGCAAGCATTTCATGCCAGATGATCCTACATTATTCTGTTCCAGTAATTGGCTAAGTTAAAAAAAAGAAAACAGAAGACATTTTGCAGTTTTCAGGACTTTAGTACCATTCCCTTGAGACCATAATTTAGGCTGTCAATTTTCTTGAACTAGGCAAAGGGCTTGTTTGTAGTGTAAACTTGGCAGCATGTCCTTTGTTGACAAAGGACATGGTTTACCCAGTTTGTTGGTAAAGACTTTGAGAAGCCTATGCTTGGTCCAGAGCAGGGGTCCTCGAACTTTTTAAACAGGTGGCCAGTTTACTGTCCCTCAGACCGTTGGAGGGCCGGACTGCGGCCTCGGGACAAGTCGGCTGCTAAGCAGGACAGGCAGGGGTGGCAAAAACACCCAGTGGGCCGGATAAATGTCCTCGGTGGGCCGCATGTGGCCCGTGGGCCATAGTTTGAGGATGCCTGGTCCAGAGGATGAGGGCCACTTGTGGGAACAGACTTTAAACCTTGCTGTCTGAGCTATAAATGTGTAAAATGGAAAAGGAGATCTTAAGAGGCTTCAAATATTGGATGGACTCTTACATGGAACAGTTAACTTTTGTAGTGCTTTACAGTCTGGAATTAAGGCCTATGGGCAGAAATTAAATGGGAAGATTTTGCTTCAACATGAGGAAAAACTTTCTAATGGATGATACAGTCATGAAACAGTTTGGCTTGGATGATAGAGGACTCTTTTTTTTTTTTTTCTCCAACAAAGTAAAGCAAAGTTGAGGGCATTGTGTCACTGAAAGTTTTAAAGCAGACATTGCTCAAGTAACCCATGAATATTTTAGGAGGAAATAATTGTTTAGTAGAGAAAAAGGGCTAGCCTTAGTTGGCCTGTAGTTGCCTTCAAGCTTCCTGTGTCTACATAGATAATAATGACTCTTAGTTTAGAGCCAAGGTTTGGGATTAGAATCAAAAGAAAAAACTAACGGCTAAGTCATGTGGACAGTGAAAGAGCAAGATACTAGTGTTGTGGCAGATAGCGCTGAAAAATGGGAAATGGCTTCAGTTTTCAGTGTGCTCAGAAGAGGAAACTGAGTAGACTACAGGGAGGGATATGACAGGAATCTGAGGAGTTTCAAGAAAAGGATGAATGAATATTGGCAGGCCTTTGCACATGTACCTTGGGAGAAAGTACTCATATCTTGGAGTAGGAGAATTTAATCTTTGAAAAATATGTTGATTAGTAATATGTTTAAAATATGTGTTCATGGCTTGGCTTCTGTAGCACAGTGGTTGCAGCGCTTGGCGCCTATAGCACAGTGGTTGCAGCGCCAGCCACTTTCACAAAGGGTGACGGGTTCAAACCCGGCCCAGGTCAGCTAAACAACTGTAGCAAAAAAAATAGCCAGGTGTTGTGGCAGGCGCCTGTAGTCCTGGCTACTTGGAAGGCTGAGGCAAGAAAATTGCTTAAGCCCAAAAGTTTGAGGTTGCTGTGAGCTGTGATACCACAGCACTCTACCCAGGGTGACATAGTGAGACTCTATCTCAAAAAAAAAAAAATGTGTTCAGATCAAATGCAGTTTTATCACTAGTACTTACATTAATGATAATATATAGATGATAATATTAAGCATAGTAATGCTATTAATAGCTATTTTTTTTTCTTTGAGACAGAGCCTCAAGCTGACCCCCTGGGTAGAGTGCCATGGCATCACAGCTCACAGCAACCTCCAACTCCTGGGCTCAAGCGAGTCTCCTGCCTCAGCCTCCCAAGTAGCTGGGACCACAGGCGCCCGCCACAACGCCCGGCTATTTTTTTGGTTGCAGCCGTCATTGTTTGGCGGGCCCAGGCTGGATTTGAACCTGCCACCTTAGGTGTATGTGGCTGGCGCCTAAGCCACTTGAGCCACAGGTGCCGAGCCAATGGCTATTATCTAAGTGCTCACTCTAGGTCACATTTTGCTAATCACTTCATATCTTCATTTAGTGTATCTTTTTTTGTGTATGTGTGTGAGTCTCACTCTGTTGCTCAACCTAGAGAGCAGTGGCGGCAGCATCACAGTAAACCTCAGTATCTGGGCCCAAATGATCCTTCTGCCTCAACCTCCCAAGTAGCTAGGACTACAGGTGCGTGCCACCATGGCCAGCTAATTTTTTCTATTTTTTAGTAGAGACAGGGTTTTATTGTACTCAGGCTGGTCATGAACTCCTGAGCTCAAGTGATCCTCTTGCCTTGGCCTCCCAGAGTGCTAGGATTATATGTGGGTTATTACGAAAATTTTGAGATACACAAAAATCAAGAAAGGTAAAGTTAACATGGACAGAAACAAATGAAGCCCTCCTAGCAACACTGATAAGCCCAGCAAGTTGAAAGTTGCACAGGTGAACCAGAAAGGATGCTGTCAACTGTGTTTCTTGGAAGTGAAATAATGGACTATAACACCATCTGTTTCAAAACTTTTGTGGTAACCCATGTAGGCATGAGCCACCATGCCTGGCAATATTATCTCTTTTGATCTTTACAATCATTTCAGAAAGAAGGTATTATTATCCCCATTTCTTTTCTTTCTTTCTTTCTTTCTTTTTTTTTTTTTTTGGAGACGGAGCCTCAAGCTGTTGCCCTGGGTAGAGTGCTGTGGCATTATAGCTCACAGCAACCTCCAACTCCTGGGCACAAGCGATTCTCTTGCCTCAGCCTCCCAAGTAACTGGGACTACAGGCACCTGCCACAGTGCCTGGCTATTTTTTGGTTGCAGCCGTCATTGTTGTTTGGTGGGCCCAGGCTGAATTTGAACCCGCCAGATCAGGTGTATGTGGCTGGCGCTTTGGCTGCTTGAGCCACAGGTGCTGAGCCTATTATCCCCATTTCAAAGATTAAGAAATTGAAGCTTTGGGGCAGCACCTGTGGCTCAAAGGTGTAGGGCACTGGCCCCATATGCCAGAGGTGGCGGGTTCAAACCTGGCTCTAGCTAAAAAAAAAGCTAAAAGAAATTGAAGCTTTAAGAAATAACTTACCTTAGGTTGCAGTAAGTCTTGAGTGATAAACTTTCAAGTTGAAGTCTGATTCTAAAGCTACCATACCATCTTCTGTCCTAATGGTTATTCCTATCACGTATTCAGTGTTTTTCCCCACATTCATGAAATTCTATATTACCAAAAAGGACAAATTCAATAACTGTTCAATTTATTGCACTATCGTTCAACTGTCTTTCAGCCTTAAGGTATATACCTTTTGGGTCACAATGTAAAGATTGGGAAATTATATGTTCAGATAAGGCAGTGGTTCTCAGTCACTTTCAGCACGTGAAAAACTGTCTTTTTAGCATCTCTCAAGATCAATTCATATTCCTTTCCTTTCCTTTTTCTTTTCCTTTCCCCTGGGTAGAGTGCCAGAGCATCATAACTCACAGCAACCTTAAACTCTTGGGCTCAAGTGGTCATCTTGCTTTAGCCTCCTGAGTAGCTGGGACTAGAGGCATGTGCCACAATGCCTGGCTAGTGCTTTTCCTATTTTTAGTAGAGCTGGGGTCTCACTCTTGCTAAGGCTGATCTCAAACTCCTTAACCTGTCCACAAGCTCAAGCAGTACACTTGCCTTAGCCTCCCCAAGTGCGAGAATTACAGGTGTGAGCCACAGCACCTGACCCCAGATCAAATTTTGGTAAGGGCCAGGGGAAAAAATAGGGGGTCTCTTTTGAGTTGTGAAATAATAAACTACTTCCAGCCAGAAGTTATAGATAGAGGCAGTCCTTGTTTTGCATAATAGGGTGGGATCATACAATGACCTTGCACATTAAAACCAGGTAAAGTAATCTTAATAATCAATGGGAAAAGTTATATAGTAATCAGTGGAAAAAGACTGTTCTGTAATCTTTAAAAATTTTTGTCAAAACTTGTGTACTCTCTTACTCTCGGTTGTAAATATATAGAGAAAAAAAGTAAAGCATATTTATTTAGTACACTGTGATTTAAAACATTACCAACATTGAGGATCAAAGTGTTTTATTTCTTTGTAAAATAACTTATCAGAGTAGCTTGTACAGTGCTTGTCTTTTCATCATATAACTTATGATATGGAATGAGTATTTTTTCTGTTGTTGAGAATCCTTTCTAAAGCTTCCAAACTACATTCTTTGCAGTGAAATAGCTCCAAAAATTCCTTTAATTCAGAGATTTTTTGCTAGTATAATTTCTTCTGGGACATCTTCATCTTTTTTTTCCCCCATAGCCCCTTTGTTCATTTATGTCAATACATTTTTCTTCATTAAATTTTAATAAATATGTGCAGGCTGCATATTTATAGTCTCTTGAATGGTAGCAGTGTCAGCATTCTCATTGTCAGCTTTCTTATATAACTCTTGAGTTTGATTGAAATTTTACTTCCAACATTATCACTTTTTATTTCTCTGCAGCCCTTTCATCATTATTGCCCAGTTCCCTCCTATTATTCATTTTATAAAATAGCACATAATTTTATCACCTGGAGACAAGGAGGCAGCTCAAGTATATGCTTTGCTTTCTGTATAGGAACTGAATGATAGACGCACTGATCAACAGATTTTGAAAGAAGTTTCTTGGTTGGCCATGGATTGTGATGTACTTTTATTATTTACATAGTGATTTATGGACTTAATATCTAGCAGTGAAGTTTATACTATAGTCAGCTTCTCACACTTAATATACAGTGGTAACCAAAATTTGTTTTGTTTTGTTTGAGACAGAGTCTCACTCTGTCAGCCTGGGTAGAGTGCTGAAGCATATTCATAGCCCACAGCAACCTCAACCTCCCAGGTTTAAGCGATCCTCTTGCTTCAGCCTCCCAAGTAGCTGGAACTACAGACATATACCACTATCCCCGGCTAATTTTTTCCATTTTTAGTAGAGACTGGGTCTCATACTTGCTCAGGCTGGTCTTGAACTTCTGAGCTCAAGTGGTCCACCTGCCTTGGCCTTCCAGAGTGCTAGGATTATAGGTGTAAGCCACCACATCAGGCTTGGTTACTGAAATTTGAATTATGTTGGGGGGGGGGGATCGGTGCTATTTAACTAAATTGAATAGTTAAATATTTACCACTTATGTGGTAAGTGGAATTTGAACATATTAGTCTGCAAAGTGAAGACTACTGATATATTTCTAAACCTCAGAACATTCCTCTTAAGGAATGTTTGGTGTTGCCCTATTTTACAGAGGAGGAAGCTGAGTCTTAAGCAGCTCAGCATCAAACAGCTTTTATGTGGCAGAAATAGTATTCAAATTTAGGTCTGACAATTCTTTCTGCCAAGGTAGGAAGTCTACAGGAAGTGGAGTTTCAGGTACTATTGATTTAATGGAAAAAATATTACCAAAAGGGAGGTAGAAGGAAATTCTAAGCTTTAATTATTGCCTCAAAGAGGAATTAAAAAATTCTAGTTAAAAATTATTCAGAATGTTTCATTTATCCAGTAAATATTTATTGAGTACTTATTTTGTCATTGACTCAGACTAAAAAAAGAAAAAAAGATAACCAAAAATTATGTGTTCAAAGTAGCTGAGAGGCCTGTAGTGGTACAGATATGTATAAACAGGCACTTTCCTACTTTCTTTCTTTTTTTTGAGACAAAGCCTCAAGCTGTCGCCCTGGGTAGAGTGCTGTGGCATCATAGCTCACAGCAACCTCCATCTCCTGGGCTTAAGCAATTCTCTTGCCTCAGCCTCCCAATACAGGCACCTACCTTCAGCTATAGCTCAAAAATGTCATAAGTTAACTGAAGAATGAAGACCAAATGAAAGGCCAAATTCAGTGTACAACAGGTTTAGGTTTAATGTAGCTATGATGTTACGTGTATGTTTTTGTCTCTGGTTCTTGGCTTACAACTCCTATAGCCCTTGTTAATAATCTTTTGTTATAATGTTGGGGCACTTTAGGCCTGAGAAGCAGGCCTCAGGAAACAGAATCTCTCTCTCTGACCTTCTCTTGTCATCCTTTTACCTTCCTAAGCTAGGACTCTAATAAGGGTCTCCTTAAATGAGGACTACTAAGACCCCTCATTTCAGAGAGGGTCCTCTTCCTACCCTGGAGGAAGGAATGTTGCACAGACACCAGAAAAATCTGAACAAACAAACAGGGGCGGTGCCTATGGCTCAGAGGAGTAGGGCTCCGGCCCCTTATGTCGGAGGTGCCGGGTTCAAACCCAGCCCCAGCCAAAAACTG
>NW_003852396.1:25575793-25580404 GCF_000181295.1 Otolemur garnettii | reverse complement strand
AAAAAAAAAAAAAAAAAAAATCTGAACAAACAGGTCTTGCTGGGTTTCTCTAATCAGTCTTAGAACCTACCTTTTGTCCAATCGCATTTCAGCATGGTTGTCCATGCTTTAAACATGCCTATCCAATGAAGTCTTTATAAAAGGCTCAAGAGGCCAGGATTTGGAGAGCTTTTAAATAGCTAACAGGAAGGTGAACAAGAACTCATCTACTCGCCAGGAGGATGGTGCATACAAGTCCATGGGGAAGGAAGCTCTTGCCTTCCAGACTTTTCAGATCTTGCCCCATATATCTCTTCCTCTGGCTATTTATTTCTATTCTTTAAAATATAAAACATTCCAATACAAAGAATGATAAATGTTTGAGATGATGGATATGCTAATTGCCATATATTATATATATTAAAACATTGCTGTGGACCCCATGAATATGTACAATTAAAAAGAATTAAATACAATTAAAAAAAATCCTTTATAATAAACCTAGTAAATTTAAGTGTTTTCCTGAGTTCTGTGAGCCATTCCAGCAAATTAACTGAAATTAATAAAAAGGGGGGTGGGTTCTGGAAAACTCAACTTGAAGCCCATTAGTCAGATGTTCCAGAAGCCTAGATTTGTAACTGGTGTCAGAAGGAGGGGGGCAGTCTTGGGGATTGATCTAAAACTGTCTCTAGGAGATAGTGTTGGAATTAAACTGGAGGACAGTCAACCAGTGTCTGCTGCCGAACTGGTTGTTTGCTTGGTGTGTGGGGAGAAATTCCCATGCATTTGGTCACAGAACTCTTCTATGATGATTGTTGCATCAAAGAGTAGAGGAAAAATGCAGTTTGAGTTAGTTTTTTCACAAACAGTATTCAAGTCAGAGACATCAGTAAATTATTTTATGTGCTGTGATGGACATGTGTAGTGATATGTTAGAATGCAAGGAAAATTTTAAAAACTTAAAACATAGATAGGTTTGTGAAGGCTATGTAACATTAGTGCTGTGAGAACTGCCATACCCGCTATTTATTTTTAATTGTGGAAAAATACATATGACAAAATTTGTCATCTTAACCATTTTTAAGTGTACATATAATTTGGTTGTGAAGTACACTCACATTATTGTGTGGTTCAGAACTCTTCATCTTGCAAAATTGGAACTCTGTTAGCTCCCTGTTCTTACCTCCTCTCAGTCCCTGGCAGCTACCTATCTGCTTTCTGTCCTTATGAATTTGACTAATCTTAAGTATCTCATATAAGTGGAATTATACAGTATTTGTCTTTTTGTGACTGTCTTATCTCATTTAATATAATGTCCTCAAGGTTCATCTATGTAGTAGCATGTATCAGAATTTCCTTCCTTTTTAAGGCTGTATAAAATTTAATTGTATGTATATACCACATTTTCTTTATTCTTGTATTGCTTAGGTTGCTTCTTTTCAGCTACTGTGAATAATGCTGCTGTGAACGTGGGTATACAAATGTTTTTCAAGCCTCCAAGTGAAATTGCTGATAACATATGTGGTAACATAGCTATTTTAAACTTTTCATCATAAAGATGCCTTTTATTATTTTCTTTCATAGCTCCATGAATTTATTATTACTCTTTCATAAATTCTAATTTATTACTACTACACAAATTATAATTGTTAATGTACTTTATCTCTTTTTTAATTAATCAAAGACACATGTAATGTCTACCAGATGAGATCTAAACCCTGTCATCACACTGTAAAATATAATCTGCATAAAATATAATCACTAATTACCTTAATGTATTGATATAAAAAGGAAAACAAAAATATTTTTATATTTATATTGTAGTCTTCTTGTGGATAAATGTGATTTTTGGAATATTGAAAATAGCCAATAGAAATAATAATAGCTAACATTTATGGGGCTTAATGTATGTATTATCTAGTAAGAATCCTTATTATAATCTCTGCAGCAACTCTTTTATTTTTTTAAACTTCATTAAAATTAATATGAGGGCACAATATTTAGCTTACATTGTTCTTACTTAAAGGGCAAAGTTCCATTTGTAGAAGAGCTCCTCACCCAGGGGGCGTGTTATATACCCTTACAATGTGCACCTTAGGTAACATCCTGCCTCATGCCCTCCCTCCCTGCTGCCACATGTCCTCCCCCTTCCCCCTCTTGCTTCTCTCTACCCCCAAATTGAATATAATAGTGTTTTATTATTCTTAGGAATGTGTAATTGTTTATATATTGATTTAATATTAATATGGAGTACATTGGATATTCATCTTTCCATTCTTGCAATGCTTTGCTAAAAAGAATGTATTTCAACTCCATCCAGGTAAATGTAAAAGATGTAAAGTCTGTATCTTTTTTAATGGCTGCATAATATTCCATGGTATATAAATATACCACAGTTTATTGATCCATTCATGTGTTGATGGGCGCTTACGTTGCTTCCACAACTTGGCTATTATGAATTGAGCTGCAGCAACTCTTTTACGTTAGGTTCTGTTAGTACTATAGTATAGATGTGAAAATTTAGGGCAGAGTGAGATTAAATAATTTGTTCAAAATTTTGCAAGTGGCAAGTGGAAGATTTGAATTCATGTAGTCTGACTTCAGAGTGCATTCTCTCCTGTCTTTATTTTTTTACTTTTATAATTAGTTTTTGGAGATATAATTTACTTGTAAAAGAATGCATCTGTTTTAAGTGTATCATTTCAAAAGCTTTGACCAGTGTATGTACCTGTGTAATCACCATTTCAGTCAAGATGTTGATTATTTCTATAATCCTAAAAGTGCTCTGTTACCTAGTAGAGCACTAATTTGTAACCATATGTTATACCGCTTGTTCTCTGAAGTAGGTACTATTATATTCTTAATTTTACAGTTGAAGACATTGAAGTTTAGGAAGGTTAAGTAATTTGCACAAGATCACAGTAGGCAAGGACCCAAGTGACCCAAGGGCCATTCAGTTGCAAAGCTATGTGCTTAACTATGGTACTGTCCTGCCTCCTTCAGTTACCATTTTTTCAGACACCAGTGAGTCCAGGGACCTCAGGATGGGAACTGATGATCTAACCTTCTCATTTCATAAATAAGGAAAAAGACCTTGAGAAGTGAAGTGATCTGCCCAAGATAACATTGCAAGTTAGTGGTGAAGCCTAGGCTAGAATCCACATTCAGTAGTTTCCTAGTCTGGGAAATCATGGAGCTGAAGAAGGGGATGATGTCAGAGTTGTTAATGAGGTACCAGTTCACAGGACTTCCTCAGGACAAAAAGAGCTTGCAGTGAACTATTTAATTATGATTAAGAAACCCCAACACCTACAGAATGTTTTATAGCAGGCTTCTTGGACTTTAATGTGCACGTGAATTACCTAGCAATCTTGTTAAACACATATTTTGGTCCAGAACATCTGGAATGTGGCCTTAAAGTTTGCATTTCTTAAAAGCTTTCAGGTGATTACAGTGCTGCTGGTCTGGATTTGAGAAGAAGCAAGGCTTTAAGTTCACCTAGCACTTTTACATCTTTTCTCCTGTGAGGTATAGGTGTTATCCTTGTTGTATGTAGGAAACCAAGTTCAAAAGGATAAGCAGTTTGTTCAGGATCATGGGACTAGTCATGGACCCTAGGTTTCTCACTTAGAAAACCAAGTTAAGTGTTGATTCCCCTGCACAGTAATAGTAGGCTAAAAATACTGCATGTGAAGGAAACCTTAAAAATGATCATTCTGGGTAATGGCCTAAGTTAAACTTTTTCACTTCAGAAACAATTTTTATTCTTACTTGCTCCTTATTCTTTCTCAAGCTTAAACCAAGCCACCTGTTAGACTCAAGTCTGTAGTTAGCAAATCATTATTTGTATCAGTTTCTATAAAATAAGAATATTGATATTTGATAGGGCTATGAGATTTAATTGGCATGATACATGTGAAAGCACACAGTGAAGTGCCAAACATATATTTAGTGCTCAGTAAATATTATTTGAATTGGAATCTAGTCAAAGTAAGTTAAAAGAACAAACAAACCTGTGCTTTATTATAGTTACATTATTAGGACCTCCTCACCTGTTATGATTAATTTTATGTGAGAACTTGGCTGTGCCATAATATCTAATTATTTAATCAAACACTAATCTCAGTGTTGCTATGAAGCTATTTTGTAGCTGTGGTTACCATCTCCAAACAATTAACTTTAAGTAAAGGTGATTACCTCAATAATTTGGGTAGGGCTCATCCAACGAGTTGAAAGGCCTGAAGAGCAAAACAGGTTTCTGGGAGAAAACATTTCTGCCCTAAGGCTGCAGCATCAACTGCTTGAGTTTCCAAGGGATGGGGTGGGGTTGGAGGTGGTTAAACATTTATTTGGGGAAGTCTTTCTACTTGACTTCTTACCTTATAGTATCTTCCCTCCCTCCCTCCCTTTCTTTCTTCCTCTCTCTCTCTATTTATTTTTTTTACAGGAGCTCATAGATGCAGGATCTTTCATTGTTTTTAAATCCAGGATTTTTTTTTTTTTTTAGACGGAGCCTCAAGCTATCCCCCTGGGTAAAGTGCCGTGGCATCACAGCTCACAGCAACCTCGAACTCCTGGGCTCAAGCGAGTCTGCTGCCTAAGCCTCCCAAGTAGCTGGGACTACAGGCGCCC
>NW_003852396.1:25554347-25575773 GCF_000181295.1 Otolemur garnettii | reverse complement strand
TGTTGTTTGGCGGGCCCGGGCTGGGGATTCGAACCTGCCACCTTAGGTGTATGTGGCTGGTGCCTTAGCTACTTGAGCCACAGGCACCGAGCCTAAATCCAGGATTTTTAGGTGTTTTCTGTGAGAGTGTCAGTTGGACTTTCTAATGTGTCACACAATTTAACCTGATTGCTTTTGTTTTTTGCTGTTCTCTTGTCCTTTGTAGCTGTACTCTGTCAGTTAGTGGATATATCTTTTTTTTTATTAAATCATAAACACATAGATCATGTATACATTAATGCATTTATGGGGTACAACGTGCTGATTTCATATAGAATTAGGAACGCTTACATCACACTGGTTAATATATACTTCATCTCGTTTACTTAATTATTGTGTTAAGACATTTATACCCTACTAATAGATCTGACATGTACCCTTGGATACCTCTTTAAGCCTTGGCTAATCACTTCTTACAGAATTAGGTGCTGCTCTATTGCCCTTTGAGAACTTTCTATTGAGTAAAGGGTGAAAGCAAAATTCTAACATGGCATGAAATGCCCTTCAATTTTTTTAAATGAAAAATTTTAAAACAACAATAAACAACATATTTGAAAGAATTCTGCAGTGAATACCCATTCTACTTAGATTGTTCTACCATTAACATATTACTATACTTTTTTTTTAGACAGGTTCTCATTCTGTGGCCTAGACTAGACTACAGTGGCATCACCATAGCTCACCTACAACCTCAAACTCTTGGGTTCAAGCAGTCCTCCTGCCTCAGCCTCCCAAGTAGCTAGGAATACATGTGCTTGCCACCATGCTCAGCTAATTTTTCTATTTTTAGTAGAGATGGGGTCTCTATCTTGCTGAGGCATTCCACCTGCCTCAGCCTTCCAAAGCACTAGGATTACAGGTGTGAGCCATCACCTTTGATACTTGTTTTTAAAATCATGTATCTATTCATTTATTCTTTCTCCTTTCATCAACGCATTTCATTTTGGACACATTTCAAAGTAAATTGTAGACATCTGTTTGCTTTCTCTTAAATACTTAAACATTCAGGACAGCACCTGTGGCTCAAAGGAGTAGGGTGCCGGCCCCATATGCTGGAGGTGGTGGGTTCAAACCCAGCCCTGGCCAAAAACTGCAAAAAAATGAAAGAAAGAAAGAAAAAACTTAAACATTCATGTTCATTAAAGTTCAAGCTTTTATGTTTTTTCTTTTGATATCATTTTACATTCAGTGTAATACACAAGTCTTGAGTTATTTTTGCTGAATTTTAACAATTGCACACACTATATAAGCCAGTGGTTCTCAACCTTGCTAATGCTGCAGCCCTTTACTACAGTTCCTCATGTTGTGGTGACCCCCAACCATAAAATTATTTTTGTTACTACTTCATAACTGTAGTTTTGCTACTGTTATGAATCATAATGTAAATATCTGATATGTAGGAGACCCCCAAAGGGGTCGAGACCCACAGGTTGAGAACTGCTGTTATAACTGAACCTCTATCAAGATGGGGAACTTTTCCATCAATCAGGAAGGTTCCCTCATGCCACTTCCCTATTAATTCACACCTCTACTTTCCTCCTTCAATCCAGTGAAACCAACTGTTCTGACATTTTTTTCTTCACCATAGATTAGATTTGCTTGTTCTAGAGCTGCATATAAATGGAGTCACCTAGTACTTATTATTTAGTATAAGGCTTCTTTGGCTGAGCATAATGTTTCTGAGATTTGTGCTTGTTACTGTGTGGTAGTATTCTGTAGAATGAATATATCACAGTTTGTTACCCCATTTCCTGTTGATGGATGCCTGGGTGTTTTCAGATTTGGGCAATTATAAATAAAGTCTTATGAACATTCTTAGCCAAGTCTTTTTGTGGATATGTTTTCATTTTTTATAGGTAAATGCCGAGGATTATAATAATTTGGTTTAGTTTCATTAGAAACTGACAGAGTATTTTCTTTAAAATGGTTGTACTGTTTTATATTCACAGCATTTGGTTCACATCCTTGCCAACATTTAGTGTCAATCTTTAATTTTAGCCATTCTGGTGGATATGTAGTTTGTATCTCATAGTGGTAATTGGTTAATTCTTATCTCTTCAGTCTTTCTTCCTCCTTTTCCTTGTAATACTTAATCTTGCCTTAAAAAGCTATTTACATATGCATTTATACTCCTGTGTACCTTTTGTTGTTAATATTGTTCTCATGAAAGATAATAATCTGTTTTAAAATTATGAACTTGGGGTGATTACTCAGCAATAGATAACTGAAAAAGTATCTGAAGTTGAGTTTTGTGCATTTTTGATTTGCTGTTACAAAAACTGAGAGCATGTCAGATTACATCATATCTTTTATTCTCAGAAGATGAGAATTTAAAAATAAGAATCAGGGTTAGTACTTTTATAAGCCCCTCCATCCAAAGATTTCAAAGAATTTTATAAGTGTCATTTTATCTCTATAATATACTCAATAAGACTTAAAAAGTTATTTTACCCAATCAAGGTTGAAATAAGTCAGTTGTGGAGTTGGAAAAAAAATCTTTGACTCATTATAGGTGTGTACTTTTGCTCTTGCATACCTACATTCTTTAACTTTTCAGAGCAAGCTGCTTTTACTAAGTGGAAAGACTGGGTAAATCTAAAAAACAAAGCAGAACTCCAAAATTATGCATGTTAAAATCTTGATTCTGCCATGAAAACTGTGTTTTTATGACTGCCACTCAATTTTCATACATACTAAATGGTAAGGAAAGATTCCTAATAAGATAATATTCCTAAAAGTGAAAGATTATAGTTTCTAGGCTGTTTTACTTTCTTTTTAAGCAAACATGAGCGCAATTTGGCTTTGTCTTCAGAAATTCCATTGACCATTGGAGTTGATTCAGTTAGTCTTGCCATTTAGATGGATGTTCTCTGTTCTATTCACTACTCCACAAATAGCCAACCTAAAGTTTGATTGAAAGAGAGGCACTTCAACTGGCAGAGAATTCTCAGACCACCAAGGCTTGTAAGAAAGGTCTTTATTGGTGAGGGGAGGGAGGCTGCAGAGCAGCACCAGGGAGGAGAGGAGAGAAAGATAAGGAGAGAGTGGGGAAGAGAAGAGAGAGAGAGTAGAGAAGAGTGAGGGGAAGAGAAAAAAGAGCAGAGAAAGAAGGCAGAAGGAGGGGGGAGAGAGAGAGAGAGAGGGAGGGAGAGAGAGAGAGAGAATATATAGGGGAGTTTTAGAATGGTGACGGGCTGGTAGTAACCAATAAGGAGTTATTTCTCCAGCGGAAAGAGCCATTAGGGGCGGGCATCGGGAAATTGGAACAGGGTGATGAGGTAAGTGGGCCACTCCCTGTGCTAGGGGAGGAGTTGTAAGTTTAAGGGTAGGAAGGGCTTTGTGAGGCAATAATCTAACATTGATGAATGAAGCTAATTATGACATTGGTGAAGGAGGACAATAACCCTTTGGTTAAGAACAGTCATCATTAAACATTTAGCCCCTACTCTTGTATTCTTCCCTGATTGCATTTTCTTCCTTCTCCTCTAGAGATAACCAGTAGACTTAATTTAATGTTTATCATTTCCTAGATTTTACCACTTATGCATTTCTATAAATATACTATTTAGGTTCACTCGTTCTATATTTTATATAAGTAGAATTCTGCTGCTGCTTGGTTTTTTTACTCAAATTGTGTTCATTAGTATCATCCATGTTCCTGAAAATTGTCTATGTTTATGCACCTAAATATAATTCATTTATTTCTACTATTGTTTATTTTTTACAATTTTTTTTTTTTTTTTTTTTTTTGAGACAGAACCTCAAGCTGTCCCCCTGGGTAGAGTGCCGTAGCATAGCTCACAGCAACCTCCAACTCCTGGGCTCAAGCGAGTCTCTTGCCTCCGCCTCCCAAGTAGCTGGGACCACAGGCGCCCGCCACAACGCCCGGCTGTTTTTTTGGTTGCAGCCGTCATTGTTGTTTGGCGGGTCCAGGCTGGGGATTCGAACCCGCCACCTTAGGTGTACGTGGCTGGCGCCTTAGCCGGTTGAGCTATAGGCGCCGAGCCTACAATTTTTTTAATACATTAATGCATCTATGGGGTACAATGTGGTGGTTTCATCTACTATTGTTTAAAATTCTACTGTATAAATATATTGAGTATCCTTTCTTCGATCATTGAACGTTTTATTCCTTCCAGATTTTTTGCTATTATGAATAAGGCTGCTGTGAACATTCTTGTACATCTTCTGGAACCAAGAAATGTAAGAGTTTCTGTATACATTTAGGAGTGTAATTGTTAGAACATAGGCATGCCCATATTCAACTTTAACTATATTAGAAGTTCTTGAACTTTTATGTGTGATAACCCCTTTACACATTTAAAAATTATTGAGAATGCCAAAGAGCTTACTAGTTATATCTGTTGGCACTTACTGTATTAGAAGTTAAAATTGAAAACATTCTAAATCTTTCTTAATCCATTTAAGACTCAATGTTTGTGAGGAATGACACTTGTCCATTTAGTATCAGTAGTATGTTTCTTTTTATTGCTGAGTATCCCATTGTATGAATATACAATAATTTGTTTATCCATTTTCCTAATTTTTCTTTATTTGAAACAGAGCCTCAAGCTGTCACCCTGGGTAGAGTGCTGTGGCATCACAGCTCACAGCAACTTCCAACTCCTGGCTGGGCTTAAGCAATTCTCTTGCCTCAGCCTCCCTTAAGCAATTCTCTTATCTGAGGTGGGACTGCAGGTGCTCACCACAACACCTGGCTATTTTTTGGTTGCAGTTGTCATTGTTGTTTGGCAGGCCCGGGCTAGATTTGAACCTGCCAGCTCTGGTGTAGTTGGCTGGCTCCTTAGCTGCTTGAGCTACAGGTGCTGGGCCTATCCATTTTCCTTTTGCTGGAACTCGCTATTTCCAGTTTTTGGCTGTTATGAATAATATTCTTATATGTGAACATTCTTATACAAATCTTTTTATGAACCTATGTTTTCATTTTTCTTGAGTACCCAGGAGTGGATTACCCAGTCATAGGGTTGATTTATGTTTAGTTTCATGACAGACTGTAAGACTTTTTCTATAACATCATGTACCATTTTTTCATTCTCATCAAGGAAGTTTTAGGTTTGGTGTTGTCATTTGTAATTTTATCTATTTTGTGGTATGTGTCATATCTTATTGTAATTTTTCAGACAAAGTCTCCCATTGTTGCCCAGGTTAGAGTGCAGTGGCATCATTATAGCTCACTGCAACTCCTGGCTTGTAGCAATCCTCCTGGCTTGACCTCCCAGAGTTCTAGGATTATAGGGCCACCTCTCCTAGCCTGTCATTGTAGTTATCAAATATCCTAATATCTGATCATGTTAGGACATTTTCCTATGCTTCTTGGCCATTTATATATCTTCTTTTGTGAAGTGTCTTTTCAAATCTTTTCCCATTTAAAAAATTGGGTTGAGGAAGGAGCAAGGTAGTGGCTGAGTAATAGCTTCATTGCAACCAGGTGTGGTGAGATTGGGGTGAGAAAACTCCAGGCATCTCTGGCTTATGGGCTCTGCCGAGAAATATCCCTTTGGGGATACAGGGAGACAGCGAGAGACTTCTGACCCCAGGAGGAGGACAAAAGCAGTGGTGAAGTGGCAAGTGGTTGCATTTGGTCTAAGGCTGCTGCAGCTGTAACTAGAACAGCAGTGAGAATGCAGACAGGAAAGATCTTCCCTGTGGGTTGTTTTGTTTTTTGGACTTGGGCACTCGGTTGAATTACCTTGGGAGATCTTGAATGAGAGTGCCAGTGACTTTAAGCATTGTCCAGGGTCTGGGACTGAGCTGCTGGGCCGGAAGGGAGCTAGCATTTTTCGGCTATGGGCCCCAACTGCAGCCATTGTGGGAGAATTGCCCTGCAGGCTCTGCCCTCAGGGTCTCAGAGCTAGGCTCAGGCTGGGAGGGTGATCTAGTAACTGTGAGCAGCACCAAAGGCTGGGACTGAGATGCAGAGCTTTCAGTGCTTGGCAGTAGGAGGGTTGCCTTGCAGCCTCAGCCCTCAGGAGCATAGAGTGAGGCTGGTTTTGGCACACTGAATAAGTGGGCAGCCACTTCAGGAGAGATCCCAGTGACAAGTGCTTTCCTGGGAAAACTTCTGCTTAGCCAAGGTTAATGGTTTAAAGTGTCTTTTAAGTGGGCTGAGAGAGATTCAGGCTGTCATTCCTGCGAGGGTTTGAGGGGAAAGAAGTCAGCAGAGGCCTCCAGGCTCTCTCATACAGGTGTATTAGCATTGTAATTAGTGTCTTATACTCCAGATCACCTGTTGCCCAGATGATATTCAGCAAGATAAATATACTGCTTTGTTGTTGTTTTTTTTATTTCAACATTTTCTCCCTAGATTTTTCTTTTCTTTCTTCATTTCTCTAGTTCAAATATAATTTTACATTGTTGCCTTCTTTAATAATATTCTTATTCTTATTCTTTAATAATAAGAACTTCGTTTTTGCCCCTGTTTTTTGGTTTTTCCCCCAATTTTATCCTGTAAAGTTTTCTGTTTGTTGGTTTTGCTTTGATTTATAGTATCTTTGTCTTTCCTCTGTATTTGGTGGAGGTGGGGTACCGTGCCTGCTCAGGCTGGCAAAGAGCAGCTGAATTCAAGGGAACCACCCAACCCAGCACCCCCAGAGGTTGGGGGTTCTGAAGATGTGGGTCAAAGTACCCTACTCTACACCTTTATTACTCTTGTGTCCCTCTTTTTTTGCTTCTCTTCTTTTTGTCAATATTCCCTTTTACTCAGACCTTTTCCTTTCTCTTTTTTCTTTTTTATATTTTTTTACATCTTTTTTTCCCTTATTGCTCTTCAGTCTTCTCATCCTTTTAGTCCTGTACCAAAAGGACTCATGGAAACCTTAGACCAGAGGCATGATGAGTTAAAGAGCAAGAGGAAGTGAAAGGAAAATTAGGGCAAGGAAACAGATAAAAGAAAACACTCCTGAGGAAGAATCAGCAGAAAAATTCCAGCAACATGAAAAACTAGTCCAGAGCAACCTCTCCAAGAAATGATGAGGTAGCTACAACAGAGGAGGCTACCTATAAAGAAATGTTAGAAATGACAGAAGGGGAATTTAAAATACCGAAGATGAAAACAATGAAGGAAATTGCTGAGAAAGTGGACAATAACCAAAAAACAATGAAGGAAATTGCGGAGAAAGTGCAAAATAACCAGAAGAAAATCCAAAACCAGAATCAAATAAGAGATGAATGATATGAAGAATATAGAAAGAATATAGTAGAGCTGAAGGAATTGAAGCAGTCAATTAGGGAACTTAAAGATTCAATAGAAAGTATCAACAACAGATTAGACTATGCAGAAGAAAGAATCTCAGAGGTGGAAGACAAAGCTCTTGAGATAACTCAGATAGTTAAAGAGGCAGGAAAAAAGAGAGAGAAAGCAAAACATTCACTGACAGAGTTATGGGACTTTATGAAGCAATCAAATGTACAAGTTATAGGTATCCCAGAAGAGGAAGAAGAATACCCCAGAGGAATGGAAGCCATACTAGAGAATATTATAAATGAAAATTTCCCAAATATCACCAAGGATTCTGACATACTCCTTTCAGAGGGGTATAGGACCCCAGGTTGCCTCAAGTCAAATAGAACTTCTCCAAGACACATTGTGATGAGCCTGTCCAAAGTCAAAACAAACAAAAAGATTCTTCAAGCTGCCAGGAGTAAGTGCTAATTGACGTACAGGGGCAAATCCATCAGGGTGACTGCAGACTTCTCTAATGAAACTTTTCAAGCCAGAAGACAATGGTCATCTACCTTTAATCTTCTTAAATAAAATGATTTTGTGCCCACAATTCTATATCCTGCTAAGCTAAGCTTTAAAATTGATGGAGAAATCAAATCTTTTACTGACATGCAAACATTGAGGAAATTTGCCACAACAAGACCAGCTCTATATTAAATACTTCAATCTGTTCTACACACTGACCATCACAATGGACCACCAGCAAAGTAAGCACCCAGAAATTAAAGGACAGAACCTAGCTTTCACAATGATGCAAAATATAAAACTAAGCAATGGACTTTCACAGAATAAGATGAATAGAACACTACCACACTTATCAATTATCTCAATAAATGTTAATGGCTTGAATTCCCCACTTAAGAGACATAGACTGGCTGATTGGATTAAAAAACATAAGCCATCCATCTGCTGTCTGTAGGAAACATACCTAGCCTCAAAAGACAAAACTCCAAGTTAAGGGTTGGAAGACAATTTTTTTGGCAAACGGAATTCAGAAGAAAAGAGGGGTTGCAATCTTATTTTCAGATACAAAGCAACTAAAGCCAAAAAGACAAAGATGGACACTTTGGGAACAATACAACAAGAAAACATTTCAATTCTAAATATTTATGCACCCAACTTAAATGTTCCCAGACTCTTGAAACAGACCTTAATTAGTCTGAGCAATACGATATCCTATAACACCATAATAATAGGAGACTTTCCTCTTACAAGCTGGACAGATCCTCTAAACAGAAATTAAACAAAGATATAAGGGACTTAAATGAGACCCTACAACAACTGTGCTTGATAGATGTATATAGAACACTCCATCCCAAAGCTAAAGAATATACATTCTTCTCATCAGCCCATGGAACATTCTCCAAAATTAATCATATCCTAGGACACAAAACCTCAATAGAATCAAAAGAATTGAAATTTTACCTTGTATCTTGTCAGACCACAAGGCATTAAAGCTGAAATTCAACTCCAACAAAATCATTTTAACCCCACACAAAAGCATGTAAATTAAACAACCTTATGCTAAATGACAATTGGGTGCAGGAAGAAATAAAAGAGGAAAGCATTAACTTCCTTGAGCATAAACACAAGCTACCAAAACCTGTGGGATACAGCAAAAGCAGTCTTCAGAGGAAATTTTATCGCTTTAAATGCCTACTTCCAAAAAAAAGAAAGCACATCAACAAACTCACAAGTCATCTTATGGAAAAAGAAGAACAATCTAAGCCAAAATCAGCAGAAGAAAAGAAATATCCAAAATTAAATCAGAGATTAATGAAATTGAAAAGAAAAGAATCATTCAGAAAATTAATGAAACAAGGAGTTGGTTTTTTAAAAAACTAAATAAAATAGATAAACCTTTGGCCAGACTAACTAGAAATAGAAAAGTAAAATCTCTAGTAACCTCAATCAGAAATGATAAAGGGGAAATAACAACAGATGCCACAAAGATTATCTGTGAATACTAACAGAAATTCTATGCCCAGAAATTTGACAATGTGAACGAAAAGATCAATATTTAAAATCACACCCTCTCCCTAGACTTAGCCAGGAAGAAATAGGGCTCCTGAACAGACCAATTTCAAGTACTGAGATCAAAGAAACAATAAAAACTCTTCCACCAAAAAAATGCCCTGGTCCGGATGGCTTCACACAGAATTCTATCAAACCTTCTAAGAAGAGCTTATTCCCATACTGCAGAAATTATTCCAAAAACTTGAGGAGGAAAGCATCTTCCCCCAACATGTTCTACAAAGCAAACATCACCCTGATACCAAAACCAGGAAAAGACCCAACTAAAAAGGAGAACTTCAGACCAATTTCACTGATGAATATAGATGCAAAAATTCTCAACTAAATTCTAGCCAATAGATTACAGTGCATCATCAAAACAGTCATACATTATGATCAAGTAGGTTTCATCCCAGGGATGCAAGGCTGGTTTAACATACGCAAATCCATAAATGTTATTCACTATATCAACAGAGGCAAAAACAAAGACCATACGATCTTCTCAATAAATGCAGGAAAAGCATTTGATAAAATCCAGCATTCTTTTCTAATTAAAACACTGAATAGTATAAGTGGCACGTTTCTTAAACTGGTCAAAGCTATCTACAACAAACCCACAGCTAATATTTTACCGAATGGAGTAAAACTGAAAGCAATTCTACTTAGAACTGGAGCCAGACAAGGTTGTCCTGTTTTGCCATTACTATTCAACATAGTGCTGGAAGATCTAGCCAATACAATTAGGCAAGAGAAGGAAATAAAGGACATCCAAATGGGAGCAGAGGAGAGAACCCCAAAGACTGAACCATAGACTTTTGGAAGTCATCAAAAAATACAATAATGTCTCAGGATATAAAATCAGTGTCCACAAGTCACTAGCCTTTGTATATGCAAATAACAGCCAAGATAAGAGGCTAATTAAGGATCTCTGTAAAGAAAATTATGAAACCCTAAGAAAAGAAATAGCAGAGGATAGTAACAAAATGGAAGAACATACCATGCTCATGGCTGGCAAGAATCAACATTGTTAAAATATCTATACTTCCCAAAGCAATCTACCTATTCAATGCCATCCCTATTAAAATACCAACATCGTACTTTCAAGACTTGGAAAAAATAATTCTTTGTTTTGTATGGAACCAGGAAAAAAAAATCCCGTGTAGGTAAGGCAGTTCTTAGTAAAAAACAAAGCCTGGGACATCAGCATACCAGACTTTAGGCTGTACTACAAAGCCATACTGGTCAAAACAGCATGGTATTGGCACTAAAATAGAGACATGGACATTTGGAATCGAATAGAAAACCAGGAAATGAAACTAATATCTTACTGCCACCTAATCTTTGATAAACCAAACAAAAACATACAGTGGGGGAAAGAATCTATTCAATAAATGGTGCTGGAAGAACTGGATATCCATATGTAAAAGACTGAAATGACCCGCCCCTTTCTCCACTCACAAAAATTGATTCAAGATGGATAAAAGACCTAAATTTAAGGCATAAAATGATAAAAATCCTCAAAGCATAGGAAAAACACTTGATGATGTCAGCCTGGGTAAAGACTTTATGAAGACTTCCATGGCAATTGCAACAACAGCAAAAATAAATGGGACTAATGAAACTGAAAAGCTGCTGTACAGCTCAGGAGACAACAACCAAAGCAAATAGACAACCTGCACAATCAGAAAGGATATTTGCATATTTTGAATCCAACAAAAGCTTGATAACTAGAATCTATAGAGAACTCAAATTAATCCATATGAAAGAAGCCAACAGTCCTATATGTCAGTGGGTAAGAGACATGAGTAGAACCTTCTCTAAAGAAGACAGATGAATGGCTAGCAAACATGTGAAAAAATTCTTATCATCCCTAATTATTAGAGAAATGCAAATCAAAACCATCCTGAGGTATCATCTAACCCCAGCAAGAATGGCCCACATCACAAATCTCAAAACTCCAGATGCTGGTGTAGATGTGGAAAGAAAGGAACACTTTTACACTGCTGGTGGGACTGCAAACTAATACAACCTTTTTGGAAGGATGTATGGAGAGCCCTCAAAGAACTCAAGTCATACCTCCCATTTGATCCTGCAATCCCATTACTGGGCATCTACCCAGAAGGAAATAAATCCTTTTATCATAAGGACACTTGCACTAGACTGTTCATTGCAGTTCAATTTACAATCACTAAAATGTGGAAATAGCATAAATGCCTACCAACCCAGGAATGGATTAGCAAGCTGGGGTATATGTATACCATGGAATATTATTCAGCCACTAAAAAAATGGAGACTTTATATCCTTTGTATTAACCTGGATGGAAGTGGAACACATTACTTGTAAAGCATCACGAGAATGGAGAAACATGAATCTTATGTACTCAATTTTGATACGGGGACAATTAATAATCTTGTGGTAGAGGGTATGAGAAGGGGAGAACAGAGAGAGAGAGAGAGAAGGAAGAAGGTTGGTGGGGGAAAGGAACAGGAGAGAGAGGGGAGGAGAGAGGGGGTTGGGGGTCTTGGTGTGTGACACACCTTTTGGGGGCAAGACACAATTATAAGAGGGACTATACCTAACAAATGTAATCAGTGTAACCTGGTTTCTTGTACCCTCAATGAATTCCCAACAATAAAAAATATATAAGTAAATAAATTGGGTTGTCTTTTTATTACTGAGTTGTAGGGGCTCCTTACATATTCTGAATATAAGTCCTTTTGTGAGATGGATGTTTTGTGACTATTTTCTCCCTGTTTATGACTATTCTGCTTTTGTAAAGTTATCTTTTGAGGAGAAATTGTACATTTTGATGGAATTCAATTTGTCTGTTTTTTTCTTTTATGGTTATTGTTTTTCTTATTTCATCTAAAACTCTCTGTCTGCCCTCAAGTTGTGGAGATATTCTCCTGTATTCTTTTCTAGAGGCTTTATAGTTAATAACTTTATACTCGGATATATATACCCATCCCAAATTTGTTTTCACCTGTGGTATGAGGTAGGGATTGAAGTTGATTTTTCTTCATAAGCATATCCAGTTATTATATAATCATTTGCAGAAAGGCCTTCTCTTACCCCACTGTGTTACTTTGCTTCTTTGTCAAAAATTAGTCAACTTTACATGTAGGTCTATTTGTGAGTTCTCTATTTTAATCTGCTGATCTATTTGTCTGTCCTTATGCCATTACAATGGAGTCTTTTTTATTTTTTCTGTTTGGGTCCTTGGATTAAAGACAATAGGGTCTTAATATAACTTTATGGTAAGCCTTGAAATCAACTACTGTAAGTCTTCCATCTTGGTTCTTTTAAGGATTGTTTTAAATATTCTAGGTCTTAGACATTTCCACATAAATTTTATAATCAGCCTGTTAATTGTGGTTTTAAAAGATATGTACAATTTTTTTTGCTACTTCTATATTCATGAGGTAGAAATTATTCTCCCTTTGTGTGTGGGCAAAATTTATTGATTAGCTTCTAATAATATAAAGTAGACATAATGGGGTAAAACATTGGATACTAGATTATAAAAGGCATGACTGCTTTCCTGTTGACCTCTTTCTTGAATCACTCACTGGGAGGAAACCAATTCTCAAGTCATGAAGTGAGATCCTGAGGCCTCAGGCCAACAGAAATGCAAATTAGCCTTCTTGGAAGCAGATCCTCCACCTGCATTCAAGCTTTCAGATGGCTGCAGTCCTGGCCAACATTTTGACCACATCCTCATGAGAGATCAGGAGTTTAAACTGGTTCTATATTCGTGACTCTTAGAAACTATATGAGATAATTAATGTTTGATGTTTTAAGCTGTTAAATTTTGAGGTAATTTGTTATGCAAATAGATAACTAATAACAAATACAGTAATTTTTATTTTTAAAAAACCTACTGGGATTATGATTGGGATTGTCCTATATTTATAAATCAATATGGGGACTTTGGGAGGCTAAGGCATGGGAGGATTGCTTGAGGCCAGGAGTTTGAGGCCAGCCTGGGCAGGAGCAAGACCCCATTTCTACTAAAAAAGGAAAAAATGACTAGGTGTGGTGGCACATGGCCTATAGTCCCCACTACTCAGGAAGCTAAGGCAGGAGGATCAACTGAACCCAGGAGTTTGAGGTTGCAGTGAGCTATATGACACCATTGTACTTTAACCCAGGTGACAAAATGAGACCCTGTCTCCAAAAAAAAAAAAAAAAAATCAATATAGGGAGAACAAACACCTTAAAAATATGAATCTTATAGTCTACTGTGGTATATTTCTCAATTTATTTATGGTCTCCTTTAATTTCTCCTAGCAGTTTTGTAGTTTTTAATGTAGAGGTATATATCTTTTTTTTTTTGAGGTATTATATCTTGATATTCCAAGTATTTTATATTTTTTTGAGCTAACTTGTAGTTCATTTTTATAGTTTGCTGCTGACATACGTATATATATATATATATATATATATATATTTGATTTTTATTATCCTTATTATCTTCTACTTTGCCAATTTTCTACAATTAATTTGCTAGAGTGGCTAACAGAACTCAGTAAAACATTTACATTTTCTAGTTTTATTATAAAAGATATTACAAAGGATACAGATGAAGATGCACAGGGCAAGGTATGGGAAGGGTGTGGGCTTCCATGCCCTTCCCAGTTGTACCAAGAACTCTTCTTTCAGGAAGCTCTCTGTACCCCATCCTTTTGGGCCTTTAATGAAGATTTCTTTGGATAAGTACAATGGAAGCATGGACAGCTGTGTAGAAACGTGAGTGGGCAAAAAGGGACAAAGTGGGGACACTCAGGAAGTATTTTCTGTTTAGATTCTTCTGGGCCTGTCTGCAGCATTCCTTCCTTCAGAGTATGGGGCAGGAACCTTTTGAAATGGGGATTTTGTGACCTACAATGAAACAGGATAGATCAGAGAATTTCTTTATGACCAACTCCAAGACAAAAAGGTAAAGAGTGGAATATATTTTTGGTTTCCTGAATCTGCCTTGGGAAAAATAACTAGGGTTATGGGAGCTATATTGCCCATACTTCTTAGCTGTATACCACAGATTTTGATATGTTTTGTTTTTACTTTTCCTGTGATTTTGCCTGTAACCTGTGGGCCATTTATGAATATATTGTCTAATTTCCAAATATTGGGGATTTGCAAGCCTTCATTTTAGTTTAATTTCATTGTGTTAAGAGAACATACTTTTTATTTAATTAAAATTCTTTTAAATTTTATTGGTTTATCTCATATTTCTTCATGTAGTCTGTCTTGGTAAATCTTCCACATGCACTTCAACATGTATCCTACTGCTTATGCATGTAGTATTGCAATGGGTTGAATGTTTGTGACTTCCCAAAATTCATATGTTGAAACCCTAATCCCAATATGATGGTATGTGGAGATAGGACCTTTGGGAAGAAATTAGATTATGAGGATGGAGCCTTCATGAATGAGATTGGTGCCCTTATAAGAAGAGGCTGGAGACCAGCTAGTATTCTTTTCACCATTTCAGTATATCATGAGAAGTTGGCAACCTGTAACTCAGAATAGTGCCCTGAGAAAATTCAACTATGCCAGTGATTTTCTTTTTTTTTTAAGAGACAAAGTCTTACTTTATCGCCCTTGGTAGAGGGCCATGGTGTCACACTGCTCACAGCAACCTCCAACTCCTGGGCTTAGGTGATTCTCTTGCCTCAGCCTCCTGAATAGCTGGGACTTCAGGCACCTGCCACAACACCCAGCTATTTTTTGTTGCAGTTCATCTGGGACCGGGTTCAAACCTGCCACCCTTGGTATATGGAGCCGGTGCCCTACCCACTGAGCCACAGGTGCCACCCTATGCCAGTGATTTTCTTTTCTTTCTTTTTTTAAATTAAGTGATAGCTATGTACATTAATGTAATCATGGGGTACAGTGTGATGTTTTCATATACAATTTATGCCAGTGATTTTCAGTGTGCCATGGTGTGCTGTGAAAAATTTTAAAGATCATTAATGAAATTATTTTTGAAAAGTTCAAAGCACAGTAAATATATACTTTTTTTTACTCTTTTTTTTTGATCAACATAATTTAAGTGTGCTGTGAAAGTTTACCTATGGGTTCAAGTGTGCCATGAGATTAAAAAAAAGTTGAAAAACACTGAACTGTGCTAATCCACTGATCTCAGACTTTCAGCTTACAGAGTTGTGAGAAATAAATTTCCATTATTTATAAGCTGGCCTGTCTATGGTGATTTGTTATAGTACCCTGAACTGACTAAGCCAAATGTTCTATAAATGTCAGGTCAAATTGATTGATAATGTTGTTCAAGTCTTCTGCATATTGCTGATTTTCTGTCTACTTCTATTAGTTATTACAAAGAGTGTTGGAATCACCAATGATAATAACAAATTTTTCTATATCTCCTTTCCATTCTTATTTTATATGTTTTGACATGGCATTTTTAGGACTATTAAAAAAAGAGTAGAAGGAAGAATATACTTACTATGCTTTGAAATTCTTTGGAAAATAATTAATGATCTTTAAAAATTTTCATAGCAAATCTAAGATTCTCTCATGGCACACCAGTGTGCCATGGCATACTGGTTGAAAATCAGTGCTTTAGGGATTACAATATACCTTAGCTTTTCACAAACCACTTCATGAAAAAGGTAGAACTTGCACAAATTGTATAGGTTCATATCTTACCTACTTTGTTTTTTATGTTATAGTTATGTGTATTATATCTATATATGTTATAATCCTCAAAATATTGATATGCTAAAAGTGAATAAGGTATCAGTAAATTAAAAGGAAAAAGGTAAAATAATCATCTTTTGGAGTTTACCATTTCCAGTGTTCTTCACTGTCTGAAGACTTAAATTTCCCTCTGACATCATTTCCTTTCAGCAAGTTGAGTACTGTGTATCTGTATTTTCATTACATTTTTTAAAACTTTGTCGTTCAGATGTCTTTTTTCTGCCTCATTCTCTCTCTCCCATTCTTTGGCTCTAATAACAGATATTGTTGGAGTGCTTGATATAATCTGACATTTTAATTAGAATCTGTTTATTTTATAAAAAGTCTTTTTTTCTCTGTGCATATGCATGTTAGGTCATTTTGATTGATCTGCTTTTAAATTCACTTTTTCTTTCTTATCCTCAATGAAAATAAAATATGCTAACAATAATGAAAAGTTAGTAAATTTTTAGAGAAAATTAGAAATGATAAAGAAGAGAACCAAGAGGAAATTCTAAAACTGAAAAATATCTGAACCAAAGTATTGATTAAAGGCATAGGGTTGGCTAGTTTGGGTGATTTAAGGAAGGCCAATGACATATGGGCTATCTCTAGTTGTTTGGTACCTAGGCCTTGGGGTGATTAGGACAGGGGAATAGTGGCCTGAAATATCAAGAGCTTGATAAAGGAGGTCATTGAGTCCATGGATGCTGGATTGCTTGGTTTTCAAATGAAAGGCTCATTCCTTTGCTACCGAGGTAGCCATGGGAGGAACAGTCACACCAAGGTCAGCAAGACCCAGATACCTAAGCATCAAATACAGAGACCAGAAAACATGGCTATTATAACACCATTCTAGGTGTTTGTGATATGGCAGTGAAGAAAGCAGTTCCACTATTTTCATGAGCTTACATTCCAATGAAGGGAGATGACAAATAAATAAGTATGTAAGTGATTTTTTTTTTTTAATTTTGAGACAGAATCTTGCTTTGTCTCATCTTACTCATCCTATCAGTCTTTTTTTTTTTTTTTGAGACAGAGTCTGACTGTGTCATCCTCAGTGGAGTGTTATGGCATCATAGCTCACAGCAACCTCAAACTCTTGGGCTTAAGCGATTCTCTTGCCTCAGCCTCTCAAGTAGCTGGGACTACAGGTGCCTGCCACAAGCCTGACTATTTTTAGAAACGAGGTCTCCATGTGGCTCAGGCTGATGTGGAACCTGTGAGCTCAGGCAATCCACCTACCTTAGCCTCCCAGAGTGCTAGGATTACAGGCGTGAACACTGCACCTGGCCTGTAAGTGATTTCTAAATGTGATTAATGAGAAATAAAATAAGATAATGATACATATGACAGAAAATGGCCAAAAGACTTCTTTTGATAAGATAGTTAGGGAAGGCTTCTCTGAGTTGATGGCCAAGCAAGTCAGATAAGCCCTGAAGTATAAGAACATGTGGTAATCTGAGGTAATGATGTTCCAGGCAGTACTGCAATGGCCCTGAGGCTGTAATGGATTTGATTTGTTCTAGGAACATTAAGAAGATTAGTGTTGTTGGAATGGTGAGTAAGAAAGAGAGTAGATATTGATAGAAAAGGTAGGTAGGGGTTAATTGTGTTGCCTCTTAGACCATAGTAAGAATTTGGCTTTGATTTGTCATGGAAAGTCTCTGGATGATTTTAACCAGGGGAGTAGATCTTTTTATTTTTATACTCAGCAGTTAAGAACAGGTCAGGTACAAATACTAATGACAGTGTAACATTTGGGAGATATAGTAACATGCTACAATTATAGGATTAAAAAGTAAGATGTTATTAAATTGAAAAAGTTTTCATGAAACAAATGGCTACTAAGGAGGATCATAGTGGGAGAATAGGATTGATGAAGAATAAGGATGAAATTTTAAAGGAGAGGAATCCAACCCAGTAGTTCTATGTACTCAAGTATCATGGCTTTTGAAGTAGGAGAATAATACATAGGTAAAATTTTATATTTAAGAATAGCAAGTAAGTGATTAATAATTACTTTGCTAGGAAATATAAAAACAAGGTGGGTGAAAAACAGATTCTAAAGTGCCCGTTGTGATCCTCACCTCTTGGTATCCATATCCTGTATAACTCCCTCCTATTGTGTGTAGGCAGAATTTATGACATACTGCTAACCAAAAGAGTATGGCAAAGTGACAAGATATACATGATTATGTATGTGATGACATTACATAAGATTGTAGCACCCATCTTGCTGAAGTCTCTCACTCCCTTGCTGGCTTTGGAGAAGCAAGCTATCATGTGTGGGCTACCTATTTTTAGTGGTGTCATGTGTGAAAGAACTAAGAGCAGCCTCCGGGGATAAGGGCAACCTCCATCCAAAAGCTAGCTAGAAACTGAATTCTGCTAATGGCAGAATTGAACTGAATTGGAGGATTCCCAGCTGGTGTCCTCTGTAGATATGATTGCTTGCTTGGTATGTCTCAGAATTCAATGTTTAAGTGTTGATAATTGTCGTATGGAGTGAGACAGGAAATAGGAAAAAGCAAGTTGAGTGCTGTTTTCCCATGTAAGTATAATTGCCAGAATTATATAATTTGTTTCCCTTTTAAGAATTATGAGTAGAGAAAACCGTATATGATTTTATTTCTTCTGTTTTCTTCCTTTTCCTTTGCTTTATCAGCATGATGTGGTGGTAGGAGGAACACAGCTTGTTGTTAAAGAAACATGACTTGTAATTAAATCCAGATATTCCCATTTAGGAGCTATACAACACTAAGCAAGTTTCTTAATCTCATTGGGCCTCAAGTTTTCTGATTATGTCAAATAAGGATAACTTGCAGCTCATAAGGCAATATTTCATATTAAAAGAAATAATGTAAATGAAGTCACTAGTGGTTCTAGGTATAAAAACTCAATAGAAGTTAGTACCCTTCTGCTTTATTCTTTCTTTTCTTATCTGACTTGTGTATGTGGTTATTTTTTTTTTTACTTGCATTCTCTTTATATTTTAAAAATAAAGTAAAAACCAAGTTTTAAAATAATGCATTCAGTATTTAGATCAAAACTTAATGGGAAAGAATGTAGAAATATTCCAGTTATTTGTGTGTAGGGGTTTGATGACATTGCTGTTTGAGTTGGATCACAGAAAAACCTCTGTTTGCTACCATGGCACACCAATCCTATTTTCTCTGGTTTTCTTGAAAGCAGTTTCTTTTAGACCTTTAAAATCTAACACTTGGACAATGAATACCCTAGAAAAAACTATCTTGTTCCAGTAGAACTTAGCCCAAAGAATTCTGGTGGAGATAGCATAGTTCATTTGAAAGATTTGAGAATTTAAAATAATGTTTAAAGCTTGTATTTTATAGTCTTTAATTTTTTCTTTACTGCTTAGTCATTTTATTAAATATTACTTAAGAATTTAAGTTAAATAAATTTATAAACATATTTTAATGTATTCTTTTAGAATTAACATTTAGTTGCTTACACTGAAGAATGAGGTATTGCTAATCATAAACAACTAATTATACGTTTTCTAAAAGCATTCTACAACTCAAATAGTTTCATGTTTGTATAATATATATCTCAATTTAATTACTTGTTTTCACTATTCATATTGACCTAAAGGCTGACTAAAGAAATGAATTTTTGTTTCATTTTCTAAAAATCTGTTTGAAATATATTTGAAATTACTAGGAGTTTAAAGATGTCTAATTCAATAATTTTCTTTTCTTTTTTTTTCTTCCTTTTTTTTTTTTTTTTTTGAGACATAGTCTCAAGCTGAGTAGCGTGCCACGCTGTCATCATAGCTCACAGTAACCTCAAACTCTTGGGCTCAAGCAATCTTGCCTCAGTTTTTTCAATTTTTTTTTTTTTTTTTTTTAGTAGAGATGAGGTCTCACTTTTTGCTCAGGCTGGTCTCAAATTGGAAAGCTCAAGCAGTTCACCCTCCTCAGCCTCCCAGAGTGCTAGGATTACAGGCATGAACCACTGTGCCCGGCCTTGATAAATTTTTAAGAAACACTTATAACCATCAATTAGAAAGAGAATAAAATCATCTGTAAGATATTTAACTATTTTACTTTAAAATTCTAAATTATTAATAATTATTATGATAAAATAAGCAAATGTTTTATGTAATTCTTTTCATTTTGTGGATTATTAAACCAAAAATTAAATACAACACTAATCCTACTCAACATAATAATAGATTATAAAGTGGAAATAAAACAGATTTCATAATCAATATTCTTATATCTGAATCTTGACTTTTACCAGCTGTGTAGTCTTATATATATTAAGACAAATTGCTTAATTTTGATTTTCACTTTCCATACGTGTCCAATTAGATGGAAATAACTTCCTAAGTTTGTTTTGAGGATCACATTAGACAAAGTAGTGACTCATTTCTCCAAAGTACCATGTAAATTTTGGCCAGTGGCTTTCTTAAGAATTTATAAATCAGATAATAGAATTAAATTCAGTTAACTTTTTTATTCATGAGCTGAAAAGTTATTCATTTTTCTGCTTTAAAATATTTGACTTTTTCTCTAAAACTGTATACTCGACCTAACACAGTACCTGAGCTCCGTATTAGGTACTCAGACAGTTGCAGAGTGAAGGAATGAATATGTTCAACCTCTTGGCATAAACAGAAACATACAACTACCTTTGTGACTTTGTTTCAATAAGTTAGGATATAGAGGTATTACCTTAAAGCCTCAAGTTTGATATATTGCTATCATAGGCATATAATTGTCACAAACTTTGAAAGCAGCACAGTACAATATGCTTAGACCTGGATTTGAATGTAGTTATGCTTCTTACTGGTTGAACAAGTGGATAAGTCATTTGACCTTTTGAGTCTCAGTTTTTTCTAGTAAATGGTGAGACCCTTTACAGGGTTATTTGAGAATTAATAGTAATGGATGTAAAAGTATTTATAAACTATAAAATAATATAAAATTTAGACTTTTATTATTATATTTTATTAAATCATAATTTGTTCATTGATGAATTTATGGGGTTCAGTGTACTGCTTTGATATACAGTGTGAAATGCTTACATTGAACTAACACATCCATCACAATTATACTCATTTCTTAATAGTTTTGATATGTACCATTGCATCATGGACATTAGGTGAGGTCCCCCCAAATGCCCTCCCTCCTCCCATATCCCCCTTCATCTCCCTCTGCTCCTCCCTTCTACTTTTTGGACTACAGTTATATTTTGCCATTCTTATGAATGTGTAGGTGATTATATATTGATTTCATGGCAGTATTGAGTACACTGGATACTTATTTTTCCATTCTTGAGATACTTTATTAAGAAGAATATGTTCCGGCTCAGTGCCTGTGGCTCAACTGGCTAAGGCGCCAGCCATGTACACCTAAGGTGGCGGGTTCGAATCCCCAGCCCGGACCCGCCAAACAACAATGAC
>NW_003852396.1:25549370-25554327 GCF_000181295.1 Otolemur garnettii | reverse complement strand
AGGCAATTTAAATCCTTAATTTCAAAATCCAACTACAGGGCAACTGCCATGAGTTGCACCCTATTCATCAAACGTGTTGGTTACAAAGGAAGGGGAGGACTTTGCATCCTCCTAGTGTGATCACTGTGATGAGGAAACTGACAATAAAAAAAAAATAAAAAAATGAGCCAGCTCCAACCAGGTAAACATAAAAGATGTGAAGTCTCCATCTTTTTATGGCTGCATAGTAGTCTACCAGTGTACATATACCACAGTTTGTTAATCCATTCATAGGTCAATGGGTACTTAGACTATTTCCATGCCTTGGCAGTTATGAATTGGGCTTCAATAAAAGCAAATGTCTTTGTTATAAAATGATTTTTGATCATCTGGGTATATACCTACTAGAGGAATTGCAGGATCAAACAGTAGGACACTTTTATTTTATTAAGATTGTCAAGGATATGAGGGCTGATTTTTTTTACATCCATGAATTTATGGAATATATTATTGCAAAGATTTTATAAGTTTGGATATAAAAGGACTATAAATTTCCATTGAGCATATTCACCTAAGGCTTTTAAAGACAAAGATTAGGTATAACAAGAGATAGAAGACATCAAGGGACAAAGTCCCTAGGGTCCTAACTTGCACACATGTCTAATTCATCTATGATGAATCTTGGCTTCAGGAGAGCTCAAGACTGGAAATTCCCAAAATTTAGACCATGGAACTGGTCTAAATTTTTTTCCCTAATACTTTTAATTTGTTTAAAAGTATATTTGTTATACACTTAAAAGTATATTTAGAGTATAGCCTAGTGTTAAATGTGGAGAAAGAATTCAATTTGATTTTTTCAAGATAGTATTATGTTTTTTTTTTCTTTTTGAGACAGTCTCACTTTCTCACCCTCAGCAGAGTGCCGTGGCGTCATACCTCACAGCAGCCTCAAATTCCTGAGCTCAAGTGATCCTCTTGCCTCAGCCTCCTGAGTAGCTGGGACTAAGGCCCCTGCCACAATGCCCAGCTATTTTTAGAGACAAGGTCTCACTGTGGCTCAGGCTGGTCTCCTGCTTTGGCCTCCCAAGTGCTGGGATTACAGGCATGAGCCACCACGCCTGGCCTCTTACCTGATTGCCTCAGTACCATTTATGAATACCTCTCTACTTTCAATGATTTGAAATGTTAGCATTATTATATGCCAAATCCTGTATGTATTTGGGTATATGTCTGGACTTCATAGCCTATTTTGTTGATCTTTCTCCTACATCTCAATATAATATTTTAATAATTTTTCTATAACTTCATAATTGTCTCATTGTGGTTTCACTTTCTGCATCCCCCTTGTGCCCAGGTTCTCTATGTCACTAGCAGGAAACACTGCACAAAATTTAAATAACTCTGTGGTTTTGTTTAAGACCAGAAATAGAAGGAAATAATTTTGTTACATATTCTGTAGAACCAGGAAAAGAAAAATTAGAAAGAGAGATATACTGGGCCTAAGGAAGGCGATATTTAACCTGTAATCTGTGTCTAAGGCTTACTGTTTAAAATGTAGGAAAGCCAGTTGATCTTTTGGTTCCTCTGTTTCCTCATTTTATGGGGAAAATTTATGAAGTTGATACGTTTCTACTGAACCACCTTTAGAGGTAAAGAAAACTGAAAACAAATGCCTGAGTCTGAAGCTCTAAGAAGCCTACCATAGTCAGAAATGTTCTTTTAATACTCATGAAAGACTTTTTTATAATTTATTAATTACAGCATTGGAAATGATAGTAAAAATTGGAAACAAGCTAAATGTTGGCTTATAGACAATTGTGTAAATAAAATGTGGTGGGGCCCTAGAATACTATGCAGTCAAATAAAATGAATGAAATAATCTATATGCACTGAAAACATGACTCTGTCTCCATTTTTCGTAGTCTCTAGTTCTTTGCTCTTTGTATTTCCATTTTGTCATGTTACTGGACAACCAAGATTATCAACTAAGATCTGGGAAAATCTTGGAGTTGTGTAGTACAAAAGTTTCCCATATCCTGAATCATTTTGGAACTTCTAATTCTACCACTAGTTTATAATTTTTTCTCTTTAAACTCTTGGTGGTTAAGAGTGGGATAGTTTCTTTTCTGTTTGTATGTGAAAGCGACCTGCAAAGGGATTTTTTTACTTTCAAATGAATTCTTAAAATATCTTTTACACAGGTACCATCCACTGGATCCTTACTGTTGCGCAAAAGCTCTCTGGGTTCCAGAGTTGAATCAGGGATTTTCATCAAGTTTTATTCTTCCTTTTTGTCTCCTAATACTATGATTAAGGGGTATACATAAGAATAATGTAATCCCCACTCTAAGCTTTCTCATTACTGTCCCACTCAGTGGAAATCTATGAGACAGAAATATATTTCAGGACCTTTGCTGAAGGAGACCCTTTTCCACCCTATCCCAGTACAGTCCTCCCTGTCTGGCAGTCTCCAAATAGATCGGCCTAATCTGTGATAGAATAAGGGAAGTTTATTAGACTGGTTCTATATTCTTTATCTTAAATTTTATTTTCACGACCCCTTTCTGCTCTTAATATTTTTGAGAACACCAAAGAGTTTTAGTTATATGTGGGTTTTATCTACTGATGTTTACCATATTAGAATTTTTAATTTCTTTTTGAGACAGAGTCTCACTATTTTGTTGTTGTTGTCATTGTTGTTTAGAAGGCCCGGTCCAGGTTCAAACCTGCGAGCCCCAGTGATGTGTCTGACACCCTAGCTGCTGAGCTAGGGGTGCCAAGCCACCCTACTAGAAATTCAAGCTGAGGGCTTGGTACCTGTGGCTCAAGTGGCTAAGGTGCCAGCCACATACACCTGAGCTGGTGGGTTCGAATCCAGCCTGGGCCCGCCAAACAACAATGACGGCTGCAACAAAAAAAAGCTGGGCATTATGGTGGGCGCCTGCAGTCCCAGGTACTTGGAAGGTGGAGGCAGGAGAATCACTTAAGCCCTAGAGTTTGAGGGTGCTGTGAGCTGTGACACCACAGCACTCTGCTGAGGGTAACATAGTGAGACTCTGTCTCAAAAAAATCCTTTGATGAAATCCTATTGTATAAAAATTATAAGGCTTAACAACAAAAAATAATAATACGTCTGGGTCAGATCACGTAAATCCTGTGGTCTTTGTGAGCACAGCTCTAACAAACAAGCATCAATTCTATGAAAATAGCAGTAGGGCTAACTCACCACCAGCATTTGCGCCCCATAGACACTTTATCCTGGCAGCTTTCAAGAGAAAATGAGTTCCTTTAGTGGCCTTTCTGATAAAATTAAAAACAATAATACTAATATAACAGCTCATATTTATTGGTACTTTCTATATTATAATGAAAATCATTTATAAAGATGACCCTGCATATCTAAAGTTGCTTCTTGGAAAGAAAGCAGGTGATTTTCTTAACATTTCTGACATATTATTACTTTGTCAGCAAAGTAATGGTTATGTATTTATATGCTTTGAGTTGTCTTTTGTCTTGCATGACCAATTGAGAATACTAATTGGAAACTTATTCTTTTATCATAGAAATCTCTTAGTCAAATTTGTACCTTTCTTCTCTTCCCTTTTCTGCTATCTCACAGCCATCTTAATTTAAGCTCTCATTATCATTTATTTGAACTATTGCAGTAGTGTCCTATTTTATCCTCTTATGTCTATCTCCAGGCTATCAGACTTATTATAAAGTTAATTGTCCTCTTACTGTGCCTCTGCATCATTTGATCTTCATTTGCTGGGGAGATGTTATCATGTTTACCTTACTTTATTTTAGTAGCTTTATCTCCTGACACAACTTGCCTCTTTAGACATAATATAAGTTATTTCTCAAGGTTTCCAAGGCACATCATGTTCTTCTTTTTGCACATGTACAGCTGGCTCTTGAATAACATGGCGGGGGGGTTGGGGCACTGACTCCCTATGCAGTTGAAAAATCCACATGTAACTTTTTTTAAAAACAGGTTCTCACTGTGTTTTCCATGCTCGAATATAGTGGCAAGGTCATTGCTCACTGTAATCTTGAATTCCTGGGTTCAAGCTATCTTCCTGACTTAGCTTCTGGAGTAGCTAGGACCATAGGTCCATGCTACCACATCTGATCTGTGTGTAACTTTATTTATTTTCTTTTATTTTATAAAGAAGTGTCCATCCAGGCAGAAAGACAGCCAGTTGTATATTCGCTCCTAGAAGGATTTAAAGTTTGTTAGTTGCTTACTAGCTATAGGCCTTTAAATCACTTAAATTACCTCAACTGCAGATCAAGAAAAATATCTCCTTAATCTTCATAATTGTGAAGAGTTTTAGAAATGTGAATTATTATTAATAGTCTGTCAATTCCACACTAATAACCACAAAGAAGCATTAGGACATCTAAAATAATTTTAAAAGTGAGACTTCCATTTCCTTGTCAGAGCAGGATGTGGTATACTGCTGTTGTAAAGGGGTAAGTGGGGTTCACCAGAAGCTCAAGCCTATTAAGTAGAGGATGACATGCATGTGAGACCTCTACTTGTGACCGCAGATTTCTGCCTGAATAATGTGCATTCACTACCAGGTGATTTGTAAATTGGATCAGTCACAGGCAATACAATTTAAGATTATCTTTTCTGAGGTTCTTATTCTTTTTAGGAATATGAGCAGTTGTGTGGTTTGCATGGGGTTTAACCTGGAATAATGAGATAGCTCATGGCAGCAAAGAAAGTCTTTTACCATGACCTTCCATATGTGCTCATGTGATGGTTCTTTCTGTGTGCAAAGTGTCTTCAGATCCAACATGCGTACTTCCAGTGGTGGCAAGGTTCCTGCACTGCTTCTACTCTGTTCGTGATCACAAATGTGAGGCCTCCCTCTACACCCTCTCTTCTGCTATTTTTGCTTTCCTTTCCGCTCTTATTTTCAACTTCACTTGCACCTTTCCTGGTTACCTTGCTCTTTTTTTTTTTTTT
>NW_003852396.1:25524039-25549240 GCF_000181295.1 Otolemur garnettii | reverse complement strand
AGGCGCCTGCCACAACGCCCTGCTATTTTTTGGTTGCAGCCGTCATTGTTGTTTGGCGGGCCTGGGCTGGATTCGAACCCGCCACCTTAGATGTATGTGGCTGGCGCCTTATCCGCTTGAGCCACAGGTGCCGAGCCAGTTACCTTGCTCTTATCCCTACTCCTCACACTCTTGGGAGGAAGGAGGAGGACACAGACCCTCTTTTTAAAGCATCTCTCAACAGGCCAAGGAAAAGGCCAGAGGTTGCATCCTCCCAGCCCTTGGATTTGTAAGTTATTTACCTTTCTCTCAAGGCTCCAGCACAATCTAGTAAGTGTACCCCACATATCATTTTGACTCCCCCAAAAGTTAACTGATAGCTTTTCATAACTTTTCCTATGGGTGTGAAGCTCCACCCATAACATAGTTAACACATAGCTTGTGTGTTGTATATATTTTATACTGTATTTTTGCAAATAAGCTAGAGAAAAGACAGTGTTATTTAGATCATAAGGAAGAGAAAATATTAAGAGGAAATGATAAAAGTCTTCATCCTTACTGTCTTCATGTTGAGTAGGCTGAGGAGGAGGAGGAAGAGGAGACATTGGTCTTGCTGTTTAGGGAATGGCAAAGGCAGGAGAGGTGGAGGAAGTGAGAAGGGAGACAGGAGAGTCAGGTATTTTTAATTTAACTTCATTGAAATACTTTGTAATTTCTGTGTGACTTTTTTTGTTTGTTTTGCCTTTTCATTTCTCCAAAAATATTTTTATATGATAACTATCTTTCTTCCACCATTTGCTTTCATTTCATTGGCCATATTTTACCATGTTATAAAAGAAGTCAAAACAGTCTTAAATGATCAGAACTCTCCTGCCTGATTGTGTAATGTCAAGTTGTTTTTTGGCACTGCATTTTCTGTCTTCTTCCTCATCATCTGTCACTATTTGGGGAGCACTCATCTCCATCAAGTTGTCTTCTTCTAATTCCTCTTCTGTGGTGTTTGTTAACTCTTGAGTTTCCCCAGGATCCATATCTTGAAACATTTCACTCCACCTTTTTTTGCCATAGCTATAATTTGTTTCATGATTTCCTTGATTGGCCATATTGTAAATCCTATGAAGTCATGCTTAACATCTGGGCACAGTTTACTCCAGTAGGAATTCATTGTTTTAGGCTTGATGGTTTTCATACTTTTTCTTTTGTTCTTTTGTTTTTCTTTTGAGACAGGTCTCATTCTGTTGCCTGGGCTAGAATGCAGTACCATCATCATAGCTCATCTCAAAACTCCTGGGCTCAAGGGATCCTCCCAACTCAGCTGCCCGAGTAGCTGGGACTGCAGGCACTTGCCACCATGCCTGGCTAATTTTTCTATTTTTTGTAGAGATGGGAGTCTTACTAAGTTGCCTAGGCAACTCAAACTCTTGGACTCAAGTGATCCTCTGGCTTCTGTGGTATCTTTTTTATATTGTTGGCAGCAAAGATGAGTGTTAAATTCATGTGGACATTAAAAAATGTATGTGTAGGCAACTTTCTTGAACGGTTTTATTTGTTTTTAGCCTAAGTTCTAACTGTTCAGATTTATAAGTTTATTTTTGAATCACATAAAATAAGCCAACAAGGTCCAATTTTATAAAACTATTGTTACTTGTCATGATATAGAAACCATAATTTTCTTTTTTTTTTTTTTTTTTTTTGAGACGGAGCCTCAAGCTATCCCCCTGGGTAGAGTGCCATGGCATCACACTCACAGCAACCTCCAACTCCTGGGCTCAAGCGAGTCTCCTGCCTCAGCCTCCCAAGTAGCTGGGACTACAGGCGCCCACTACAGGCGCCCGCCACAGCGCCCGGCCATTTTTTGGTTGCAGCCATCATTGTTGTTTGGCGGGCCCGGGCTGGGGATTCGAACCCGCCACCTTAGGTGTATGTGGCTGGCGCCTTAGCCGCTTGAGCCACAGGCGCCGAGCCAGAAACCATAATTTTCAAGATGAATCTTAGAGTAACCATTGGTTTTTTAAAAAAGGATTATATATAATTCTAATGAATCAATTATTCTTTAGTAAATGTTTATAGACTATTTTTTTGGTAGATTGTTTTTAAAAAATATTTTATCTTATTATTATAAAACTGTTTTACTTCATTATAGAATAACAACTTAAAAAGAGAACTAACATTTATTATGCACCTGCTCAATGCCTTTATAGTATTTCATCATCACAATAGGTCTGTGACTAACCTATACATGAGAAAAATTAAGGCTCAAGGTGGTTAACAAATCTGAATAAACATTTCACAAAAGAGAATATAATATTAATAAACAAAAATAAAAATTGGTAACTAAATATAAAAATAGTTTAGTAAACCAGAAAACTATAAATTAAACTATAAACTATAAACTGAAATAATAGGGATATATACTTTTTTATCTCTTAAATAAAACATATTATTCAATGTTACTATGGTTAAATTGTGAACCAGTCACCCTTACACATTGCTAATAGGAGTATAATTGGCCCAATTGCTCTGGAAAAGCAATTTGCTTATACTATGTAATGTATTCACAAATAAAATGATTATCATATAGTAAAACATATGCTGCCATCAAAATGGTGTTTTCAAAGGTGATTTTACTTATGTATTATGTTAAGTAGGAAAGCATTCTGTAGAGGACTCCAAGAGCTGGATGACCTCTGAGTTAGATGATTTGCAGCTTGGGGGCAGACCTTTGTACAACTCATCCACAGGTGTTAAAGCTTAATCATCCTCTGGAGTCAGGGAGAGAGAGCCCCAGCCTGTGTCAGTCCGTAAGCACACAGTCGTTGTCTAATACTCCCCTTACCTGTCATTTACCATCTCAATAAATAGCTACTGCAGAGGTTGCTCAAGGCTACCCTGCACTTGAGGTTAGCCTGCCTCTTGCAAGCTTGTACTTTAATCCATGTTATGCCTGTTTCCTTTGAGTGGCAACCACGACCAAGGCCATAGGGTCATGACCGCATTCATTGTTATACACGTTGAAATTATAATATGATTCTAAATTTATTTTAAATATTAGATGGAAATATATATGTACAAAGAGTATTAATGGCATTATGGAGAGCTTACAGATTATTTTGATTATATATTTCTGTTTTCTAAATTTTTTAAATGGTCATATAATGTTTTTATATTCATAGAAACAATGACCATTTTTAGTGCTGGAAAATCATTTATAGTTATTAAGATTACTTTCTACAGTCTCTGATACCGTACAGTGTTTCATGTATGCTACTATCTGCCCCATCTGTCTTTTTCTTCTTTTTCTATAGAACAGCTTTCCCTGGAGGCCTCAGCTTCAGCTTTATACTGCCTTCTAGTACAAGTATCCAAAAGAGTGTTGTTTTGTTTGACTCCTAATTCTAACTTTTCAAACAAAGAATCTGTGATTAGTATCAGATTAATATGAGGAAATATGGAAGAGCTTATAATTTACTGCCTACCCCAGTTGGAGATAAGGAGCAAACTCTTTAAAAGAAGTTGGACAATTTCTCTAAGAGGAGATCTACTCCTAGAAATTCATCTTATGAACTTAATAAAATATATGAACAAAGAATTATGTTCAAGGATATTCTAGTGGTTGAATAGTGTCTCTCCAAAGTTCATGTTCACCTGAAATCTCAGAATGTGACTTTTTAACTAAAGCTATTTGCAAATATGATCAAAGATCTTTAGATTAAATCACACTGAAATTACAGCAGTCTCTACATACAATGACTGAGATCCTTATAAGAAGAAAACAGTGATATATAGAGAAGAAGGCAATGTGAAGATGGAGGCAGAGATTAAAATAATGTATTTATTACTTTATTATTGAAGTATTTAATAGATAATGTGTTTATTTATTTATTTATTTTTGAGACAGAGTCTTACTCTGTCACCCTGGATAGAGTACCATGGCATCTTAGCTCACAGCAATCTCAAACCCTTGGGCTTGAACAAGAGTAGCCTCAGCCTTCCAAGTAGCTGGGACTTCAGGTGCCTAACACCTGGCTAGTTTTTCTACTGATTAATTAATTTATTTATTGGAGCAATCTCACTCTGTCACCCTGGGTAGAGTGCCCAGTGTCATAGCTCACAGCCCCCTCAAACTCCTGGACTCCAGTGATCCTCCTGCCTCAGCATCCCAAGTAGCTGGGACTGCAGGCGCCTGCCATGACTCCTGGCTCATTTTTTTTATTTTTGGTAGAGATAGGGTCTCACTCGTGCTCAGTCTGGTCTCAAACTCCTGAGCTCAAGCAATCCACCTGCCTTGGCCTCCCAGTGTGCTAGGATTACAGGTGTGAGCCACATGCCCAGCCTAGAGTAATGTATTTAGAAACCAAGGAATGCCAAGGATTGCTGAAAACCACTTGAAACTAAGAGGGGAATTCTGGGAAGTTGGTTGACTTGTAGCAACCCAGAGGCTCCTGACGAGGGAGAAAAACTGGACAGAATCAGACTCTATGAAGCCAAAGTTGGGGCGCTGAGCCAAGAAAAAAGTCCAGCAAGCTGTGACTCCAAGGAAGGGCATTCAAGAAAACAAATTACAGGTACAAAACCTATCAACTAGAGGATGGGAGACCCCTCCCCCAAGCGGGAGGCCTGCTGTGGGCTCTCTGTCAGTGAACAGGGAACAAAAGACCTCTCATTTTACCTCACTGGAGAGAGCCACTAAACACTGGGTCTCTTTCTCCAGGGAGGTCCCACTTATGAACTAGGACACCACCCCACCAGGCATAAAATTGAACAAATATTTTCCCCACAATTCCAAACTCCCAGCCTACCCTTCCCCTCTTGCCATGGCAAGAAGTTCTGTCCCCTGTAGAGCACAGAGTGTTTGGTCTTTTTCTGAAAGATCTGGGCATAGTGTGGACTGCTGAACATCAGGATGGAATCTGTGACTAGTGGGGAAGAAAGAGGGTGTGGGAAGAAAGGAATACTCAGGAAGGAGGACCAGTCCCCTGGTTATGACTTTGCCTGGCCAGTGGTGGTGTTGACCCTCAGTTTGGGCAGTATCAGGTGGGAGGGGGTGCAGAACCCCTGGCTCTGACGGTGCCTGTAAGTGGGAGAATAGTTGCCCAGTGTGGACTGAGTTTGGTGGGGGCAGGGGGTAGCTGGTCCCTTGCTTCAACTGGGCCGGCAAGCAGAGGCTTCTGGGTGTGGACCAAGACCTGAGGGCAAGGATGTGGTCCCCTGAGTCCAGCTGAGCTGGCAAGCCTCCCTGTGTGGACTGAGACCTGTGGGTGGGGCATGGTCCTCTGATTCTAACAGAACTGCGAGTAGAGGCTTGCCAGCTGTAGACGGAAACCTGCAGGCAGGGGCATAGTTCCCTAACACCAACTGGGCTGGTGAGTAGAGAAGCAGACACCACTGTGGACTGAGTCTGGCGGTCAGGGACATGGACCTCTGGCTCCATTTGTGCTGAGAGAAACGCTTGGATCCCTCTCTGTTAAGCAGAGTTTGTACTGCCCGAAAACTTATGTCTATGGCTGTCAATCCTGGGAGACTCTTAAGGTTGACCTTTGAAGTTCTGTAGCACAAAAGAACTGAAGGGTGAGGTGGGGCACTGCAGCTGTCTGTATCTCACCACAGCCAAGATTTAAACCTAATACTGTGGCTTCTTAGGATAGGATAAAGTTTGGCTGATTTCAAAACAGAGCCAGCTTGTGCTGTCTCACCAAGTAGGTCCTCAGAGTCTCCGGCCAAAACTCTGAAAGAGGCCTGTGTAAGATTGTAGAGGATAAGCCACAATTACAATGCCTAGCTCTTTGGTAAGGGGCTGATTATCTCTACTACCTGGGAACCCCAATTCAATTTCACCCTACCGGTTCCAATAACCAAACGGTGGAAAAGATACATGGTGTGGAACCAGTGGAACAACTCTGGCAATGAATAACCAGAGTAGATTAACCCCTTCAAGGAATGACAAAGGTGATACAACTGAAGATGACATACATAGACAAATGCCTGAAATCAGAAATAGAATTCAGAATATAGATGGCAAATAAGATGAATAGAATGGAAGAAAAGATAGAAATAGAAATCCAAAGCATAGTTTTAAAGTTATCTCAAGAAATTAATGAATTCAAAACCCAAGTTACAAAAGATATGGACATAATGAGGAAAGAGATGGCAGAGCTCAAGGAAATGAAAAAGTTATTCAAGGGGATCTGAAATACAGTAGAATCCCTCAGTAATAGAGTTGACCAGGCAGAAGAAAGGATCTCTGAAATTAAAGACAAAGCTTCACTTTCACACTCAAAGAGGCAGACAAATGGAGAGCAAAAACTGATCATTCCCTGAGAGAGTTATGGGATCACTCCAAAAAATCAAACATTTGTCTTATAGGAATTCCTGAAGGAAAAGAGGATGGTCCCAAAGGTAGAGATGCTCTACTCTAAGAGATTATGGAGGAGAATTTTCCAAGCATTGCAAGAAATACAGAAATTCAGATAATAGTTTCAGAGCCCCAGTGAGACTCAATCCAAAGAAAGCATCTCCTAGACACATTGCGATTAACTTTGCCAAAGTTAAGATGAAGGACAAAATTCTACAAGAAGCCAGACGTAAGAAAAACATTACTTAGAAAGGGAGAAATATCAGAATGACTGCAGATCTCTCAGCCAAAACATTTCAAGCCAGAAGAGGTTGGTCATTAACCTTCAATCTCCTAAAACAAAACAACTTTCTGCGCAGGATCCTGTATCAAACTAAACTGAGTTTCATTTGTGATGGAGAAATCAAATACTTTAATGATACACACATGTCGAAGAAATTTGCCAAAACTAAACTATCTCTCCAGGAAATTCTCAGATCCATTCTCCATAATGACCAGCACAATGCTTGACCACCAAAGTAAGCTCACTCAGAAATTTTTGAACACAACCCATCTTCCACAGTGGTGAAAGGATTAAAAATGTCCACTGGACATTTGAAAAACCTGACACCCAAAACACTACCAGGCTTATCAGTTCTCTCAATTAATGTGAATGGTTTAAATTGTCCTCTAAAGAGGCACAGGTTGGCTGATTGGATACGTAAACTCAGACCATATATCTGCTGTATACAAAAATCTCATCTTACCTTAAAGGATAAAAATAGACTTAGGATGAAGGGATGGACATCTATAATACAGGCAAATGAACATCAGAAAAAAGCACGGGTTGCAATTTTATTTGCAGATACAATTGGCTTTAAACCAACAAAGATAAAGAAAAATAAGGAAGGTGACTACATATTTGTCAAGGGAAATACCCAACGTAAGAGATTTTGATAATTAATATTTCGATAATTAATACCCTACCAGAATGCTCTTCAGTTTATAAAGCAAACTAATGGATGTGAACAGCTTGATATCTTCTTGCACTATAATAGTTGGAGATTTTAACATCCCTTTAACAGTCTTGGATAGATCCTGCAAGAAGAAACTAAAGAAAGAAATATTAGACTTAAACCTCATCCTAGAACAAATGGACTTAACAGTCATCTACAGAACATTTCATCCTAATAAAACTGAATATACATACTTCTCATCAGCCCACAGATCATCATCTAAAATTGATCATATCTTAGGACACAAGTCTAACCTCAGCAAATTTAAAACAATATAAATTACTCCTTGTATCTTCTTGGACCACTATGGAATAAAAGTTGAACTAAACAGCAACAAGAATCTTCATACTCGGCTCGGCACCTATAGCTCAACCGGCTAAGATGCCAGCCACATACACCTAAGGTGGCGGGTTTGAATCCCCAGCCCGGACCTGCCAAAACAACAATGATGGCTGCAACCAAAAAATAGCCGGGCATTGTGGCGGGCGCCTGTGGTCCCAGCTACTTGGGAGGCGGAGGCAGGAGACTCGCTTGAGCCCAGGAGTTGGAGGTTGCTGTGAGCTGTAATGCCATGGCGCTCTACCCAGGGGGACAGCTTGAGGCTCTGTCTCAAAAAAAAAAGAATCTTCATACTCAAAGTCATGGAAATTAAATAATCTTAGGCTGAATGATAGCTGGGTCAAAGACAAGATTAAGAAGGCTATCAATGGGTGGGGTCACCTCTATGGTTTATCTTACAAGGGTACAAGTGAATCTTTCTAAAAGCAGAGTATGAATGTCTTAACCCAATAACTAAGAAAATGACATGACAGTTATGTTAACCAGTTTGCTGAGAGGATTTCAAAATATATATGAAAATAGCACACTGAACCCCATGATTGCATTAATGTACACAGTTATGCTGTAAGAAATAATAAAGGAAATTTGAATGGGAAAAAAAGGAAATCACCAAATTTTTGGAATAAAATGATAATGAAGACACAAATTATCAAAACCTGTGGGATACTGCAAAGGCAGTCCTAAGAGGGAAATTAGCATTGGAAGCCTTCATCAAGAAAACAGAAAGAGAAGAAGCCAACAACTTAATGGATCATCTTAAGCAACTGGAAAAGGAATAACATTCCAACCCCAAGCCCAGCTTTCTTCCCAAACCTAAAGTGTATTTTGTCTTGTATTTAGTATGAACATTTTCATCTTTACAATATGTGGTTTAAAAATATTTTAGTAATAACTTACATGCAATAAAGTGAAAGTAATATATATTTTAAAAAACAATGTGGAAAACTAATTTTCATAAATTAGGTACTTTTTGAAACCATTATATGTACCCTAAAAAAAAGTCATGCTCACTTCAGTTAGCACATATACTAAAATTGGAGTGAAATTTGTGAATCCTTCTGTATTTTTAAATCATATGTAATGGATACAATGTATACTATTTGGGTGATGGTCACAATTATATATTTGACTCAAACAGTACAAAAGCAATCTGTTGTACAACCAAAACATTTAATCCCATAATATTCTGAAATAAAAAAAATGACTCCTCATGGCAAAGTAAGTTGTTACCTTCTTACTAAAGCCATCTTGGGTTCTCTCTTCCCTGTTGTTTTATGCGCATGTGTGTATATGTTTTCTTTGGTTCTTTCATCCTTCCTTGCTAGTCACTTGCCTGTCTATCTTTCCTACTAAACTGCATGTGTACTTTTTTAAACATAGAACCAAGGTTAGCTTTTCTTTCCAGCTCCCAACTCAGGGCCTTGCCCATAGAAAATACTTAATAAATGGTTGTCAAAATGAACTGAATTCATACTTATCACTTTTTAAAGTAAGAGACACTGTATTGGTTTGCTGTTTTTATTCTGATATCTGCCTTAATTTAAAGCTACCATAAAGGAACTTAATATTCTAATATGCACTTCTATGGTGATTGAGTTTTTTTGAACTTGGGGTGAACCAGAGTAACTTTCTTTCCTGTAACTTTCTTTGTTACTGGTCTAGATTGGAGGGCAAACTTTCTCCCTTGTAATGATTATTCTTGAGCTAATTCAAATACCAAGACAATTCCCAGGTGGCACTGATTCTTAACATGTCAAGATTGTAGAAGTTCCTGTGGATCTTTTTTCATGTCAGAAATAATCTTTATATGTATTATTGGGTTTTGCTTATTATTTTATCATATTTAATTCTTTAAATTATTTAAATATTGCTGTTTTTTTCTATTTTACTGATCAGGAAACTAATGCTTAAACATAAATAAATTGCCTGAGTTTACACAGCTAGAAGGTGGTAGAAGATGTGAACAAAATGTTGCCTGCCATACACTGGCAGTATAGATGATCTGTCTATTTTCTTTCAGCTCTGAAGTCTCTGAAGTTCTGGAATGTTTAACATATTTGACCATTTAGCTTATTTTAACATAATAAAATATTTGGCAAAATGAACTTGCTTTGGGAAAAGTGCTAGGTTGGTTTCATGCTCAAACCAGTTTCAGCTTTCTTCTAGGTCATTTGTTGACTGTGCAGTAGGGCTCTTCACGGTGGCAATGAAGCCGTATCACATTTTCAGTTTCACTAGATTTCAGTGCTTCTTTTTTTTTTTATCCTTGGCTCTGAGTGATAGATATACAATTACAATGAGCTCTAAATTTTTTATCTAATCTCCTTAAGGCTCTATGTATTTCGCCACTTGTCCCAGAACTGTTGAACACACTGGCTCCATCTACTGTTACAATGAGACAGTCATCTTCCTACTGTATCTTCATTTAAAGTTCTCTTTTAAATTTTAAAAGAGAGTTCTCTTTTAAATCTTCGCAGGTTCCCCCTTTTCCCCTATCCCCAGGTATTTGGTTTTGCCTTTTCCCTGAATAGAAGGGGTAACTTTTACCTATTAAGAAATTTTGAAATTATTACAATATTGTCAATTTTGCCTGCAATTTGTATTATATAAAGAGACTTGGGAGCATAAAAATACTACATATTGGGCAGTGCCTGTAGCTCAGTGGGTAGGGTGCCAGCCACATACACTGAGGCTGTCAGTTTCAAACCCAGCCTGGGCCAGCTAAACAACAATGACAACTGCAGCAACAAAAAAAATAGCCAGGCATTGTGACAGACACCTGTAATCCCGCTTCTTAGGAGGCCGAGGTAAGAGAATCACTTAAGCCCAAGAGTTTAAGGTTGCTGTGAACTATGATGCCATGGCACTCTAGCCAGGGTGACAGCTTGAGACTTTGTCTCAAAAAAAAAACAAAACTACATATCATAGTTTTCAGATTTTTAATCCCTTCAGTTATATTCAAATAGGACTTCTTTCTAGGAAACAAAAATGTCTTGAATATTTTAGCACATGTATGGATTATGAATGAACTCTTGAGTTTTCATTTCTGGAAAGAAAATGATTTTAATTGAATTTTCTGGGAAGAGTTAACCTTAAACCCAATGAAACTCTTAATAGAAGCAATTTAGCCTTTCTTTTCTGTTAAAACAGGCTCAATTTATTTATTTTTCTTATATAAAAACTCTATGTTGTAGCCACAGCTAGAGCTAGGTCTTGGGCATGGAGAAATTCCTGGTAGGAGACTTGGTGAATATGGATTCTTTCTAGAGGTCAGGGGTCAGATAGCTGTAGGTCTTGAAGATGGCATGAAAGGTGGCCTTGGCAACATTGCCAAGGTGGCAGTGCACTCCCTGACTGAGGTATGTAGCAATCATCAGTGCTAGCCAGCAGCAGCTTCTTGGGCACCAGGGCCAATATATTACCAGTGCCTGTGAGGCCAGGGATAAGCTGCATCAGCACAGAACCACAGCATCCTGTCACCTTGCAAGGGATACTAGGGGGCTTGCAAGTCTTATTCTCCTAGTAACCTTTCCACATAGAGACAGTGGAGAGCTTGACCAGGATGATGTCCCTTTGGATGGCATTAGCTACCTCTGTGGGTCACCTAACAGCTAGACTGACCATTAGTGGCCATTATTGTCTCTAATGGCAACAACTGTCTTAAACCTGGTCTGCTGGCCATTGTGGGTCTGCTTTTTCACTAGAATATTCTTTAAAACCTCAGCCTTAAGAGAAGCCCCCAAGAAAAGCCAATATCTCAGACTCCTTGATGGTCAGGGAAAAGAGATAGATTTCCTACAGGGTTGTAAGCTTCATGTCCTTGACCAAGTTTTCTGGTTTAGTAACCAACATTCATCCACTCCTTGTCCTCAGCCTTGCCTCTATAAGCTCCAAGGCTTCAGGTGGTGCCTTTAGGCCTGCTGGTATACTGCCCATCATCTGCCATTCAGTGTTTTTTCAGAGAAGGAGAATAGCCTTTATTTTCTATTGTTTATCTTTTTAATACTTTAATTTTAAATTAAACCCAATATAACCACATTGTAGAAAGAAAAAAAATCCCTTATTTAGTGATTATAAACACCCATTCTTTCTTTTATGGTTAGAGAATCCTCACCAACCATAGTTTTGCTCAGCCATGATTGATGAAAACATAGTCTTATCGATAGGTATCAATTTTTTTTTTTTTTTGGAGACAGAGCCTCAAGCTCTGGATAGAGTGCTATGGCTTCACTGCTCACAGCAACCTCCAACTCCTGAGCTCAAGCGAGCCTCCTGCCTCGGCCTCCCAAGTAGCTGGGACCACAGGCGCCCGTCACAACGCCCGGCTATTTTTTGGTTGCAGCCATTGTTGTTTGGTGGGTCCGGGTTGGATTCGAACCCGCCACCTTAGATGTATGTGGCTGGCGCCTTAGCCGCTTGAGCCACAGGCGCCGAGCTGATAGGTATCAATTTGTTACCTCTCAGTTCCGAATTCACCATTCAACATCCTGCAGGATGTTAAACTTTGTCAGTAGAGGGCACTAGAGAAACATTGCAAGAGGAAGATATTTTCCTTCCTGGTTCTGATGTGTTGGCTTGGTGGTGTCTCTGGTGCCAACTTTTGTAGGCCAAGTGGCTTAAACAGCCTCCAGTTCTTATCGTGAATGAGCCTTTCTCAGTGCCCCACTCCTGAAATTTGGTCAACTTCTTCAGTGCCAGGTCTTCATGCGACTGTAGAGCATGGCCATCAGGAGCACCTAGTGGTTAGCAGCTTCCTCTGCACATCTCCTCTCCCCATTACCCATCACTGCTATGTGATCAGCTTTTGCTGTGGTACCCAAGAGGTCAGATTTCTAAGTTTTGAAGGATAGATTTGCAGCAAGCTCCAGGTGTGGCACCAGAGCAACTTCTCTGCTGTTCAGTGAACCATGTTCTTCAATAAGGTCTGGATCTCAGACCCTTGGGAAGCCTTTTTAGTGATTTATCTCATCCTTAGGGGTAGTAGCTGCTTCTTACATCTGCTGATCCTTTATTCTGCAGAGTTTTGAGACCTTAGTTAAGCTACTTGGAAATACAGTACACAACTTCCATAGTTGACCACCTCTTTAAGTTGACCTAATTTTCATATACCAGACATGCACCACACATATGTATCAGTACAGTAGGCCTGGTTCCTTATGTTGACCAGTTTGTTACCATCCCTTCGGTGGTCAACTTATAGGGGTTCTCCTGTGGTTTGATCCTTTTTGCTTTTATGATTTTACAGGTACATCTGGAAGAGGGCTTAGTCTCATTAATAGTTATTTCCTCAATAACAGTTATTCCCTATTACTAAGGCAAGGTCTTCTTTTTTTTTTTTTTTTTTTTTTTTGAGTCAGAGCCTCAAGCTGTCCCCCTGGGTAGAGTGCCGTGGCATTACAGCTCACAGCAACCTCCAACTCCTGGGCTCAAGCGAGTCTCTTGCCTCCGCCTCCCAAATAGCTGGGACCACAGGCGCCCGCCACAACGCCCAGCTATTTTTTGGTTGCAGCCATCATTGTTGTTTTGGCAGGTCCGGGCTGGGGATTCAAACCCACCACCTTAGGTGTACGTGGCTGGCGCCTTAGCCGGTTGAGCTATAGGCACCGAGCCGGGCAAGGTCTTCTTGATTACTTTATCGAATGCCCAGTGAGGTATGAATTTTATTATTCTGGCTATGGGAATAGGTGCTGTTTCTGGTCATGTGAGAGCACCAGGTAGTATTCCCTCTAATCTTTTCACATGGTTCTTTCCTGGCTTTGAGTATTTCCCTCATATGCAGATGCTGATGAGTCTTCTGCTGAATAGTTAAAAGGGGCACTTTATATATTTTTAGGGTTTTTTTTTCCCCTCTGTAAAGCTCTCTATAGTCACCTTGGTCTTCTTGAACTCTTCAGCTCTGCTTTCTCAACTAAGAGAATCTGTCAGGGTCCCCCTCCTAGTGCTGTTGCCTAAGATTTTCCTGACTACCCCAGGCAGTAAGCTGGGGCAATCATAAGGGTCACCATGTGTTTTTTGCTGTCTCAGGGTATCACTGCCTTCATTACTTGTCTATTGTCTTAAAAACCATTGTTTCATATACAGAAGAACCTCCATAGTTGACCGTCACCCTACATTGACCACCTTACCACTTTTGTAAGTTGTGTCTTGACCCCTTGGACTGTGACACACAATATTAATTTACACTCTATGACTTGACCAGTTGAGTCCACTCTACACCAAAGGGTAGAAGGTGTAGGCTCTGCTCCTTAGTTGTATTATTTTTTCTTCAGTATAAGTTGTTTTTTCATGTTTTATTATTACCATATGTTGGATTAGGCCTAAGGTCCTATTGTTTATCATGTGTTGCGGAAATTTTTTTAAATGTGAAGGACAGGTCTGAATTATAGGTAACATCCTACAATTATTGAAGAATTTTATAGTTAAACAAGATATGATGGCCCCAAAGGAAGAACTCAAAGAGCTGACATTGAAGGAAAAGGTTGATCTTTGACATTTTCTGGAAAGCAGTGGCCAAAGGAAGATAGCAAGCATTTTGGTGTGGGCAAGAACACAGTTAGCAACATCCAAAAATGTAAATATGAGAAATGTTTATAAATGTACTTAGAGAGATATGATAAGAAAGTTAGAGACCTACAGCAGAAAAGCAGGAAAACTTCCTTCCATTAAGTCAATGAAGCCATATTAAGCTGGTTCAAACAAATGAGGGCAGTTAATGCCTAAATCTCTGGGCTCGTGATTTAAGAAGTTACTAAAAAATTCACACAGGAATTTAAGGTGGTAGATTTCCAAGCATCAAGTGGTTGGCTCAAGAAATTTAAACAAAGATATTTGCACCAGAATGTTTATTGCAGCCCAATTCATAATTGCTAAGTCATGGAACAGAAGCCCAAGTGCCCATTGACCCATGAATGGATTAATAAATTGTGGTATATGTACACCATAGAATATTATGCAGCCATAAAAAGATGGAGACTTTACCTCTTTCATGTTTACATGGATGGAGCTAAAACATATTCTTCTTAGCAAAGTATCTCAAGAATGGAAGAAAAAATATCCAATGTACTCAGCCCTACTATGAAACCAATTTATAAGCACCCACACTCCCATATGAAAGCTGTAACACAACTATAGTCCAAGATGAAGAGGAAAGAGGAGGGGAGGGGAGTGGGGAGGATGAGTGGAAGGAGAATAGTTGGTGGGACTACAGCTATGGTGCATTTTAAAAGGGTATATGTTAAATCTGCTAAGTGTAGAATATAAATGTCTAACACAATAACTAAGAAAATGTGGTGAAAGCTATGTTAACCAGTTTGATGAAAGTATTTCAAATTGTACGTAAAACCAGCACATTGTACCCCATAATTGCATTAATGTACACAGCTATGATTTAATAAACATAAATTAATTAATTTAAAAAAAGAAATTTAAACTGTAACAGGAGATCTCCCAGAAGGTTCTATGTGGTGAATCCAATGAAGTTCCAGTAGAAGTTATGGAAGAGTTTATCAGAAAGTTATGAGAAGGCTGGGCACAGTGGCTCATGCCTGTAATCCCAGTACCCTGGGAGGCCAAGGTAGGTGGATTCCTTGAGCTCAGGATTTGGAGACCAGCCTTACCAAGAGTGAGGCCCCATCTCTACTAAAAACAGAAAAACTAGCCAGGCATTATGGCAAGCACCTGTAGTCCCAGCTACTTGGGGGGCTGAGGCAAGAGAATCACTTGAGCCCAAGAGACTAAGGTTGAGGTGATCTATGATGATGCGATGGCACTCTACCCAGGGAAACAGAATGAGACTTTGTCTCAAAAAAAAAAAAAAAAAGTTCCCAGACTTCACCAGAAGCTTAAAAGATGACAACATCTTTAACACTGGTGAATGTGTATTCTTTTTCAAATCAATGCCTAACAGGAGCCTTGTTATGAATAGTGACAAACGTTAAAAGTAGAAAACTTCCCAAAGAACTTTCACAGTTCTGTTTTGCGCTAACCCTGCTGGAGAGAAACTAAAACCCTTTAGGTAAAGTCACACACATTCAAGAGCCTCAAGCCTGAAGACCACCCTGTCATTCAGAGATCAAACAAATGCACATGGATGACTGGTGCCCTTTTCAAGGAGTGGGTAAAGGATATTGACTGAGAAGTGAAGAAGAAAACGGTACCAACAGTAGAAAACTATCCTGGCCACTCACAAGTGAATCATGTTACGTTTATGACACTGAAATTTCTGCTTCCAAACACAACTTCAGAAATCCAACCTCTTGTACAACACATCACCAAAACATTTAAAATGTATAAGGTCAGCCCCTGTAGGGGATCATTACTAAAACACAAACCTGTGGTCTGCTTATGGAAGCAACTTCATCTGCTGCATCAATTAATGCTCAGGATGCTGTCCTCTGGATCAGTTCTGCTCAGAATAAAGTTCAGCCAGAAATGACACAGGAGCATTTCAAGAAAGTTGTCACAGCTCAAGAGTATGATGTTTTGGTCCCATCAGACAGTCCATCTCCCATGCCAGAATTCGAAGGAGTAGATTTTGAAGGTTTTGTTACAATGGACGATGAGGTGGCAACCTGTAATGAACCTGACCTAGAAGTAGTTTTCCTATTGATTGACCAGTGTAAAAGTACATGAAGTTGCTGATGAAATGGAAGTGAGGATGACACAGAAATTGTAGAAACGCCAAAGAAAGAGAATGGCAGGCACCTGATAATGCAGTTAAAAGTCATTTGCTGGGGAGGGGAAATGCCCAGGTATGCTGAGTGGTATAGCCAGCATTAAGGTGTTTTCTTCTCTTAACATTTGTAATAAGAATAAGAAACAAACCAAGTTTGACTCTTTTTTCAGAAAGAATGATTAAATCATGAGAAAAAACACATGACTTCATTTCTCAGTCACTATCCTTTACCTACTCCTTGATTTCGTATAATACTATATGGATGATTTTACTATTTTGATCATGTATGATTTTGTATGATATTCTCTAATAAAAGCTATACAAGAAAGTAAAGTATATATATACATCAATACAGCAGGCCTAGTTCCTTATGTTGACCACCTCAGTATGTTGACCAGTTTGTTACAGTCCCTTGGGTGGTCAACTTTCAGAGGTTCTTCTGTATTTTGTCTTCCTTTCTCTCTTCTCTTTCTTATCTGAGCTGGGAGGGTAAATCTGGTGCCTGTTTCTTCATCTTGTGTGGAAGCAGAAGTCCAGCAATAAGTTTTTACCACTTAGCTATTGTTTTCTAGAATTTGGCTCCAGTTTTCTAAATAACTTGCTTATAGTGCTGTTTCTGGATCTGTAAATTGAAGATATTATCTGTTTTCCAGTTACAGTGGTTGGGGATTTGCTTTCTTAGACCATTCCCTCTTTTTGCTACATTTTCTCAAATACAGAGCATATTTTTAATAAGTAATTAGGATTAACATTAATAATATCAATATGACTAATGGCCTGCTAGGCCATCTTTGGTAACATTTCTTTTTATGTACACTTTTTTGTTATTACTTGTGCATTGTTTGGTTTTTTTTGTTGTTGTTGTGGGTTTTTTGTTTGTTTTTTTTTGAGACAGATCCTCAAGCTGTCGCCCTGGGTAGAGTTCTCTGGCATCACAGCTCACAGCAACCTCCAACTCCTGGGCTCAAGCGAGTCTTCTGCCTATGCCTCCCAAGTAGCTGGGACCACAGGCACCTGCCACAACACCCAGCTACTTTTTGGTTGCAGCCATCATTGTTGTTTGGCGGGCCCGGGCTGGATTCAAACCTGCCAGCTCAGGTATATGTGGCTGGCACCTTAGCCACCTGAGCCACAGGCTCCAAGCCAATAATTGCATTGTATTAGCACAACTGGGCAGCCATTAGAAATAAAGTTGAAGAGATATTTATACTACAGACCAGGAAAATCTCAAGTGAAATTAAAATTTAGTTTTTTTCAAACGAGAAGCCAGGGTTGGACATGGTGACTCATGCCTGTAATCTTAGCACTTTAGGAGGCTGAGGCAGGGAGATCACGTAAGCCCAGGAGTTCAAGACCAGCCTGGGCAACGCAGCAAGACTGCCTCTCTGAGAAAAGAAAAATACATTAACCAGTTGTGGCATGTGTCTGTATTCCCAGCTACTCAGGAAGCTGAGGCAAGAGGATTGCTTGAGCTCAGGTGTTTAAAATTACATCAAGCTATGATTATGCCATGGTGCTCCAGCCTGGGTGACAGAGCAAGATACTGCTTCAAAAAAAAGTGAAACATAAAAGCACTAGAAGAAAATCTTGTATAACCTCAGAGTGGGGAAGGCCTTTCTAAAACCTTCACTCAAAGATTGCTAAATTCAGCTACATAAAAAGCACCAAAAATTTATCTATACCAAGTGTCCTCAAACTATGGCCTGCGGGCCACATGCAGCCCACCTAGGACATTTATCTGGCCCACCAGGTGTTTTTGCTGCTGCTGCCTGTCCTGCTTAGCAGCCGACTCGTCCCAGGGTCCATAGTTCAGCCCTCCAATGGTCTCAGGGACAGTGAACTGGCCCCCTGTTTAAAATGTTTGAGGACCCTTGGACCAAAATATATCATAAGCAAAGTCAAAAGAGTTTACATCTCATATCATAGGGCTAATATCCTTTTACAAGAAGGGCTCCTTTTTTATAGAAGGAAAAGATAAATAGAAGAAGTGGCGAAGGACATAGATATGCATTTCCTAGGAAAAGATACACAAATGGTCCTTAAGCATGTAAAATGAAGCCCATCCTCACTCATTGTAAGAGAAAGGACAATGCATCCTTGTTATCTTTTAATACTTTGCGGGTCAATAAATGTATTTATTCTTTGATCTCACTTTTGAGAATCTATTTTACAGTTATATTCTGCTCGTTTATGTATATAGCTGTTGACTGCAGTATTGCATGTAATAGTAAGAATTGGAAATCATCTAAATAATCTAAATTAACCAGTTAATAGAGGACTGGTTGGATTAAACTATAGCAGTTTTCCCAGTACTTCTGTTAAATACCTACTAACACTTTTTCCCATTTATTTAATTTCTCAAATGGGAAAATAAAAAGGAAGGAAAATTGGCCCTTCCTTTCTTATTTTTCTTAGAAATTTTTTCCTGAAGTGCTTTGTTCTCCTGTGTTGATGTGGTCTGGGTAATCTCTGGTCCTTTTATGCACTGTAGTCTTGGGACTACTTCTCTCTTGTGCTGCAGCCCTGTTTCTTAGATCCCATGTCATCTTTTCTCATGGTTGACTTCTTTGTTTTGACTCATTACCTTTTCTATTTGATTCTAGAGAAAGGATACGTTGTACATACTTTTTTTGAATCCTTGACTATTTGAAAAGGTTTTGTTCTACCCTCAGTTCATTGATAATTTGTCTTAATATTCACACAACAAATATTTTCAATGTTTGTTGAAAATTATTCATTTGGAATGTGGAAAATACCATGCCACTTTATCCTGTCCAGAATCAAATTTATAAAATACTGTTTGGCCATTTCCTCCCCCATTTTACCTAATTATTTCTGTTATTGGGATTTTACTTTTCCTTTGCTGTTCATGTTTGAGTTTTGTTTTTGTAAAGACATGAGCAAAAGTCAAGTAAAGATTCATTACTTTCATATTTTACTGGAAACAGAAACTAAAAACATAACCAGGAAAATGAAATTTTAAAGGGATATGCAAAATAGAAACACCAATTTTTTTGCTTTCTGATTTTATAGGCAAAATTAATCCAGTTCAGTTTTAATCTTGTCATTCTGTGCCCAAGGACTGTAATTTCAGCCGCATTTATACAGGCTCTCTTCTCTAATTCATTTCTTGCTATATCTCTGAAGTTCTTTCTGAGATCCCTTTCCTGCTTGCCCTTAGAATTTAGGATTTCCTATAATGGGTGTACTGGTGGAAGATTTTTAGTTTCATTTGTCTGAAAATATCTTTATTTTACTTAGATTTTTGTAAGAGATTTTTGGCGATTACAGAATTATTTTTCTTCAGTGCCTTGAAAATACCTTTCCACCATCTTTAAGAGAAGTCACCTATTAATTGTTGTTAAGGACCAAAGGAATGTATTTTTATTTAAAGTAGTATTATTAATTAACTTAAATATCTTCTTATATTTTTATCTTACAGGGAATACAGTGAGTAACCTGATTATGATCATACCTCCAATTTTTGGTGCAATTCAAAGTATTAGAGATGGTCTGGAGAAACGGTACATTGCTTCTTATTTAGCACTCACAGGTATGTATAACAACGCATTTGAAAAATACTTTCAGATAGGCTGTTTTTCTTATGCATTTTGAAAAGCAGTTCTCAATTTTGTGTTTATTACACAACTTGAACATATTATGAAACTTCTTAATTAAAACTCCACAGACTGGCCAGGCACTGTGGTTCACACCTAATCCCAGAACTTTAGTAGGTGGAGGTGGGAAGATTGCTTGAGGCCAGAAGTTTGAGCCTGGACTGGGCAACAATAGGTCCTGTTTCTACAAAAAATGTTAAAAGTTAGCTTTGTGTGCTAATACATGTGTGTAGTCTTAGCTACTTAGGAGGCTAAGGCAGGAAGATCACTTGAGTTTGGGAGTTGGCAGGCATGGTTAGCTATGATGATGCCACTGCACTCCTCTCTGTTGCCTGGGCAACAGAACTAGACCCTGTCTAACAAAACAAAACAACAAAACAAAAACAAATAAACCACCAACCAAAAAAGAAAAAAAAAAACCTCCATAAGCCTTGCCAGTAAATTGAACTGCATTTTGAATGAAAAATTTTTAGAAAGTATAAAATATTTCAAACATACAGAAAAGAGCAGAGATAATACAACAAATATGTCCACATATCTTACCACCTAAGTTTGTCAGGCCTTAATAGTTTGTAATGTTTGTTTCAGATCTTTTTATTTTTTATGAGAATAAACTACTATAGATAAACTTGACTTTATCCACCTCAACCTCCAAGTATCTCCCTTAAACCAATTTCTATTCTGAATTTGATACATATCATTTTCTCACGTTTTTGTGCTTATGCTACATATATATGTGTCCTTAATGTATATTTAGTGTGCTTTTGAATGGTTTTAAATTTTTTAGAAACTATGCCATGTAACTTTTTGCAACTTATATTCTTACATAGAATATACAAGCTACTCACTATATTCTCTGTAAGAGAAAATATAAGAAGATATTTAGCTTTATCAATAATATTACTTTAAAAATACATTCATTTGGCCCTTAACAACAATTAATAGGTGACTTCTCAGAAAGATGGTGGAAAGGTATTTTCAAGGTACTGAAGAAAAATAATTCTGTAATCACCAACAATTTCTTATGAAAATCCAAGAAAGATAAAGATACTTTCAGACAAATTAAAACTTTTCCACTAGCACACCCTCTAAAGGAAATGCTAAGGGCAAGCAGGAAAAGGATCTCAAAAAGGACCTCAGAGACACAACAAAAAATAAATTAGAGAAGGCATCCTACAAAAATGCTACTGAAAGTGTGGTGTATGGGCATTGTATGATAAGATTAATATAGAACTCGGGTAATTTTGTCTGTAGAATCAGAAAGCAACCAATGAGTATTTGCATTTTACTTGTCTCTTAAGAGTTTTATTTTCATTGTACCATTTTTAGTTTCTAGTTTCTGTTTCTAGTAAAATTTGAAAGCAATGGATCTTAATTTGATTTTTCTTCCTGTTTATTTCTTATTTAAAAATAATTTGAGGTGGATATGATGGTTCTGCCTACAATCCAAGCATTTAGGGAGGCCCAGGCAGAAGGACCACTTAAGGCCAGGAGTTCAAGACCAACCTGGGAAACATATTGAGACGCCCTGTCTCTACTGAAAAATTTTTAAAAAATATTAGCCAGGTGTGATGAGTCCTAGCTACTTGAGAGGCTGAGGCAAGAGGATTGCCTGAGCCACAAGTTTGAGGCTGAAGTCAACTAATAGTATGATCATGCTCTCCACTCCAGTCTGAGTGAGAGAGCAAGACCTTGTCTGTTAAAAAAAACAAACAAACAAACTTAGTGAAACAAAAGAATTGCAAAACACATCAACCTCTCCTACCTTCATCCCCCATAAATATACACATACCCATATATACATATACTGTATGTATGTGTGTAACTGACAAAAGGGAACAGTCTTGAATCTAGGAATCTCTTTTTTTTCTTTACATTCATTTAAAAAAATTACCTTTTTCTTTATCTTAAAAGCAAGATAGTGATCAGACTAATTTTTCTTTTTTGTTTTAAGACACCGTCTTCCTTTGTCATCCACGCTAGAGTGCAGTGGCATCAGCTCATTGCAATCTCAAACTCTGAGGCTCAAGTGAGCTTTCTCAGCCTCCCGAGTAGTTGTGAATACAGGCATGCCACCATGCCTAGCTAATTTTCTGATTTTTTTTTTTTTTTTTGTAGAGACAGGGTCTTGCACTTATTCAGGTTGGTCTCAAACTCCTGGCCTCCAGTAGTCCTCCCACCTCAGCCCCCAGAATGCTAGGATTACAACTGGGTGCCACTGTGCCCAGGTAGAATAGTAAATTTGAGGGGACATAAGGGAGTCTTTATTTTGGTAGAAATCTATGACATGAAATTATTGAGAAAAAAATGCAAAGAAAAGCTATAGCTGAAAATATGACATAAAAGAACAAGATGATAGGACATGAGGTGCATCCCAAAGAACTATCCATCTGTGGTGTACAGAGTAGAACATTAACATCACAGTGAGCTCAGAGACTAGATTTGAAAACAGTTTCCAAATCAGAGCAGTTGCCAAAATGATTTTGGAATTTTAGGTCATAGTATTTTAGGTAAGTGAAAGCTATAATGCATTTCAGAAATGGTAGTAACAACCAAGCAAGGTGGCTCATGCCTGTAATCCTAGCACTCTGGGGAGGCCAAGGGAGGAGGATTATTTGAGATCAGACGTTCAAGACCAATCTGAGCAAGAGCAAGACCTCATCTCTAGTAAAAGGAGAAAACATCAGGCAGGTATGGAGGCAGACACCCATAGTCCCAACTACTCAAGAGGCTGAGACAGGAGGATCACTTGGGCCTGGAATTTGAAGTTATAGTGAGCAATGATGGCACCATTGCACTTGAGCCAGGGTAATAGAGTGAAACTGTCTCAAAAAATAAATTAGTGGGCTCGGCGCCTATAGCTCAACTGGCTAAGGCGCCAGCCACGTACACCTAAGGTGGAGGGTTCGAATCCCCAGCCCGGGCCGCCAAACAACAATGATGGCTGCAACCAAAAAATAGCCGGGCGTTGTGGCGGGCGCCTGTGGTCCCAGCTACTTGGGAGGCGGAGGCAGGAGACTCGCTTGAGCCCAGGAGTTGGAGGTTGCTGTGAGCTGTAATGCCACGGCACTCTGCCCAGGGGGACAGCTTGAGGCTCTGTCTCAAAAATAAATAAATAAATAAATAAATAAAATAAATTAGTTACAGTTAAATAAAATATGAAGGTCAGTTCCTCTTTCACACTACCTTTCAAGTGCTCAATAGCAACCCATTGCTTGTGGTTACTGTATTGGGCAGTGCAGATATAGAATATCTCCATCATGGCAAAAAGTTCCACTAGCCAGCCATACTAGAGGATGATGTTTATTCAATCAGTAGAAAGACTAGAAAAACTTTGACAAAATGTCTGATGGTGAACGTTTAATATATTTAACTATAGATCTAAGACTAAGTCAGACGTGCGAAGGGTTAAAGTATAGTGTATGTGGACATTACATATTCTGATAAAATACAGTCTTTTATTATTTTTTTTTATTTTTTTATTAAATCATAGCTAAAATACAGGGAGAAGGAGAGAAAGGGCAAAATAGAACTAGATCATTGTTATCTAGGTAGTAAGCTGGACATTAAAGAATATGACTTAAAAGTAGCAAATCAGAGGGAAAAATTTAAGTAAAGAAAAAAAAGGAGGGGGGCTTAAGAGTACTATAAAAGACATAAATACAAAAGAAACCATTAGAGCAACAAAACACTTTTTTCCTAAAAATTTTTTTTTCTTTTTTGAGACAGAGTATTAGTTTGTCCTGCTCTGTGAAGTGCAGTGGCATCATAGCTCACAGCAACCTCAAACTGTTGGACACAAGCAATCCTCTTGTCTCACCCTCCCAAGTAGCAGGGACTATAGGCACTGTCCATAACACCTAGCTACTAAATATCTTTTAAAAAGCAAAAAACCCACATTTCTTAGAGAAAGTAAGACAATAAATATAGAATAATATGTGTAATTATGGTAGTAAAACAGTGTGACAGTTAATACTAAACATATCAGTCATATCAACCAATATGAAATAGCTTAATTTAACTTTCAAAAAAAAAAAGTATTAAATTGACTCACAAAACAAGACCCAACTTTATGCAGTATACCGAAGATACACCTAAAACAAAGTTATCTAGAAAACGTAGAAGTAATGAAAAGATAACACTTATGAATATCTGCAGCAACTAATACAATATGTAACACTTAGGAATATCTCTGCCAACACCTTTTTATGTGGTAGAAACTATAAGAGGTGCAAGGAGAAATAGAATCATATGAATAATAAAAGACTCTATGACATACTAAGTACGTGAGAGGTCAAGTGAACAAAATCCCACCAATATCTAGAAGACCTAAACAACATAATCAACAAGGTAAATCTTATAGATTTATGCTGAAATGTACACCCTGATAATAGAGAATACAGGGTGCCCATAAAGTTTGTGTGCAATTTACTATGTTAAACTTAAATTGCACAAGAACTTTATGTCTACCCTATATATCCTATTCTTAAGTGCACATAGAACATTCATAAAAACTAAACATATGGATATGCTAGTTTCCCTGATCTGATGACTATACATCATATATATTGAAACATCACTATATACTCCGTGAATATGTATAATTATTTGTTAATTAAATAAAAATTAAAAAAAATAATAAAAACAAAACAGTAAAGTCTGTGAAGCAGAAACATTAGCATTCTCTAATCCCAGTGCATTAGAAATTAACAACAAAATCAAGCTATAAAAAGACTCTTCTATTTTGAAAAGTTTTAATTTTTCTATTAATTCTTGGTTAAAAGGGAAAATGCATACTAAATTATAGAATTTCTGAAATATATTTGCAGTGAAAACTCTGCATATTAGAATATGTGGGGATTATTTAAAGCAACCACCGGGTTAACTCATAGGCTCAAATATTTAATGAAAATAAAAGCAAAAAGGCTGGGTATGGTGGCTCACATCAGTAATCCTAGCACTCCAGGAAGCCAAGGCAGGTGAGTTGCCTGAACTCAGGAGTTCAAGATCAGTGTGAACAAAGGTAGACCCCATTTCTACTAAAAATAGAAAACTAGTAGGGTGTGGTAGTGGATTCCTGTAGCCTAGGCATTTGAGGCTGCTGTGAGTTATTACATCATGGTACTCTATGCAAGGGGAATGAGTGAAATTCTGTCTCCAAAAAAAATTTTTTTTAAATGTGAAAAATTTGGCTCAGTGCCTATAGCTCAAGCGGCTAAGGCACCAGCCACATACACCAGAGCTG
>NW_003852396.1:25520254-25523665 GCF_000181295.1 Otolemur garnettii | reverse complement strand
AAAAAAAAAAAAAAAAGGAAATAAGCATAAAAAAATAGGAAATGACAAAGGGACTATCCACTGAAACAAAGGGAAAAACTTAAAGCCGCTGTGTAAATCAATTTATAATTGGATAATCTCCTAGGAAAATACAATTTAATAAAATTGACACCAGGGAAGGTTAAAAAGCTTTGAGTGAACTAATTTTTTCTTTTCTTTCTTTTTCTTTTCTTTTCTTTTATTTATTTATTTTATTTTATTTTATTTTTTTTGAGAGCTTACAGCAACCTCAAACTCTTGGGCTCAAGCGATCTTCTTGCCTCAGCCTCCTGAGTAGCTGGGATTACAGGCACCCACCATGACACCTAGCTAGTTTTTCTATTTTTAGTAGAGATGGGTTCTAACTTTGCTCAGGGTGATCTCAAATTCCTGAGCTCAGGAGATAGACCTGCCTTGATTTCCCACAGTGCTGGGATTACCAGCATGAGCCAGCAGAGCGGCCAGAGTTGCCTGATTCTTTTTTTCTTTCTTTACTCCCTTCTTTCTCTTTTTCTTTCTTTCTTTTCTTTTTTTTTTTTCTTTTTTTGCAGTTTTTGGCAGGGGCTATGTTTGAACCCGCCACCTCCAGCATATGGGGCCAGCACCCTACTCCTTTGAGCCACAGGCGCTGCCCTCTTTATTTCTTTTTTTAAAAGATAAGTTCTCACTCTGTTCCTCAGGCTGTAGTACAATGGCATGATCATTGCTCACTGCACTCTCAAACTCCGGGGCTTAAGCAGTCTACCTGCCTCAGCCTTCCCAGTAGCTTGGTATGGGCTAATTTTTTTTTTTTTTTTTAGCAAAGAGATTTTATTTAGGAAGAACAAAGAGAAAGTTTAGAGCACTTCCAAAGAGAGTTAGAAGTGAGTCTCGGGAAGAAGAGAAGGTGAGAGAGAAAAAAGCTGGGCTAATTTTTACCATTTTCAGAGACAAGGTCTTGCTCATGATGATCTCCCAACTCCTGGCCTCAAGCATTCGTCCCACATCAGCCTCCTGAGTAGCTAGGATTATAGACATGAGTCACCGTGTGCCCAGATGAGTCAATCAATTTCTAAACAAGAAATAGAAAATTTTACCAAAGAACTCCTGTAAAAAAAGTAGTGGCTTGGATAGTTTCACAGAGAATTCTAAACCTTCAAAGACCAAATATCTCCAATGCTGTGTAGATTATTCCAGAGCATCCATAATGAAGGACATCTTCCAAATTCTTTTATCAAACGAACAGCATTGTTACATAAACCTTATAATAATACTATCAAAACAGAAATTTGAGAACTAGTATTATAAGTGAATATCAATTTAAATGTCATAAATCAATTATTAGCAAGCAGAAATGAAGAAGTTACTAATACAAGTAATAACATGGACAAATCTTAAAGAAACTAGACACAAAAGACCATAGATTATATGATCCTATTTATATGAAATTTCCAGAAATAGTAAAATTATAGAGATTAAAAAGTTAATTAGTGGTTTCCTGGGATTTAAGGTAAGAGTGGATATTGTCTGTAAACAGACAATTATATGATCCTATTTATATGAAATTTCCAGAAATAGTAAAATTATAGAGATTATAAAGTTAATTAGTGGTTTCCTGGGATTTAAGGTAAGAGTGGATATTGTCTGTAAGGTATAAGGAAAATTTGGGAGGTGATGGAATTATAAAACTGGATTCTGTTAATGGTTGCATCCCTCTTTACATTTACTAAAACTTATCAAACTACTTAGAGTTAGTAAATTTAATGGTCTGTAAATTATATCTCAATAAAGTTAAAAAAAAAAAAGCCAGTGACCATAGAAAATGGAAGAATGTTCACATAGTGTGACAGTAGGAAGGATATTTGGTCTTTACATGTAAGGGATGATGGAGAAAGATGAGAGAAAGTAGTAGAGAAGAATATAGGTGTAGAAAAGGTTTAAGTTGGTAATAGCATGTGTAAGCACATGACTCTTCTTTTGGGGATTGTGACTACCTTTCCCATTGTACCTGGCAAGTAGAATCCAGGCAGCCTCTCCTAAGTAAGTGTTTAAGGTTAAGTGAATTCTATTTGTCACCGTATATTTGAGGATTGTTTGTCCTCTCTAAGCAAAAAGCAGTCTTATTAAGTGACTTTCTATATTAATGACCAAAGGTCATTAAAATAATTTTTATTGATACATATTAGATGTACATACTTTCAGAGTATAAGTGATAATTTGATACGTTCATATAATCAAACCAGGATAATTGGTATATTCATCATCTTAAATATTTATCTTTATGTTAGGAACATGCAAATTATTCTTTGCCAGCTATTTTGGAATATACAATACATTAATATTAAATATATTTCCTACTCATCCGTTGAACTACCAGGTCTTATTTGTTCTAAGTATATATTTGTATCCATTAATCAATCTCTCTTCATACCTCTTCTTTTTTTTTTTTTTTTTTTTTTTTGAGTCATGGTTTTAGTCTGTTACTCAAGCCTAGAGTACAGTTGGTACCACCATAGCTCATGGCAACCTCAAACTCCTAGGCTCAAGTGATCCTCCTGCCTTAGCCTCTCAAGTAGCTGAGACCATAGGCATGTGCCTCTATCCCTGATTTTTCTGGGTTTTGTAGAGATGAGATCTTACTTGTGCTCAGGCTTCCTCTCATTTGTTTCACATTTATATAGATATGATGATGTTTCTACCACATATTTCACATGTTATGGTAATGTGCTCCCTTCTCGTATTCATGTGAATATATGGAGGTATATATTTTTCAAATTAATTTTTCCTGCAAGCTTCTTCCAAGTGAGGTTCTTCCAGCTGAAAAAAGTTTGGGGTAGTTATGGGAAACTAAAATACAACACAATAGAGGCAATGTGATCAATTGTTAGGCCGGACTCATTTTCAGTATCTCTTCATAAAAAGCAGCCTTATAAAATTTGTTTTCTGAAGTTCAGTAAAAGCCCCTGAGCTCAATTTTATCTTTTAATTTATCCTAATTATATCACTAATAGATGTGAATAATTCCTTTCCAAATCTTTGGGGCCAGAAGTATTTCTGAATTTAAAATGTTTTGGATTTTAGAAAATTAATAAATTACATATACCACAATATGCCTACGAAGCCTTCTAAGCCTTTGGGAAGCACTCTGTAGTCAAACATAGTCACATTACTGCTTAACATATGAATATTCACATTGGTGGGGCTAAATAATTACTATAAAGAGCCTTATGACCAGTCAGGTAAGGTTTTCATGTTTGACGAGTTTCTGCCAAACTTAGAATAAAAAAACTTTTGATTTTGAAAGATTTTTTGAGGAATTGATCATTAAATAGGAGATTTAAATTGTATTAACTCATCTTGTTTTCTTGTATAGCAAACAGAATCTAGGACCATATTAAGAAAATAATATGGCTC
>NW_003852396.1:25515169-25519707 GCF_000181295.1 Otolemur garnettii | reverse complement strand
AAAATAATATGTTTTGACTAGCTGGGATTTGTTCCAGGAATGCAAGATCATTCAATATTAAGAGATCTGTTTATTTACTATATTTATAAGCCTAAGTAGAAAAAATATATGATTATCTCTATAGATACAAAGAACATTTGTTAAAATTCAACACTCATTTCTGATTTTAAAAATACTTAAGAAAATAGGAATTAATGGATACTGTCTTATCTTGATATGTTTACATACCTTGTCCTAAAGCCAATATTTTACTTAATGTGGAAACATTAGAAACATTCCTGTGAAGGTCAAGAACAAGCAGTCTTCTATCTCCACTACTTTTCTTTTTTTGAGATAGAGTCTCACTATTTCACCCTCGGTATAGTGCTGTGGTGTCACAGCTTATAGCAACCTCAAACTCTTGGACTTAAGTGATTCTCTTGCCTCAGCCTCCCAAGTAGCTGGGACTACAGGCATCCACCACAACATGCAGCTATTTTTTTGTTGTTGTAGTTGTCATTGTTGTTCAGCAACCCCAGTGTATGTGGCCAGTCCCTAATGACTAATCTACAGGCACCAAGCCTCCACTACTTTTTAACACAGTACTGGAAGTATTAACCAGTGTGTTTATGTAAGAGAAAATGATTAAGGCCTAAGAATTGGAGAAAAAGTCTAACCCCAGTAAGATTAGCCCACATCACAAAATCCCCAAACCAAAGATGTTGGTGTGGATATGGAGAAAAGGGAACACTTCTGCACTGCTGGTGGGAATGCAAACTAATACGTTCCTTTTGGAAAGATGTTTGGAGATCACTTAGGGATCTAAAAATATACCTTTCATTTGATCCTGCAATTCCTCTACTAGGTATTTATCCAGAAGATTAAAAATTACTTTATAACAAAGATATTTGCACCAGAATGTTTATTGCATCCCAATTCATAATTGCTAAGTCATGGAAGAAGCCCAAGTGCCCATCCACCCATGTATGGATCAATAAATTGATCCATAAAAATAATGAATAAAAATAAATAAAAATTAGAAATAAATCAATAAATTGTGGTATATGTACACCATGGAATATTATATAGCCTTAAAAAATGGAGACTTTACCTCTTTTATGTTTACATCGATGGAGCTGGAACACATTCTTCTTAGCAAAGTATCTCAAAAATGAAAGAAAAAATATCCAATGTACTCAGCCCTACTATGAAACCAATTTATAGCTTTCATATGAAAGCTATAACCCAACTGTAGCCCAAGAAGAAGGGGAAACAGGAGAGGAAGGGGAGGGGAGGGGGAGGAGGATGGGTGGAGGGAGGATAATTGGTGAGACCACAACTACCGTGCATTTTACAAGGGTACATGTTAAATTTACTAAGTGTAGAGTATAAATGTCTAAACACAATAACTAAGAAAATGCAGTGAAGGCTATGTTAACCAGTTTGATGAAAGTATTTCAAATTGTATATAAAATCAGAACATTGTACCCCATAATTGCATTAATATACACAGCTATAATTTAATTTATAAAAAAATGAATTGGTAAAAAAGGAAAACTATCTTTATTTGTATAAATCATAGTATTCCTGAAGACCCTAGCCTAGAGAATCAATTATAAATCTTATTCAGACAATAAAACTATTCAGTAGTGTAGCAAGCTTCAACTTATACGAAAAACAAATATCCTTCATATATCACAAACACATTAGATATAATGGAAAAGAAAACCCATTTAAAATAGCATCCAAAAAAGATAAAATATCTAGGAATAAATGTCATAAGAAATGTGTAAAATCTATATGAAGTAAAACTTTAGAACACTTCTGAAAGGCATAAAAATACACCTGAAAAAGTCGTCCTTTGTTCTTAGGTAGACAACTTGAAGATGTCAGTTCTAAGTTAATTTACTAAAATAATTAATACTAATAAAAATATCAATAATCTTTTGTTTTCTTTGAATGAGACATGTTGATACTAAAGTCCACATGAAAACTAAACATACAAGGATACCTACGAAACCCTTTTAAAAAAGAAGAGCTATAATGAGGTACTTGCCCTACCAAATGTGAAAATGTACTGCAAAACCTACATTATTCTAATAGGTCAATGGGATAGAAAATGAACTGTAATGTAAAAATAAGCTGGGAATGGTGGTGTGCACCTACAGTCTGAGCTACTCAGGAGACTGAAGCAGAAAGATCATTTGAGCCCAGGAGTTAGTTTGAGGTTGCAGTGAGCTGTGATGATGCCATTGCTGTCTAGCCTGTACAAGAGAGTGAGACTCTCTAAATTGGTCAGAAAGTAAAATATAAAAACTAAAATTTTACAAGTACTAGAAGAAAACCACGAATTCTTACATATCCAGTGTTTGGGGACTTTCTATGATTCAAAATCCAGATATAAGAAAGGAAAAGGTTGGCAAATCATGTAAAAATAAAAACTTTTGCATGATAAAAAATATTATAAGCAAACTCAAAACCAAAAGGCCAAATAGTGAAAATATTTAACACACACCATAGTAAAAGGTTTCATATCTCTAATATAAAAATAATTTTAAAATCTGGAATGTAAAAAGAAACATGCATACAATAGAAAAAGAAGCATTCAGAAAGAAAGAAAATTCAGACAAAGACAGAAAATTCTCCAAGAAAAGATATAAAAAGTAGCCAACAAGTATAAGAAACAAGTTTGTTCATGGTTCATGGTTCAAATGCAAGTGAAAATTGCATTGAAACATACATTATTTCTCATTTATCAGACTGGCAAAAAGACTCTTGACAACATACTAATTTGGCAAGGCTGAGGGAGAAATAGACATTAATATATTGCTGATGAGAAAGTGAAATCTTTTTTTTTTTCAGAAAGTGAAATTTTTATAAATGATTTTGTCAGTATCAAACAAAACTGTATATGCATTTACCCTTTGACTCAAAAATCACACTTCTGAGAATTTTCTGTGAAGATAAATCAGCAATAATGCAAAATTAAATGTGTACAAAGTTATTGCAGGATTACTTGTAATTATAACAACTTGAAAGTCATATGTAGAATATTGGCTGAATAAACTGGCATAATAAGGACTATGCAGATGTAGAAAGAGGAGTAGCATCACTGAACTGAAATGGAGTGATTTTTAGGATATATTAAATAAAAGATGCAAAATGTAAAATAATATATATGGTATGCAACATTTTTTGTTAGAAAAAAACAGAAGAAAATATATGCATATTTGCTTATTTTTTCAAAAAGAAACAGGATGAACCAGGAAATAATGAAATTGGCTACTACAGGTAATGATGGTAATGACGTAGAATGGATAGAGGAGAGTGACATGTCTCTGTTCCCACACACACGCTTTTTTTTTTTTTTTAAAGACACAGTCTTTTGCCCAGGCTAGAGTGCAGTGGCATCATCATAACTCACTGCAACCTCAAACTTCTGGGCTTACATGATCCTCCTGCTTCAGCCTCCCAAGTAGCTGGGACTACAGGTGCCTGCCACCATTCTTAGCTTATTTTTAAACTTTTTGAAGAGATGGAGTCTTACTATGTTGTTTAGGCTTGTCTCAAACTCCTGGCCTCTAACTAGCTTCCTGCCTCAGTTTCTCAAAGTGCTAGAATTCTAGCCATCAGCCAGTGGGTGCCTTGCCCTCTGAGTATATCTTTTCAGAACCATGTTTATGTTTCACATTTTCAAAAATGTAATTAGATCAGCCAAAACAGGAAATTAAGGGGGGAGACCCTAAAAATTGAATACGAAGAAAAACAAATGAGTTTTATCAAAAGGAGAACATAACCACACAGGAGAGTCATAAAATAACTAATCCGAGTAATTTTGAAATAGTAGTCTCATTACATATCCCCAACCAGAAAACAAAAGAAAAGTCAAAGAAGTCTTGAACCTCACTTTGCTTGTTTTATATACTATATGTTTATTAGTAGTAGTAGTATGGATATAGCAATTCTGAAGGTATTTCTGTATACACTTTAGTACTAAACTATGAAATGCTATATTGTTACTGTTAGGAGCTAGGATTGTCACTGGAAGAAGGAAGATACAGATTTGGATTGGGGAAGGCAAGACAAAACCCTATGATATTAGATTAGTATAAGAGTTATAGCATGATTTTTTAAAAATTGATTTTAAATGCTCTATCCTCTGAAAGGGCCCCCCCAATGCAATGACTTATTATCAGTAAACACACCTAAGAGCTAGACTTTGGTTTCTAGAAAATTTCCCTTTGAAAGGAACCAAAACTTTTTGAAGAAGTGGCTAATTTCTAGAAAAGTAGAGCTAAGGCAGAAAAAAAGTACAAGATGTATCCAGAACATTTTGTCATTCTACAAAGTAAGAAAGTGCTCAAATACTGAGGGAATCATGTCAAAATGACTCAGAAGGCAATTGGGCCAAACTGATAACAATTTGAGTTTCAAAATGAAAAAAAAATGACAATAATGGGCTCAGTGCCTATGGCTCAAGTGGCTAAGGCACCAGCCACATACACCTAAGGTGGCAGGTTCGAATCCAGCCCAGGCCCGCCAAACAACAATGACGGCTG
>NW_003852396.1:25512419-25513494 GCF_000181295.1 Otolemur garnettii | reverse complement strand
CAGCTTGAGGCTCTGTCTCAAAAAAAAAAAAAAAAAAAAGATAAACGAGCTCTAGGGATGTGCTATACACCGTGGTACCTATAGTCAATAACAATGTATTATACACTTAAGTATTTGTTAAAACAGGTCTCATGTTAAGTGTTATTTCCACAATAAAATCAAATCCAAAAAAAAAAAAAGAGTATATGGGAGGTCATTGTAATTCTTTGTAACTTCTAAACTATCTTAAAATAAAATGAAAATTTTAATTTCAAAAAAAGGTTTATTGAACACTTATTTTCTGTAGGATAGTATATCAAGTAATCTAACAGTGAATTTGAGGTTTAAGATAAAGAATGGAACATAAGTGGATAGTAATTGTAGGAGGAATATTTTTGCTGGTTAACAATCTCTCTCTTTTTATCCGCCAGTCCTGGTGGTAAATGACTTCTTCCTCTTTGGTACTTCTATTCTTTATTATTGCTCTTGTGTTTGCATTTATATCACTGTACATAATACTGTCATAATCTGTTTTTAAGTGTCTGTCCCTTCCATATGTCCAAGCTTCCTACAAGTAGGGCTGAATTTTATTTTTCTGGAGTTCTGGCATTCAATACTTAGTACAAATTAGATACATGGGAATATTTGATGAATGAGTGAATGAATAAATAAACTGCTTCATTTTAAACACCTCTAAATAATAGGTAAATCTTGGTAAAGCCTCTTTTTTTTATATCCTTATTTGAATTTTTTCACTAAGTCTTCCCACCAAATATTATATGTATGTGTGTGTATACCCTCCCCTCCCTGCCACACACACACAGAGAATGAGAGAGAAACACTAAACAGTACCTGGAAACATATTTGACTTACAGATCAAGGATGTTTACTGAATATGATAATAGTAAGATTTTTAATATTTTAATTTTAGGACCAAAACTCCATACCAATTGCCTACCTGATATGTACTTACTTTTGGAGTTGAGGGAGATTTTGCAGTAAGAATTAGGATTTTGGGCTCGGCGCCTATAGCTCAACCGGCTAAGGCGCCAGCCACGTACACCTAAGGTGGCGGGTTCGAATCCCCAGCCCGGAC
>NW_003852396.1:25493527-25512220 GCF_000181295.1 Otolemur garnettii | reverse complement strand
AAAAAAAAAAAAAAAAAAAGAATTAGGATTTTGGCCTTTGTGGAGAGTTTTTTTTTTTAATTTTTTTTTTTTATTACTTCTTCCTCCTGTAGTGTTTTCTTGCCCCCCATGTAGCTGGGATCACAAGGTCCAGCTGTCTTGTTGTTGCTGTAGAGACAGGGTCTCACTCTGGCTCACTCTGCCTCAGGCCGGTCTTCAGCTGGTCTCCAACCTCTGAGCACAGGTGATCCACCCGCCTCGGCCTCCCACAGCGCTGGGACAACAGGCGTGAGCCACCACGCCTGGCCTGTAGAGAGGTATTTTAGGAACAGATTGTTGGTAATTTATAAGAGTCATTGTGTTCTGGCTTGAAGCCTAGATCCACTAAGAATTTGATCATTTTTGAATTTATTCAACAAATATTTACTGAGAATCTATTTGTGCTAGGGATAGTTCTCAAACCTTTGTTTATCAGAGCTTACCATCTATCAGGGAGACAGATATTAATCAAATAATTTTATAAATGAGTATGTACTTAGAGTTGTTCTGAGTGTTTTGAAAAAAAAATGTATCAAGTGCAACGAGGATAAACTGGGAAAATTAAGTTAAAAACATTAATTTTTCATAATAGTTTTCTCCATCCTGTGTCCCTGGGCAATTGCCAATTCTTCTAGTAAGCCTAACTTCAGTTTAACTTACCATGATAATTATAGCTGCCTTGGAACCAGTCCCTTTATCTAATATATTCCGTTTTCTTTTTGTTTTTCTACTATATTGTATCACAGTTTTATACATATTTTATAATACAAAGAGATGTTCATAACAGATCAACAGAAGTTGTGTTCTCTGATTATTCTCATCCCTTGGTATCTGTGGAGGATTGGTTCTATGAACCCCACCCATACCAAAATCGGAGGATGGTCAGTTCCTTGACATACAATGGTATATTATTTGTATATAACCCCTGCACATTTTCCTATATATTTTAAATCATCTCTAGGTTGGGTGTGGTGGCTCACACCTGTCATCTCAGCACTTTAGGAGGTTGAGGCAAGAGGACCACTTGAGGCCAAGAATTTGAGACCAGCCTGAGCAATAGAGTGAGACATGATTTATACAACCGCTGCTCAAAATTAGCCAGCCATGGTTGCCTGCACTGGTAGTCCCAGCTACTAGGGAGGCTGAGGCAAGAGAATCACGTAAGCCCAAGAGTTTGAGGTTGCTGTGAGCTGTGATGCTACAGCACTCTACAAAGGGTCACATAGTGAGACTCTGTCTCAAAAAAAAAGAATGGTATATTATGAATCGAACAAAAGCTTGATAACTAGGACCTACATAGATCTCAAATCAATCAACAAAAAACCTGAATAATCCCATACAGTAGGCAAGAGACATGAATAGAACCTTCTCTAAAGGAGTCAGACGAATGGCTAACAAACATATGAAAAAATACTCATTATGCCTAATCATCAGAGAAATACAAATCAAAAACCTAACCCCAGTGAGAATGGTCCCCATCACAAAGTCTCAAAGCTGCTGATGCTGGCGTGGATGTGGAGAGAAGGGAACATTTTTATACTGCTGATGGGACTGCAAACCTTTTGGAAGGAAGTATGGAGGAACCTTAAATAACCCAAATTAGACCTTCCATTTGATGCCATAATCCCATACTGAGCATTTACCCAGAAGAAAAAAAAACATTTTATCATAAGGACATTTGAACTAAACTGTTTATCACAGCTCAATTTACAATTGCCAAAATGTGGAAACAGTCTAAATGCCCACCAACCCAGGAATGGATTAACAAGCTGTGGTATATGTATACCATGGAATACTGTGCAGCCATTAAAAAGATGGAGACTTTACATTTTATATTAACCTAGATGGAGGTGGAACACATTCTTCTTAAGTAAAGCATCACAAGAATGGAGAAGCAATAATCTAGTGTACTCAATTCTAATATGAAGGCAGTAGATGAACTAATGCAAAGGGCAGGGTAGGGGAATGAGGGAGCCGGGAGAGGGGAGGAGGATGGGGGTCACAGTGTATGGATGGGGGTCACCTCTTGGGGGCAGGACACAATTATAAGAGGAACTTTACCTAACAAATTCAATCACTGTAACCTAATTCTTTATACCCTCAATGAATCCCAAACAATTTAAAAAAAAAAAAAACAACTCTTTTTTGATACTCTAAATGGCTTTTCGTTAGTATAGAAATACGGTCCAAACATCTTAAGACAGTTCTCCAAAGCTTATGCTTTTGATCACCACACTCTGTTGCCACTCTAAGATCAGAAAGTGTATTTTGTTTCTATTGTGAATGGTAACTTCACTTGGAAAGCTATAGTTATGCATGCCCTGGAAATTGTATTTGGCGTTGTTTGGGTGCTGTTACACCAGTAATGCTAAAGCTCTATTCAAGCTGAATATGTACATTTAAAAATAATTGTATACGAAGCTACTGATGTCTTTAATGCTTTGTGGAGACATGGCTGTCTCCTTTTATTATTTATTCTTAGTCCTTTGTTATGAATCAAAGGTAAACCATGATGTGATTTAAAAGGAACTCATAATACTTCTTGGAATTTTAATTTTCTGTCATGGAAAATAAGCTAACAAAGTTCCAAGATCTAATGACACCATCACATATACATGATTTTTTTCATAGCTTGAGTTAGGGACTAGAAAATAAAATTTATTGATACCTATTGTATGCTAAGTAATCCTCACAGCAACCCTTCATGATAAACATTATTATCCTTTTAAAATCTGCTTGAGGCAACTGAGTCCCAGACATTTCTGTTTTGATTGCATCAGTCTTCACTTCGGACATGACCATATGGGGAAACTTGTGCCTGTTACTTATTTTGTGGGATGCCATAGATAATTTCTACATTTCTTCTTTGTGATGGGGGCCATTCTCCCTGGGGTCAGGTTTTGATTTGCATTTCTCTTAACTAAAGTTAAGTAATAAGTGATAAATGTGGGATTCCAGTCTAGGTCTGATCCAAAACCCTTGTACACTGTTTTTAGTGTGATCAGATGAGTCAAAATTAATGTGTATCAGAGCGTATCTATGTTCTATTGTAATTTTGAAAAACTCTGGCTGGTAACTTTCCAAAGTATTTGAATCAAGAGGTTCTAACTGAGTAAAATTCTATTATATGCTTGAGAGACTCTTAAAACTATAGTAAAGTATTATGAGTAAGAACTTTTAATTAGAAGATGCAGAAGCTTCTTGACCTCCTTGTTCCAGTTACATTTCTATTTTGATTGCATCAATCTTCACTTTGGACATGACCAATATGGGGAAACTTGTCCCTGTTACTTGTTTTGTGGGATGCCATAGATAATTTCTACATATGTAAATTTTATATTAACTTTGATGCCAAAAACAAGCAAAACAAATGAAACTCTTCAAGTGAGTATCATGGTGAAATGTTAGCTAAAAGAGTAACCTGTTTTAATTAAAATATTTTATTCTCCATGTGACTGAATCAGTTTGCATACAAGAAAAAGAAAACAAAAAATCCTTAGTTTTCTTTTTTAAATTATCTTTCTTCAAAATTTCTAATTTATATAAATTAAGGACCAATAAGTGTTATTTTGTTTTCACACATTTGACATTTGTCCTTTTGATGTAAATAGCTTCACCATTCTTGATTTGCTTATTTATGGTGATTTGAATAAGTTTAATATATACCTCCTGGTAAATTGTTGTGTGTCAGTAGTGAAAGCTGGTTTACTGTGCTAAATTTCACCTATTCTCCAGCCAGACATGCTTTTTTCAATTCAACCATTTTCTCGTTAAATGAGATAACCTATTTCAAAATCTATATTCCTTAAGAGGATGGTCTCAATCTAAATTCTGTCTACCTTGCTAGTTTCATGTTCCACAGTTCTCCCACATGTTCCCCATATCATAGCTGTATTAAACTACTTGCTATTTTTAGTACTTTATATGTATTTTTACATTTCTGCCTTTAACCTCCTTTGTCTGGTAAGTACCATACATCTATCAATCAGGACTCTACTTCCTCCAGAAAGCCTTCCTTTAAACCTTCCCTGTCTCCTGTTAGAATCAGATGACCCTTTTCTGTTCTCCCACAGAAAACAATGCTTATCTTTATACAGCATTTAGTGAACCTTATTATAGTATATCTAATATATCTCAGAAGTCAAGAGGGAAATTAGCAAAATAGGGGCCAGATCACATTGGTCCTTATAGGACTGGATAAAGAGTCTACTCTATACTTTATTCTGAGAGCAATGGAGGATTCTTAAACAGGTGAGTGACATCATCTTATTCATATCTTTAAAAGATAACTATGGTGGTGGCATCTGTAGCTCAGTGGGTAGAGCTTCAGCCACATGCACCAGGGCTGGTGGGTTCGAACCCAGCCTAGGCCTGCTAAAACAACAATGACAACTGCAACAACAACAAAAATAGCCGGGTGTTTTGGTAGGTGCCTGTAGTCCCAGCTACTTGAGAGGCTGAGGCAAGAGAATCGCTTAAGTCCAAGAGTTTGAGGTTGCTGTGAACTGACGCCATGGCACTCTACCAAGGGCAACAAAATAAGACTGTCTCAAAAAAAAAAAAAAAAAAACAAAACAAAACAAAACTATCACACGTGGTAGCTCATGCCTGTAATCCCAGCTCTCCAGGAGGCCAAGGCAAGTAGATTGCTTGAGCTCAGGAGCTTGAGACCAGCCTGAGCAAGAGTGAGACCCCATCTTTACTAAAAATAGGAAAACTAGCTGAGCATTGTGGCAATTGCCTGTAGTCACAACTACTTGGGAGGCTGAGGCAAGAGAATTGCTTGAGCCCAACAGTTTTAGGTTACTGTGAGCTATGATGATGTCATGGTACTTTCCCCAGGGTGACAGAGTGAAAGTCTATCTCAAAAAAAGTAATAATAACTATGGCAGCTCTATAGAGAATAGATTGAAAGAACACAAGCTAAATAATCAATTAATAGAGGCTCTTACAGTGGTCCAAGTGAGAGATGATAGTGGTTTAACTAAAATGGCACCTGTGGAGACTGGAGAGAAGTGGATGACTCAGGATATATTTTGATGATAATGCCTATATAACTCATTCATGCACTAAATGTGGAGGTTCGAAGAAAGGATATTTATTTATTTTTATTTTTTTATTTTTTATTGAATCATAGCTGTGTACATTAATACTATCATGGGATTAGTGCAGTTGTTTCTGTATACAATCTGAAATACTTTCGTCCAAATGGTTAACATAGCCTTCATGTCATTTTCTTAGTTGTTGTGTTAAGACATTTATATTCTACATTTAGAAAGATTCACATGTACCCTTATAGGATAAATCATAAGTGTGATCCCCACAAATCAGCCTCCCTCTACCCATCCTCTCCCCTCCCATCCCCTCCCCTCCCTCTCCCCTTTCCCTGTATTCTTGGGCTAAAATTGGGTTATAGTTTTCCTATGATAGCTATAAATTAGTTTCATACTAGGGTTGAGTACATTGTATACTTTTTCTTCCATTCTTGAGATACTTTGCTAAGAAGAATATTTTCCAGCTCCATCCATGTAAACATGAAGGAGGTAAAGTCTCCATCTTTCTTTATGGCTGCATAGTATTCCATGGTGTACATATACCACAATTTATTGATCCATTCATGGGTCGATGGGCACTTGGGCTTCTTCCAGGACCTAGCTTATAAATTGGGCTGCAGTGAACATTCTGGTAAAAATATCTTTACTGTAGCATGATTTTTGGTCTTCTGGAAATATACCTAGCAGAGGAATTATAGGATCAAATGGCAGGTCTGTTTTTAGTTCTCTAAGTGTTCTCCAGATGACTTTCCAAAAGGGACATATTAGTTTGCAATCCCACCAGCAAAGTAGAAGTGTTCCTTTATTTATTTATTTATTTATTTATTGCAGTTTTTGGCCAGGGCTGGGCTTGAACCCACCGCCTCCAGCATATGGGGTCAGCACCCTACTCCTTTGAGCCACAGGCACTGCCCATTATTTATTTTATTTTGAGACAGAGTCTCACTCTGTTGCTCAGGCTAGAGTGCTGTGGTGTCAGCCTACAGTACAGCAACCTCAAATTCCTGGGTTCAGCTGATCCTCCTGCCTCAGCCTCCCAAGTAGCTAGGATTACAGGTGCCCACCACAATGCCTGGTTAATTTTTTTCTTTCCTTTTCTTTCCTTTTTTTTTTTTTTTTTTTTTTAAGTAGAGACAGGATCTCACTCTTGCTCAGGCTGGTCTTGAACTACTGAGCTCAAAGGATCTGCCTGCCTTGCCCTCCCAGAGTGCTAATACTATTGACGTGAGCCACTATACCTGGCCTAGAAGGAATTTTAAAGATAATGCTCAGATTTCTAGTTTGAATAAGTGTGTCACTAGGAGTTTCAATGGAAAAGACTAAGAAAGAGATCTGGAGGAAAGATCTGGCATTCTGCTTTGAATACGTTGAGTTTAAAGTACCTGTGAGACAGTAAACGAGCCACATAGGCATTTAGATATGTGAGACTAGAATTCAAAGGTGAGATTTAGTTATCACTGTCCTAAAGCTGGTATTTAAAGTCATAGAAATTGATGAGATCACCAAAGGAGTGAATGCAGAGAAAGAGGGCCTAAGAATAGACATAAATATCACAAGTTTATCATCCAAAGGCAGAATCTGGAATGCATACATGTTTTAATTGGCCCATATTTAAAATTAAGAATGATTTTACTTCCCACATTTGAAAATTAGAATTTACATAAAAATCCAGATCCCTGCATCTTAGCACCACAGCAAATGTGCAATTTACAAATAAACATATAGAATTGCTTAAAAATATTTTTGCTATCAAAGTTGAGAGACTTCTTTAAACATCTTCTTGCCTTGTAACCAGAGGGATATTTTTTTAAATGTAAAACTGATCATGTCAGTCCCTATGTGTGTGTGCATATGTGTATGTATTTGTGTACAACTTTCTCAACAACTTTACTTTATTCTTAGGATTAAGGTACAAATCTGAATCAGTTTTTTTTTTTTTTTGCAGTTTTTGGCTAGGGCTGGGTTTGAACACGCCACCTTTGGCATATGGGGCCTGCACCCTACTCCTTTGAGCCACAGGCACCGCCCAAATCGGAATCTGTTTTTTTTTAACGTGGCTTTAAAAGCTCATCTTAATTTAATGCCTATAAACCATGCATGCCAATCTTTTTTTCGAGAGGGTCTCAAGCTGTCACCCTGGGTAGAGTACTGTGGCATCATAGCTCACAGCAACCTCAAACTCTTGGGCTAAAGCGATTCTCTTGCCTCAGCCTCCCAAATAGGTGGGACCAGAGGTGCCTGCCACAACACCTGGGTATTTTTTGTTGTTGTTACAGTTGTTATTGTTGTTTCAGCTGGCTTGGGCTGGGTTTGAACCCACCAGCCTCGGTGTACATGGCTGGTGCCCTAACCACTTAGCTACGGGTGCCACCATGCATGCCAGTCTTATCACTCAATTCCCTTCTCCAATTTGTTCATGACTTAAACCAACTTCTTTTATTATACTTCTTTGACTACATTAACCTTGTCTTTACTCTAGATGATCCTTCTAAAAGGAATGATCTCATTTTTTAAAAAGCTCTTTGATATAGTCAACTCTAATTTATTCTTCAAGTCCTAGCTTAAGTATTACTTCCCTGGAGAGCTCTCTTTTGACCCCCTGTATGAGGTAATAACTATTCTTTGCGTAGATTCCCATAGCTCTGAAACTTTCCTTTTTATATTTTTAATGGTTATTTAAAGTTCTGAGACAAAAGCCATACTTCTTCTTCACTCCTTTATCTTAAGGGAAATGCAGCCTTTCCTCCATTTGTGCAGTGGAGAGAAAGAAAGCAAGCTTAGGTCTCTTCCTTTTATAAGGACACTAGTCCCACTCCCTATGACCTCATCTAAACCTAATTACCCCCCAAAGATCTCACCTCTAATTACTATGGCACTGGAGGTTAGAGCTTCAACATATTGAACTGAAGGGGAGGAACAAAAATATTCAGTACATTACAATGTCCATCTGTGAATGAACCTAGAAAATATGCCAGAGATAGAAGAAAGAAGCCAGATACAAAAGACTACATATTGTATGATTCCACTTATATGAAATGTTTAGAATAGGCAAATCTATGGAAACGAGGTAGATTAATGATTGTCTAGGGCTGGAGAGGTTGAGGGAAAGTTGAAAATGACTGCTAATGAATGGGTGTAACCTTTCTTTTGGAGGTGATGAAAAATGTTCTAAAATTAGATTGATGTTTGCACAACTCTGAATAAACTAAAAACAAGTGAATTGTACCCTTTAAGTGAATTTTATGATGTGCTAATTATATCTCTATAAAACTGGCAAACAAACTTTGGCAAAAATTGGTGTTTGCTTTTAGGGGCAAAACAAAATATTGTATGAAAAATGTGATGCAGCTCTATTATGACTCTTTGCATTCTAAATGTATAGAAAGGTCAGTTGCAGCAGAATGATTTTTAAAAGAAAGGAAAATAGCATAGAAAATGGAGGAATAAACCTAATGCCACTCCTTACTGAAAGAAATCTGAAACCTCAGAGTAGCCATCAGAATAGATTTTCATAAGAATACATTTTAATGTGTTGTGCAGATTGGTGAAAGGAAATAAATTGTAGTGATCTCTAAAAAGTCAGACTTTTAATGGATCTGTAAGCAAAAAGTCCAAAGGAAAACAAAAAGACTTTTAATGCTATATAATTTAACAGTAATAAGAAAACATTTTGAAAAGGTTTTGATAAAAATAGCCCTGAGTAAGGTCTGATGAAGTAGCCATTCAACCTTTCAGAATTAATAGTCATCCCTTGTTCTCATGTCATTTTTGTTTATTTACTTCATAGTATATTGTATGATCTAAAATAACCTATATGGTTTCCCCCCTTTCATTAATAAGTTATCCACCTTTGCACCTTTGAACTTCTCCTTTGGGAAAAAGACATGAACCATCCTATTTCCTTATTTCTCTAGTGAAACAAAGGCAATAACGATTTGATTAGTATTTCCCCCATCTCATTTTGAGGAGTAAAAATAGTGTAATAATGATTTTTGTAAGGCAAGACTAACAAAATAGTTTGGAATTTTTTCTCAGGTCACTTCATACAAATTATATGGTGACACCCTACTTACTATGTTTGTTGGAGTAACTCCCAGACATCCTTAAATTTAACCTCTACCATCATTCTTGCTTTATAAGTATTCCTTCTTTGTGCTCCGGTGATGCTTTATGCATATCTCCATGCATCCTCCCTGTTTATTTGCCTTTCTCATCCATGAGGTTATCATCGTCATTAGGGCAAATGACTGGATCTTTACACTTTAGCATCTGTAACTGAATTTGTCAAATAGGAGGTGCTCAGAAAATGCTGAACTGAACTTAATCAGAGAAGAAGCCCTATTATTAGATGTTATGGGACTGATATTTGGTTAGTTGGTTTTTTTAAATTGAAGCATAGAATTATTGAAATATATATATATAATACACATACCTTGAAGATTATTTTTATTTTTATTATTATTATTTTGGCTGGGGCTGGGTTTGAACCCGCCACCTCTGGCATATGGGGCTAGCGCCCTACTTGTTGGAGCCACAGGCACTGCCCTGAAGATTATTTTTATTAAAACACATAATTTTAACTATGTGGCTGGGCATGACAGCTTAAGCCTATAATCCTAGCACTTGGGAAAGCCGAGATGGGAGAATCACTTTGAGATCCGAGTTTCAGACCAGCGTGAACAAAAGTGAGACCCCATCTCTACTAAACTTAGAAAAAATTATCCAGGTGTGGTGACACGTGCCTGTAGTCTTAGTTACTCAGAAAGCTGAAGCTTGAGTCTAGGAGTATCAAGGTTGCTGTGAGCTATGATCATGCCATTGCACTCTAGTTTGGGCAACAGAATGAGACTCTGTCTCAAAAAAAAAAATTAAAAATGCATATAGTTGTATAATCTTTGATAATTATAGGACATGGGCTTTGACTGTGAAACCTAATTTTAGTTCTATTTAGTCTTTCTTGAACTAAAAAGCAAATTTTTTTTTAAAACCCTAAGGTGAAGCAGTTTATTTAAAAAGGAGGGACTTGGGGAAATTTTGAGAAATGAACACAGAATCTTTTTAGACTTTTACTGTTTTCCCCAATTTTTAAAAGATATCTCAACCACATCTGATTCAATAGCAATTTTTATTATCAGCTCACTTTTTTTTTTTGAGACAGAGCCTCAAACTGTCCCCCTGGGTAGAGTGCCGTGGCATTACAGCTCACAGCAACCTCCAACTCCTGGGCTCAAGTGAGTCTCCTGCCTCTGCCTCCCAAGTAGCTGGGACCACAGGCGCCCGCCACAACGCCCGGCTATTTTTTGGTTGCAGCCATCCTTGGTGTTTGGCGGGTCCAGGCTGGATTTGAACCCACCACCTTAGGTGTACATGGCTGGCGCCTTAGCCAGTTGAGCTATAGGCGCCGAGCCTATCAGCTCACTTTTATTGAGTCTATTTTAAGCATTTAAAATAGTTTTGGAGAAATAGCAACTCTGTTTTTGCAGTCATATTTCTGATAAGTAAATACAAATGGCATTAACAATTTTGAGAACAAACATAACTGGGTGGCTCTTACCTAAGCATGTAAATCAGTTATTTGTATTAGAAGTGCAAGGGTGTACTAAAGAGTAGCTAACCAGCTATGAGCATTAATACATCCTGACTATCAGGTAATATATTTCATGGAAATAATTATATTTCCAGTATATAATATTTCCATATATACTAAGTAAGTCTGTTAGTGGAGAGAATTTAAGAGAACTTATATAGTACTTATTTTCTTCTGTTCCTAAATTTCATTAATTATAGCGCTTACTCAGAGTCAGCTGTGTTTTGCTGCAAGATTTAATAAGCTTTGTTTTTCTTAATATTTAGTGCTTTGAAATGTCTTATTGTCTTTTCAAGTCACTCTGGCCACCCCCAAGATTTCATGCTAATTGTTTTTTCATTTATTTTAATTTCAGTGGTAGGAATGGGATCCTGGTGCTTCCACATGACTCTGAAATATGAAATGCAGGTGAGTTAATGACAAAATTGACAAAATGCTTATTTCTCTTAATTCAAAGACATTTCAAATTTGAGAAGAGCATATAATTAAAAGATGGTTAAAAGATGGGATTTCTATTCTAATTCACATCAAAGGATCCATACTGAATAAGTAACATAAAGAAGCAAACTGATGAGTTGTCCATAGAAAAAATAAGTGAAAGCCATATGTAGATTTTTGACTACTTCTGTACAAGCCTATATAATTTAACACTAGCATTATAGAGTAGAGTCACGTGGAGACATCTACAAAGATATAATCAGTTCACCAAAGCAATATATTCTTATTCTTAAGTGCCTGCATTTTATTATGTCTCTATACTGTTCATTTGAATGGTCTATTGCCTTAAGCTAGAAAGCTTTAAGACTATACAAGGATTTTTAGTTTTGTGCTCTAAGGAGGCCATTTATCTAGTTCTCAATGCTTTCTCACTAACCCAGAAACTTCTAGAACAGCATCGTCAGTAGAAATAAAATGTGAGCTACATTTGTAATTCAAAATTTTATAATAGCCACATGGAACAAAAAAAAGATATGGGTGAAGTTAATTTAATAATATATTTTATTTAACCTAATATATCTACAGTATCCATCAATATATAATCAACATAAAAATATACTTATAAAGTGCTTTGCATTTTTTTTTTTTTGAGACAAAGTCTTTGTCACCAGAGTGCCGTGCTATCATAGCTCATAGCAACCTCAAACTCTTAGGCTCAGAGCGATTTTCTTGCCTCTGCCTCCCTGGTAGCGGGGGCTACAGGCACTCGCCACAGTGTGGGCTATTTACAGGGACAGGGTCTTCTTGTTCTTGCTTTGGCTGGTCTCAAACTCCTGAGCTCAGGCAATCCACTGCCTTGACCTCCCAGAGTGCTAGGATTACAGGTGTAAGCCACCATGCCCCAGCCTCTTTTCACAGTCTTAAATAGGGTATATATGTTACACCTGCAATATATTTCAGTTCAGATTAGGCTTATTTCAGGTGCTCTCTAGCCCTACTAGAGTGGCCCAGTGTGACAGTCAAAGCATGAATGTGGCTTACAGGATATCAACATGGGGTGGTGGTTCTTTAACACAGCACATTGGTACCTGAGTCAGGTGATGAGAAAGTTCACAGGGGGATAGTCTAGTGTAGGGTGTCAGAGCTTATTTAGGAGTGAGGTAGGTGCTTGTACATCAGGACAGCCTAGGACAAAGTATCAGAGACCAAGATGAAAAGGGTACTCATGCAGAGGGGCGGCTCAGTGGAGAATAAGGAGGGTGTTCACACAAGTAGAGGAAGTCATTTGGCATATAGTTGGAATCTGAGTGGGATGGTGAGCATGCAGTTTTGTGCTGGGCTTTGGTACCCTGGCAGGATAAGGTAAGTTACATGTGGCAGAGTGGCCCTGCGCAGGATATGGGAGCATGGGCAGAGTGCAAAGGTCATCTAAATGGGGGTCCAGCAGCAGCCCAACACAGACTATTGGTGTCTGAGTGAAGTGAGGACGGCATTGCTTGGGAGGAGAGGTAGCAATGATGAAATACATGTTAAATAGAGGGAAATCATTCAAATAAATAAATTTACTAAAGATAATGGGAGCCAGGTTTCTCACTGTTAGAGAACAGAGTAGCAAACATAGAAAAGATGAAAACTAGAATGACCTCTGTGGTAATGAATAGAAACTGGAGATATCAGTGCAAACTCATGATTTCAATACATACCTGTATATTGAAATGATATAAAAGTATATGTGATACATATATGTATATTTATGTATACATACTTACATATTTTTATACACATACACATATATATTCTCAAACTTTGTCCATGAAAGGATCTAGGGGCAGGGGACTCCAAAGCCAAAGAGCACACCTAGTATTGAGATCGTATTTTCTTAAAATTATTCTCCTTTAAAAGGAACCACGGCTGGCTGGGTGCAGTGGCTCATGCCTATAATCCAGCACTCTGGGAGGCCAAGGCAGGTGTACAGCTTGAGCTCTTGAGTTTGAGACCAGCCTGAGTAAAATCAAGACCCCATCTCTACTAAAAACAGAAAAACTGAAGCAAAAGGATCGCTTGAGCCCAAGAATTAGAGGTTGCTGTGAGCTATGATGCCGTGGCACTCTACCCAGGGCAACAGCTTAAGACTCTGTCTCAGGCTCGGTGCCTGTGGCTCAAGCGGCTAAGGTGCCAGCCACATACACCTAAGGTGGCAGGTTCGAATCCAGCCCAGACCCACCACCAAAACAACAATAATGGCTGCAACCAAAAAAAAAAAAAATAGTCGAGCGTTGTGGCGGGCACCTGTGCTCCCAGCTACTTGGGAGGCGGAGGCAGGAGACTCGCTTGAGCCCAGGAGTTGAAGGTTGCTGTGAGCAGTGAAGCCATAGCACTCTACCCAGGGGGACAGCTTGAGGCTCTGTCTCAAAAAAAAAAAAAAGAAAAAGACTCTGTCTCAAATGAATAAATAAAATTAAAATTAATTAAAATTAAGAAAAAAAAAGAACCAGGGCTGATTCAAGGACTGGGACAGAGAAAAAAGAACCACGTGAGCTTCGAACATCTTTTTATGCCAGAAAGTATAGAAATGCTCAAGGAATGATAGGGATATATCAAAAAGACACTGAGCCAGGTACAATGGCTCACACCTGTAATCCTAACACCTTAGGAGGCTGAAGTAAGAGGATCACATGAGGCCAAGAATTTGAGACCAACATAACAAAACACAAAAAGTCTTAAAAAGTTAGCCATGGCGGCACATGTAGTTCAAGCTACTTTGGAGGCTGAGACAGGAGAATCACTTAAGCCCAGATCAAACTGAATTATCAGCTTATCTTGTACTTGAATTGGGTAACTAAATATTGCTCATAGAAAATCTCAAATAACCAATCAGTGCCTCAAGAGAGTATCATTATTCTTTCCCTAAAATTTCACTTTTCATCCCCAAAACAATTTAGAATCATAGAATTTTAATATTAGAAGAGATTTTTAAAATTGGGTTTAATCCACAAATTTTATAAATGGAAAAACAGGCTGAGAGAGTGGAAGTGGACTTGACTAGGAGTTAGGTGGAAAGCTAGAGACAAGATTAGGACCCACTAAATACTTCTGTTCAGAGGAATGGAGGAGTCCCAGGGTTTTTCAATTCTGGAATTTCACAGCTGAATAGCTCTAAAAGAACCATGTCACCTCCTTGTTCCTTGCAATTAGCGGAGGATAACATAGACATTGGATGCCTTTTATCTATCTATTTGGTACCTCAGACACACCCTCAAGCAGACAAGTTCTCCCAGGAATTAGGAGATTTCTGGTAGGAATTCATATTGCCTCATCCTATGCTGACAATCATAAGGTACTTGTGGTCTGTACTTAACACCATATAAAGTTATGACTGCCTAGTTTTTTATTTTTATTATAATTGTTCTTTCCTGACTTATAAATCATTGTTAACTTAGGAGAGGACAAAAGGAAATAAGCATCACCCATAATCCCTTTACCCAGCTATAACCAGTGTCAACCTGCTTTTCCCCTGGAAAGGAAACAAATGAGTTGGTTTTTTTTTTTTTTTTTTTTTTTTGAGACAGAATCTTACTTTGTTGCCCTCGGTGGAGTGCTGTAGTGTTATAGCTCACAGCAGCCTCAGGCTCTTGGGCTCAAGCGATGCTCTTGGGGTCAAGTGATCCTCTTGCCTCAGCCTCCCAAATAGCTTAGGACTAAAAAAATAAATATAAATAAAAGATTAGGACCCAGATTTCCTGGTACCATGTTTAGAATTCTTTTGTTTGCTTTACTTATCTTAGGACTTCGTCACACATTGATAGTAGTAGAAATTTAAAAGGTTTAAGTTTTAACAAAACTCTCCTGGATTTTATTTTCATTTATTTATATTTATTCAACTCATTCCTTTTTATTTTCACTAACTGATATATACAGTTATTAGTATTCCTGTTTCTTAGTTTTTTCTTTGTATTTTTTCAGCCTTTTCCACATGTTGTTTACTGAGTACATAATGTTTGAGATTATGAAAACAAATGTTAGTAAAAACAACATGTTCATCTATTATTCATAAGTAAAAATAAATATATTTATCTTAGAAAATAAAACCAAAGTCAAGTATTTGTTCACTTGTCACTTTGTTTATAATGCAAAAATAAAAATAGCTTAAATATTAGGTAATAATTACCTATATATATATATACCTATATATAATATTAGGTAATTTGGACTTATAAATAATAGATGTTTTGGTTATAAATACTACCTTTCTTTCTTCTTTGCTCCTTATCTCAGTGAATGAAACAACTTTATACTCAAAGTCAAAGCCAGAAATCTGTGATTCATTTTTGATTTCTCCTGCTTCCTCACCTCTATGACACTAAGACCTCTTGATTCAACTTGCATAATAACTCTTGATCTTTCTATGTCTAACTATCTCCATTATCTCTACCTTAGTCCATCGTCTCCACCATTATCTCAAACCTATATTTCTATAACTGCTTCCTAATTATTTAGGTTAGTCCATGCTTCCATTTGTCATACTGGAACACAACTACTTTTCCTACATAGCTAATTGTTTTCATTCTTTAAGCAGTGTTTGCACATGTATTGAGAATGAGATGTGTAAAATATAGTCCCTACTCTCTAGTAGATGTTTTGTTTGTTTTGTTTTGTTTCTAGAGACACTATCACCCTGAGTAGTGTGTCATGGTGTCCTAGCTCACCTCCAACTCTAAGACTCAAGCAATATCCTTACCTCAGCCTCCCAAGTACCTGAGACTATAGCCACCCCCCTCTTTAATATTTTGTATAGTTGGCTTGGTGCCTGTCTCAGTGGTTAGCGTGCCAGCCACAAAAATGCAAAAGATGTTTAATATAAAGCCAGAAGACCATGGTTCAGATGTTTAAATAGATGAGCCTTCTGCCTCTGATAAAATTTGTGGTAGATTTAGCAGCAGCATATCATAATTCTGTGCCAGTTTTTTTTTTATCTTTTTAATTGTTTTGTTTTGTTTATTTTTAGATAGAATTCTCACTGTGTCACCCTGGTTAGGGTGCTATAGTGGTCAGTCTAGCTCACAGCAACCTCAAATTCTTGGGCTCAAGAGATCCTCTTGCCTCAGCTTCCTGAGTTGTTAGGACTATAGGTGCCCACTATCATCCCCAGCTAATTTTTATGTTTTTAGTACAGTTAGGGCCTTGCTTTTGCTCAGGCTGGTCTCAAACTCCTGAGCTCAAGCAATCCACCCAGGTTGGCCTCCCAGAGTGCTAGAATTACAGATGTGAGCCACCACACCTGCCCTATGCCAGTTTTGTAAAAATTTGTGAAGGTTATTCACAATGCAAAATGTTCTGGAGGCAACATAATGTATAGTTATGCTTCAGAATCTTGCTGTGCTACTTATTACCTCCATGATCTTGGACAAGTTACCTGAACTATCTAACCCTTGTGTTCTTATCTTGAAACGGGGATATTAATGGCACTGATCTTAGAACTGTGAAATTAAATGAGATAATGATTGTCAAGCACTTTACCTTAAGAACTTACACAAATGCTGTTGTTTTCATTATTCTAATGATTTGCTAGAATACATCATTCACATTGCAGAAGCACTCTGCCAACTTCCTAGAATGCCTTTTTCCTCCACTCTGTTTCATTCCAGACATTACCTTCTCTGGTTCTATGTGCTGCTTTTGTTGGATTCTAACTACATTTCATCAGGTTTTTTATTCCTTTAACCTCATTAGACTGTGAACTCCTTGAGGGGAGGGACTCTCTGTCTTGTATCCTTGGCACATAGTAAACATTTTATTAAAGAGTTAATTAATATCTAATTAATTAGGTATCTAGTCATAAATAAACTATAGGATTGGTTTGAGGATTAGAAATAACCTATCTAGAACACCTAGCTTAGTGTTCTCATTGCAGTTTAGTATATAATAGCGGTAATTACTATTACTGTTATCATCAGTGCTAATAAGAATACATTTATTTTTTTAGAAACATAGGTTAATTGGATTAATGAAATTATTTCCCTGGCCATTGATAATCTCTTTTTATGTATATTGGTGGACATTTTATCAATTTAGGGTGCTATAGGAAGCAGAAAATACAAAAGGATACTGATAGGACCCATAGACCATTAAGTGGTGGACATCATTCTTTTCTGGAGGTATGGTATCACGGTTTGTGATTTTGAATGATATGAAAAGCACAATTACAAGGCTGCCCTTCAGGAATAGTGAGTTTGTCTTCCTAGTTAGTTTGTGCTTTAGGACTGATAGATGATTACCATGTTTGTTCAAAAACAATAGAGTAAATTAGATGATAAATGTAAAAGAACTAACAAAATAAGTAAGAGATGAGAACCTTAATCATACTGATGTTTTATTTTGATTTATAGAATAATTGCAGCTTCATAATATTCAAGCCTGTTATTGGTCTTTGTTTCTTATAGCTGCTGGATGAACTCCCAATGATTTACAGCTGTTGCATATTTGTGTACTGCATGTAAGTACTTCTATTTAAAATTCAGTCGTTTGATGTATTTTTAAATTCTTATTGCTTCATAGTGAATTAATATAGTGAACTCAGTTATATCACTAGGAGACTGTAATAAAGTAGAAGGTTGTAAATTTTATGATAGCTTTGTAGAGTATAATTTCTGAGAAGTAGTAATAATGTTGATTGTTAACGTTTGTGATCTTGAAACCCTGGATCTGGATCCAATTTAGTTAAAATTTTAATTTGGCTTAAATTGTATAATTTACCTTTCCATGGCTAAAGGATGTATACAAGTTTAGATAAAGATTTTCTATATTATACCATAGAAGTTTTTAGGTGAAGTTTCTATATATTATTACATGAATAGTTCCTGAACAGCTTATCAGAAAAGAGAAGTGCCCTTCTAGTTATATAGTGATTATATCATTTAACCCCTTTTTGCTTTGAAGTTATCTTTTACATAGGTACTTGTTCCCTTTAAATTCTTCTTATTCTAAATTAGAATAAATGCTGTTAAGAATATGCTTATTTTGATTGTTTATTTACAAACATGGAAGAGAACAATGAAACAAGTTACAAAAAATTACTAATCCAAAGTTCCCTTCCTGAGTCATATTCGGTTTAGTTCATTATCAAGTTAATTTGCATTTCCTAAGTGTCAGAGAAAAAAATACAAATTGAAAGACAAAGGTAATTTTGATAATAACATTAATGAGCACTAACATTTATTTATCTACTTTGTATTGAACAAGCAACTGTACTATGCTATCTCTAATTCTCAACAATTATGCAGGATAGATGGGTACTATCCCCATTTTATGGACAAGGAAGTATAAAGCACAGAGAGATTTAGTAATTTATCTAAAGACATAAACAGAGCTTGATTTAAAAGCATGCCAGCCTAGGCCATTGCCTAGATAAACAACCTCTAAGGGACACTGAAATGTCCCTGGAAATATATCATAATGGAGAAAATTACAATGGTCAGAATGCCTCTCAAGGAGAGAATATTTTGATAGGCTGCCTTGGTATGTGGTGGAAATATAGAAGTAGGACCCTTCCTTATGGAGTAACAACAAATGATTCTTTTTTTTTTTTTTTTTTTTTTT
>NW_003852396.1:25484905-25487405 GCF_000181295.1 Otolemur garnettii | reverse complement strand
TGACTATAATTCATACATATCTCAACTAACTTTTTAATCATCTTTGAAGCCATAAATTCATAGAATTTAAAGGTCAATATTTTTTATCATCTTCCAAGTCATAAAAGTTAGAATTTAAATGTAAAAGAAATCCTAGCAAGCATCTATTTTGGCCACCTTTCTTTCAGATAAGGAAATAAGAGTTGGGTCTATCTCCTACAGCCTGTTAGCAAACTGAGAGAACATTCCTGCTGCCTATACACCAAGACATAGTCCTCAAAGGCTGGACTCCTACTAATGGTTAATTATTTGTTCATATTTCCTGATTTATTGAAAATTTCCTATTTTTCAGGCTCTATGCTTTTGCTAGGTATATGAAAAAAATAAAGTTTTATTCACAAGCTACTTGGGAAGACAGATAAGAAAAGAGAAAATTATAATAGATATTTTCTATAATAGTGTTCCTTAGTTCACAAGAGATTTCCAGGCTTGCCAGGAGAATGTCTTGTTCTCAGTAATTCCTCAGATGAGTTATGATATTGGTGACTGTTATAGTAAGTATGATGTTTAATCTTCTATAGGGATTATTACTTGCAAGATACAGAAACCTAGTCAAGCTAGCTTGAGTTAAGAGAGATTTATTTATTGTGAGGACAAGAAGAAATTATATGGAACCCAAGAGCAGGAAATAGTCTCACCTCACTGAAGTGGATGGGCAACTTCTTCCCTTCCTCTTTTCTCCATTCCTTCCTCTTCATGTGGCTTCAAGTGTTTATATCTGCTTTATTTTTCTCTCCCTGAAAGTTACTTCCCTTGCATATTCATCCACTTGTTCATTCAATTTGGCTGTCCCCAAATATCAGCCTCAGACCTTGAGTCCATGTAACTTTATACTTTATTCTCTATACTTAACTGATTCATTCTCTGAGTCACAAACTGTGGACTTTGAGGAGAGAACCTTTCATCATCCCAGCTTAAGTCAAGTGTCTACTTCTAGTCCATCTAGCCTGTTGGGGGCCATAGGCAGTACAGGTTTTCCTAAAATATGTGGGTGGAAAGAAATGATAGGTATCACTAGATCACAAAGGCCTATAGGCAAGTGGTAAAGCAGCATTCTATTTGTTCCTACTTATATATTCTAAAAAAAGTTTCTCTCTTTTTTTTTTAAAGGTTTGAATGTTTCAAGGCCAAGAACTCAGTAAACTACCACCTGCTTTTTACATTAATTCTATTCAGTTTAATAGTAACCACAGTAAGTCATATTTCGTTCTAACAGATTAAGTGTTAAACATTTATAGAGTTCAGCATATTTTACTTCCAGTATTTGCTTCATGCTGTCAAACTGAAATGTTTCTATACAAAAACAGAATGTCTCACTGACAGATACTTTCCTCTTTGTTTCCTGTTGAAGTGTTATTTTTTACTGTAATTGAAGTCACTTTTTAAAATCTGGTTTTTTTTTAAGGGGAAAAAGTAAAAAAGCAAATATTAGTACACAATGGAAAAAAATTTATTTTTCTCATGGATGGATATATTATCTGCTTGTTAAAAATGAAGTTGGCTTTGCTTCATTGGGCCTGATGTGACTATTTTAATGGTTAACCTTTTCCAAATAAGTTGAGATAGTCAATCACTCCAGATCCTCTGCCAGTGCTTTTTCTTTCCTCAAGTGAATTGCATTTTGTATTAAGAAAAAAATCATTTCAACAAATATCTATTGGACACCTACCATGTCTGGCACCAGAAATACAAAGATGACTGAGAAGCAGTTGCTATCTGTGAGGAGCTCGTTCTATTAGGGAAGTCAGACATGTAAACAAAGAATTATATCAAAACATAGTAATTGCGCTAACAGAGGGAAAAACAAATTATATGGTGATAAGACAAAGGAGGGCCATCAAGGCTGCAAGAGTGGGCCTAGGAAAGTTTCAGAGAGGAGGGACTTGAGCTAGATTTTAACTGATGATTAGGAGTTCATGAGGCCCCCTACCCCTGCAAGTGTGTGGTGAAGCATTTCTAAGTAGACTGTTGCATGTTCATAGGCCTAGAACTTGGAACAACATAGTGAACTGCCATTTCTAACTACTTACTGTGTGCCAGTTACTATACCAAGTCTCATTAAAGCATCATCACTGGTAGAATTGAGAGAGATTTAGTAGGGATAGATAAATTTCATTTGAAATGAGTTGAGATCAAAGTGTTTGGCATTGAAGATATCTGAGGCTTAACAGGAATGCTGAGCAAAATATGTAGATTTGTGAGTTGTTAGCATATAGGTAGTACTAGAAATGAGGGAATAGATGAAATGGCACAGAAATAGCATAGACCATTAAGATGACTAAGATACAACCCTATGGAATGCGGACATTCGAAGGCCAGTGGAAGAAATGGAGCCAGCACACAAAACTGAGAATAAGTAATCAGAGAGATGTAAAGAAAGCTAGGAGAAACTTTATTCCCAGAAATATGACAATCTGAAGGAACTCGACCAATACTTGGAAGCACGCCACCTCCCAAGACT
>NW_003852396.1:25477725-25482224 GCF_000181295.1 Otolemur garnettii | reverse complement strand
AAAAAAAAAAAAGAAAGCTAGGAGAGCGTGATGTAACAGAAAATAAAGATTTCTGAAAGTGAAAGGTAAATAACAGTATTAGTTGTCTCTGAAAGTATGACTAAAATAAAGAAGGAGAGCTAACTAATAAAAATTTCCAATTGGAAGACCAGGTAACCTTCATGAGGATACTTTCATCAGTAAATTGATGAAAGCAGATGCTAGATTTCAGTTAGTTGAGATGTTGACTGTGAAGTTGAAAGAGCTTGTATACACTATTTTCTTAAGTTTCTACATTCCTTTGCCTAAACTACATATTGGTTAATCCTGAAAGAATCCTAGAACTTAAGAGGTGAAATGAAGTCTCGTTAAGGTATAATAGAAAAAAAAGTTCAGAGAGTGACTGATGTGGCCAACCACACAATTTATGTAGTGAATTGAATCTTGTAAGATGAGCCATGAGTAGGGTAGGATTCCTGAACAAAGTAAACAGCAACATTTTTAAAGATGCCAAAGCATGAAACAAGCACATTTGAAAGAAGCACAGTACTTTCTGAAGTCCTAGATGAGGAGAAAAGACGACATGAGGACAAACAGAAGGGCAGGAGTCATGGAAGGCTTTGATATCAGGCTAAGAAATTTGAACTTTTTGCTTGATGACTTGGGATGTTATAAAAAAGAAATTAGAATTTTGCCTTGTATGTGATGAGAGTTATTACAGAGTTATTATTTGAATTTTGATTCCCCTGTACCATGTCATTTAAAAATGTGCTCCAATAAGGCAATACACATGTTAAGTCTTAAAAAACACATTCAACTTAATCACCCACATGACATTAGGTGCGTAAAACGAGGGTTGGTGTAACTGAGAATGCATCTAGGAGAGTGTGTTAAAGCTATTTGGAAGCAGAAGAGAGCAGAAGACATTTTTTTAAATGTCTTTACTTACTGAACAGCTACTAGGTGCTAAACACTTTCTGGTATTCTTCACCACTATTGTTCTTCATTATCCAGATAAGGAAAAATTATTCTTTTGGTTAAGTAGCTTGCTGAAGGCATATAGCAAGTCAGTGAAGAAATTTGGCTTCTGTCTCTAACTTAGGGGTCCAGTGTTCTCTCCATTGCAGAAAAGATTTGCTACGAGGATTATCACCATAACCTCCTACTCATCATGAGTATCCATACCCTTATCCTTTGGTGCTGATTCAGAGGCCAAGAGGCCAGAGTAGTCCACAATAGATTTGTAACATTTTATTTACCATGATAGCACTAGCACTGAAGTAGATCCACCTGTAGGTAAAACTAGCCTTTCTGTGGCGTGCTCCCTGATCTGATTGGTTTTACCTCACTGGAGTCAAGTCTAAGCAAGATAAGGGAAGCAAGAGAGGTTTGGGATTTTCAGAGTAGGTGGATTTTTTCCCTGTCCATAATGTACTTCATTCACATGTGTTTCTTCTAATATTTTGCAGGTTTACCTTAAGGTAAAAGAGCCTGTATTCCATCAGGTAACTTTTAAAAAATTGTCAACATTTGATTGTTTAACAATATATTCCTGCTTTGTGTTTTCCTTTTCTAGGAAAGTATATGCAGATACAACTCTTGAAAATTCAATGATAGATGTCCTAGGAAAGTTCAGTGTTTAAAACAGAGGTTACACACTCAAATTCCTTCAGGAGCCAGGTGCAGGTAATAGGCATATACCTGGAACAGCCAATGCCCAGGTCCAGCTGGCTCTTGATATTCAGTAATACATATGCAACATGCTCTTACAAGCACAAGAAACCAGGAAGACAGACTGAAAATTCCTTAAATATTTCCCCCTAATATAGTTTAATAAGTTGTTTGATAAGGGAGGTTATTTACATTGAAGGAAGCAAGCATAGGAAATGTTGTAGTAAATGGTGATTTAAGCACATCCTATTATGAAACCAGAGTAAAATAAAGTAGCAAACCTTAAGTAAAGAGAGCTATTATTTATTGTTACCGTGTACTTGGTACTATACTTATTACGACACAGACTTCTCATCTTCTCAGAATCCCACTAGTGATTATGATCCATATCTTAAGGGAAAGGAGCTCAGAGAGAGTAAGTAATTTGCCTCAAGGTGACACAGTACTAAGAGGCAGAGCCAGGATTATAATTTAGATTTGTCAGATTCCTATTCACCATCTTTTTAACAAAGTAGCAAACAAACAAAATAAATAAGCACACTTTTCAGGGATAGATAAGTGTCGGAGGCTTTGTAGTTTTAAAGTACTTTGTGCTTATATAAAAAGTAAACATTGCTATTGCTTTTTAAAACTTAAGCTATACAAAAATCATCTAACCGAAAACTGCTTTTTGAAGTAAATTCCATAACCACATTATTGTGTCTTGCTTTTATTCAGGCCAACTAAAAGTAGATGCTACAGGAAAGGACATCCTCCCTTTCTTGAAATGATGCCATTATATAATTACTCTTTTATTTAGAAAGATTTATTAGCAGTATAAATATGAAATTAATTTATATGAAGAATATTTCAGTTTTATAAATTTATTATTTGCCTTTTCTAGGAAAAAAACAAAAAACAAAATTTTGAAATTTGGGGTTAATTTTTAAATGTTTATGACCATCAATTTTTCATTTTGTATTTCAGATCTATTAGAAATAACTATGAATGTGACTGTCCATGCTACAATATCCACGTGTTTTTCTAGTAATAAATATTTTCTCTCTATGCATAGTAGAAATACTGATAAGAAGGGAAACAAAATGAAAACTAGGTCTATCCATGCCCCTTTCATCTTATGTATGTCCTAGGTCTAGAGATTAAAATTCAGAATAGGGAAATGAAGAAATAAGGAGGATATTAGGGTGAAGGAGATAATAATCTAAAAGGAAAAGACTTTAATTCATTTAACAGATATCCACTGTGTATACCTTCTCAGTACCAAATTCTGAGCTGGAAGTTCGAGAGAGACAGTAGACCAAAGTCTTTAAGTTCTAAAGTGAAGTAGACCTAAATTCAAATCTAGTCTCCTCCACTTATAGCGATATGCCCTGGACAAGTTACTTAACCTCTCAGATATTTGGTTTCTTCATTGTTCAACAAACACTTTTTAAGTAGTTTCAATGTGCCAGGCACTATATGAGGTACAAGAGATATACTAGTAAATAAAATATCAAAGTCTTTGCCTTCAAGGAGCTTATTATTATACCTTTTCTCTAAAATTGGTATAATAACCTCCTAATTGAGGATTAAGTGAAATAATGCATATAAAACCTCTGTCATATAGTAAACACTCAGTAAATGTTAACTAGTATTAATATACCAAGAAATAAATGAGGCTACTGGTCTCAAGAAGGTCACTGTCTAATCAGAAATATAGACTTGTAAAAAATAATTATAGTCTATAAGTCTTGTTAAAAATATGTAAAACCAAAGCCAGGCACAGTGGCTTATGTCTGTAATCCTAGCACTCTGGGAGGCCAAGACAGGTGGATTGCCTGAGCTCACCGGTTGGAGACCAGCCTGAGCAAGAGCAAGACCCTGTCTCTAAAGATAGCTGGGCGTAGTGGCAGACACCTATAGTCCTAGCTACTTGGGAGGCTGAGGCAAGAGAATCATTTGAGCCCAGGAGTTTGAGGTTGCTGTGAGCTGTAATGCCACAGCTCTCTACCAAGGGCAATAAACTGAGACTCTTGTCTTAAAAGTAAATAAATAAATAAAAATGTAAAAACAGTGGGAATATAGACAAGGTCACAATTAGTCTGCTTAGTAGACAGTTGAGGAAGATGTTCCAACCAGAAAGAAACATGTATTAAGTTACATAAGTGTGGACTGGTAACTCTTGCATGTGAAACAAGAGTACAAATTCACCCAGAGGTTTATGGTAGCATGCTGAAGTTACTTACAAAACCACTGACTGCATATAAAAATGGCCTATCTTCCTAGAACATTTATTCATGCATATTATGGTGCATGAATATGGTGGGATTAAACTTTTTAAAATTAAAACAAATTAGATGTATTATAGAATAGAGTACTATGGCCACATAAATTTTTAGGATAAAGTAGGAAACTTCAAAGAACTATGTTTTTATAGTTGTGCCTCTCCTATATCTGTCCATTAGGAATAAGTCATCTTCCTTTTGCCATTAGTAATACTTTTGTAGAAAAGTTTAAAAAGCACTAGTACCCTCTAAATATTTGGTATAGCTACCCTAGCTATAAGGGGAAAGTTTGGATTACCTGGGGGGGAGGAGGAGGCTAGATAATGAAGAGCCCTTTATGCTGTGCTTAAAATTATAGGCAGTGTAGGCCATTAAAGCTTTTAGGCTGCAGTGTGACCAGATCAGATTCTCATTTAGAAAGATTCACTGTGGCTCGGCGCCTGTGGCTCAAGCAGCTAAGGTGTCAGCCACATACACCTAAGGTGGCAGGTTCGAATCCCCAGCCCGGGCCCACCAAACAACAATGACGGCTGCAACCAAAAAATGGCCAGGCGCTGTGGCGGGCACCCGTAGTCCCAGCTACTT
>NW_003852396.1:25475927-25477320 GCF_000181295.1 Otolemur garnettii | reverse complement strand
AAAAAAAAAAAAAAGAAAGATTCATTGGAAGGCTATCTAGGGGCGGCAGGAAGGAAGTTAAAGGGGGAGTCAAGAGACAGTTTAATTTATGTTGCACTGATTTCTGTTCCACTGGTTCATTGAGAAAGGATGAAGAAAATACAACAGTGCTACAGTATGATAGGAAAAAGTAAAGCTATAGCTATAACAAGTAAATTTATATTAAATAAAATATATTAGAAGGTGAGTACTATTAAAAAAAGAAAAACCATGTTAGAGTAGGGAGATGTCCTTCCACTTGCCTCCTCCTTCACTTTCTCCAGTCACACTGCCTTCTTGCTTTATATTTCAAATGCAACAAGCATGTTTCCACTTTAGTATTCTATTTATAAGCTTCGAGTTTTGAACCAGATAGACTAAATGGTCACATCATTTTATATTTATTACATTTGTAGGTTTTTAGCTACTGTAGACTCAAAATTCATTTTAGAAAGAGAAATGAAAATTCCCTTTTATATCCAATAGTTTCTATAAAACATTAGGATTGAAATACATGTTTGAATATTGAAATAAGATAGTTGAGAATATAAAATAGAGAGTAAATAATAAAGTATAAAATAGAGAATATTTAAGACAAGATTACAAAATACATATATTGCATATATCTAAATTATTTACTCTGGTATTAAGAAATAAGTTAGGGCAAAGGCCACTATTATGATTCATTATGATATTTCTCACTACTATGTAAAGCTTTACTTGAAGATGTTTTGGCCTCAGATGTCTAATCTGGAATATCCTATTGCTGATTTGTTAAGTAATTACAATTGATACTTTCTGTTTATACACATGACTTTAAAAAATATCTATCTGTAATTATTTTTTCCTGTGTATTCTTAAGAAAAAACTCCTTTTTCTGAGAATCTTGTATTTGTCAAACCTTAGACTATTGCTCTCATTTTTTCATCTAACTCTTGATATTCTTATATATAGAAACATAGAAAAATTGTTTAAAAAATTTGTGACAAGACTTAATTTTCAGTGTCTAAAAATAATTTTTAGGGGCAGGTGCAGTGGCTCACGCCTGTATTCCCAACTCTGGCAGGCGAATTGCTTGAGCTCATGAGTTCCAGACCAGCTCTGAGCAAGAGCGAGACCAGGTCTCTAAAAATAGCTGGGTGTTGTGGTGGGAACTTATAGTCCCAGCTACTTGCTCAGGAGGCTGAGGCAATAGGATCACTTAAGCCCAAGAGTTTGAGTTTGCTGTGAGCAATAACCCCAGGGCACTCACCCCCAGGGCTACTGAGTGAGACTTTATCTCCAAAAAAAAAAAAAATCTTTTTAAAGGGGCAGGGGACTGTAATGTCTAATCTAAAGAGGCACTGGCTTCAGAACTTAGAATTACTCCTGGGCT
>NW_003852396.1:25467951-25474309 GCF_000181295.1 Otolemur garnettii | reverse complement strand
AAAAAAAAAAAAAAAAGAATGAGAAAATGTTATTTGGATTTTAGTATAATGACGAATTCAGAAAATCGTGAAGATTGAATATAGTTAAGATAATAACTGTCTAACTTCACTATCCCTTCATAATTAGAATTTTGTAGTACAGTAGTACTTTGGAGACTTATGAAAATACCCTGAACTTTTTTAGCTTTCAATTTATTTTTAACCCTATGGATGCATGTATTCCTTTTTTACCCAATAGGTTATAATTTGTTACTATCATTTACTTTGGTATATAAATGCCTCAGATTTGGCCAATGGAGCCCTTTTAAACTGGTGTTTGTGTCTTTTTGTCATGTCCCCACTGTTCTTTGAAAGTTTCTTATTTTTTGGCACAAGATAGGTTCATCTTGTTCTTTCTCTGCCACACACCTGGAATCAGCCATTTGTGAATAGAACCTGGTTCTTTCAATGGAGAACAGAATTTAGAAACCAAATCCAGCTGCTAACTGTTTGATTATGTATGTCCTCTGCTTTATGCCAACTCATAGAACAAAATACTTGAATTTTTTTTTTTTGCTTTTTCCAATACACCTCTAGTTCTCTCTTTATTGAGAAACAAAAACACAGCCTACTTTTTTCTTAGGTTATAGGTTCCTTGAGGATAACTACCAGTTTACACACAGCATATTCCTAGGATACCTTAGCAAAGAGAAAACACTAAGAATATTTTTATAGTCTTTGGCATTTGGGGACAAAATAGCTATTAAATATGTAAAGGTAAAAATTGACTATAAAAATATGTGTATTATTTGATGAAAATTATAAGGAATAGATAAGTATATATTCTAATGTCTTTATTTTTTTTAAAGTAATAGTAGAATAAAAAAGAGATCACAAATAGTTTCTCTGGTTATGTTATAAAATCCTGAATTAAAATGAAAAGACATAAAGACATAATAACTTAAGTAGTAAGCAGAAATCATATCAAGGCCTTACAAGAAAGTTTACCTAAAACAAGATAAAGAAAGGTTGAAAGAAAAAGTATAGAAAAATATACCATACAAATACTAAGCAAAAGAAATATGGTATAGGTTGAGTATCCCTAATCCAAAAATCTAAAATTTGAAATTTTCCCCAAAATCTAGAACTTTTTTTTTTTTTTTTAGAGACAGAGTCTTACTTTATTGCTCTTGGTAGAGTGCAGTGGCATCGCAGCTCACAACAACCTCCAACTCCTGGGCTTAGGCGATTCTCCTGCCTCAGCCTCCCAAGTAGCTGGGACTATAGGCAGCCACCATAACGCCCGGCTAAAATCTAGAACTTTTTGAGCACTGACGTGACATCAAAGGAAGTACTCATTGGAACATTTCAGATTTCAGACTTTTAGATTATGGATGCTGACCTGCTAAGTATAATGCTGATATTCCAAAATCCAAAATGCTTTTGGTCCCAAGCATTTCATATAAGGAATACTAAACCTGTACAGTTCCTTTAGCATCAGACAATAGACTTGAAATGAGAAACATTTCCAATGATAAAGTGTGATTATAGTACTGAAAGGTTTAATTTATCCAAAAACTATGATAATTTAAAATTTATATATATATGTATCTAATATAATCTCACAATATATAATATAAAAATTGACAGAACTAGAAGCAAGAAATAGACAAATCCATATATTAGGTGATTTTAATATATAGTTGTCAGAATGTAATGATAAAATCAATTGATAGATATTGATACAGGGTATAGATTTGAACAACATGATTAAAAAGCTTAACCTGGCTCGGTGCCTGTGGCTCAAGTGGCTAAGGCGCCAGCCACATACACCTAAGGTGGCGGGTTCAAATCCAAAAAATAGCCTGGCATTGTGGTGGGCACCTGTGGTCCCAGCTATTTGGGAGGCTGAGGCAGGAGACTTGCTTGAGCCCAGGAGTTGGAGGTTGCTGTGAGCTGTGATGCCATAGCACTCCACCCAGGGGGATAGCTTGAGGCTCTGTCTCAAAAAAAAAAGCTTAACCCCAAAAGAAGATGTAAAATACCTAACCCAACAATTGTAGAAATTTATTTTTTTCATAATACTTGGAGAATATTTTTAAAAATTTACCATATATTAGGTCAGACAGAAGTCTTAAATTTCAAAGTATTGAAGTCAGAATATTTCTGACTATAATGCAATAATGTTAGGACATAGGAAATGTAATTCTAAATAATTCATGGCTCAAAGAAATCATAGAAGAAACTGTGGAACAGACAGACATTAAAGAATAGCTATATAATAGATAGGTATGCCATTATTACAAGATACAGCCAACACTAATCATTTATCTTAAAATGAAGAGGTTTGGTTCATCAAAAGTCACTGAAAACATGCTATTAAAGTGGAACACAACATACCTCATCAAAGAAGAGCTAATATACATAAAAACCTCCTCCAAAACCAATATAAAGAAAGTAGAAGACCCAATAGAAAAAGACAAGAGACACTTCACAAGAGTGTATCAAAATGGTATATATGTAAAAAGTAAACATATAAAAAGGTGCTTGATCTCATTAATCATCAGGGAAATGAAAATTTTAAATAAATAAATATATAACAAACAAGATATACTACACACCTAACAAAATGACTAAGACAGAAAAGACTTTTCAGTACCAAGTGCTAGCTGGCAAAGATGCTGATCAACCCTCAGCCATTGCTGGTGGGAATATAAATTGATATGATCACTTTGGAAAACAGTTTGTATGAGCTACTAAAGTTGAACTTATGCCTACGCTGTGATTCATGTGACTCCTAGGCATATGCCCAATAAGTATACAAAAAAAGTATCTTTAAATGTTTATAATAAGGGTTATTATAAATAGCTAAAAATTAGATCCTAATATTCATCAATAGTAGCATGGCTATAAAAAATAGGCATCTATTTTATTTTATTTTTTTATTGTTGGGGATTCATTAACAAGAAACCAGGTTACCCTGATTGCATTTTTTACGTAAGGTCCCTCTTGCACTTGTGTCTTGCTCCCAAAAGGTGTGTCACACACCAAGACCCCTACCCCCCTCTCTCCTTCCCTCTCTCTGCTCTTCCTTTCTCCCACCCCCCCTCCTCTTTCCCTCTGCTCTCCTCTTCCCCTACCCCCCACCATATACTAGGTTATTAATTGTCCTCATATCAAAATTGAGTACATAGGGTTCATGCTTCTCCATTCTTGTGATGCTTTACAAAGAATAATGTGTTCCACTTCCATCCAGGTTAATACAAAGGATATAAAGTCTCCATCTTTCTGAATGGCTGAATAATTGCATTTCACTAATAATTAGGGACGATGAGCATTTTTTCATGTTTGCTACCCATTCATCTTATATTCTTTAGAGAAGGTTCTATTCATGTCTCTTGCCCATTGACATATGGGATTCTTGGCTTTTTTCATGTGGATTGAGTTCTCTATAGATTCTAGTTACCAAGCTTTTGTCTGATTCAAAATATGCAAATACCCTTTCCCATAGTGTAGGTTGTCTGTTTGCTTTGGTTGTTGTCTCCTTAGCTGTACAAAAGCTTTTCAGTACAATTAAGTCCTATTTGTTTATTTTTCTTGTTATTGAGATTGCCATGGAGATCTTCCTCATAAAGTCCAGGCTAATAGCGTCCAATTCCAATGTTTTCCCCACACTTTGAGGATTTTAATTGTTTCATGCCTCAGATTAAAGTCTTTTATCCATCTTGAATCAATTTTTGTGAGTGGAGAAAGGTATGGGTCCAGTTTCAGTCTTCTACATGTGGATATCCAGTTCTTCCAGCACCATTTATTGAATAGGGATTCTTTCCTCCACTGTATGTTCTTGTTTGGTTTATCGAGGATTAGGTGGCTGTAAGACATTAGTTTCATTTCCTGGTTTTCTATTCAATTCCAAATGTCTATCTCTCTATTTTTGTGCCAGTACCATGCTGTTTTGACCAATATGGCCTTGTAGTACAGCCTAAAGTCTGGTAGGCTGATGCCTCAGGCTTTGTTTTTATTACTAAGAACTGCCTTAGCTATATGGGGGGTTTTTCTGGTTCTATACAAAACGAAGAATTAGGCTTGGCGCCTATAGCTCAACCGGCTAAGGCGCCAGCCACATACACCTAAGGTGGCAGGTTCGAATCCCCAGCCCGGACCCGCCAAACAACAATGACGGCTGCAACCAAAAAAAAATAGCCGAGCATTGCGGCGGGCGCCTGTGGTCCCAGCTACTTGGGAGGCGGAGGCAGGAGACTCGCTTGAGCCCAGGAGTTGGAGGTTGCTGTGAGCTGTAATGCCACGGCACTCTACCCAGGGGGACAGCTTGAGGCTCTGTCTCAAAAAAAAAAAAAAAAAAAACGAAGAATTATTTTTTCCAAGTCTTGAAAGTACAGTGTTGGTATTTTAATAGGGATGGCATTGAATAGGTAGATTGCTTTGGGAAGTATAGACATTTTAACAATGTTGATTCTTCCCAGCTAAGAGCATGGTATGTTCTTCCATTTGTTAATATCCTCTGCTATTTCTTTTCTTAGGGTTTCATAATCTTCTTTATAGACCTCTTTCAACTCTTTTGTTAGGTTTATTCCTAAGTATTTCATTTTCTTTGAAGCTATGGTGAAGGGAATTATGTCCTTAATTAGCCTCTCATCTTGGCTGTTGTTGGCATATACAAAGGCTACTGACTTGTGGACATTGATTTTATATCCTGAGACATTATCATATTTTTTGATGACTTCCAGAAGTCTGTGGTTGAGTCTTTGGGGTTCTCTAAGTATAAGATCATATCATCAGCAAAGAGAGAGCGTTTGACCTCCTCTGCTCCCATCTGGATGCCCTTTATTTCCTTGTCTAGCCTACTTGTATTGGCTAGAACTTCCAGCGCTGTGTTGAATAATAATGATGACAGAGGACAACCTTGTCTGGTTCTAGTTCTAAGTGGAAAAGCTTTCAGTTTTACTCCATTCAGTAAAATATTAGCTGTGGGTTTGTTGTCAATAGCTTCAATCAGTTTAAGAAATGTGCCACTTATGCCTATACTCCTCAATGTTCTATTTAGAAAAGGATGCTGGATTTTATCAAATGCTTTTTCTGCATCTATTGAGAGGATCAGATGGTCTTCGCTTTTGCTTCTGTAGATATGGTGAATAACGTTTATGGACTTGGGTATGTTAAACCAGCCTTGCATCCCTGGGATAAAACCTACTTGATCATTGTGTATGACTTTTTTGGTGATAAGCTATAGTCTCTTGGCTAGGATTTTGTTGAGAATTTTTGCATCTATATTCATTAGTGAAATTGGTCTGAAGTTCTCCTTTTTAGTTGGATCTTTTCCTGGTTTTGGTATCAGGGTGATGTTTGCTTTGTAGAACATGTTGGTAAAGATTCCTTTCTCCTCAATGTTTTAGAATTCTGAAGTATGGGAATGAGTTCTTCTTTGAAGGTTTGATAGAATTCTGGTGTGAAGCCATCCAGAGCATTTATTTGTTGGAAGATTTTTTTTATTGTTTCTTTGATCTTGGTGCTTGAAATTGGTCTGTTCAGGAGCTCTATTTCTTCCTGGCTAAGTCTAAGGAGAGGGTGTGATTCCAAATATTGATCTGTTTCCTTCACATTGTCAAATTTCTGGGCATAGAATTTCTGGTAGTATTCAGAATTCTATAATCTTCTGGTAGTATTCAGAATTCTTATAATCTCAGTGGCATCTGTTGTTATTTCCCCTTTTTCATTTCGGATTGAGGTTACTAGAGATTTTTCTTTTCTATTTCTACTTAGTCTGGCCAAAGGTTTATCCACTTTATTTAGTTTTTCAAAAAACCAACTCCTTGTTTCATTAATTTTCTGAATGATTCTTTTGTTTTCAATTTCATTAATCTCTGATTTAATTTTGGATGTTTCTTTTCTTCTGCTGGGTTTTGGCTTAGATTGTTCTTCTTTTTCCAATTCCATAAGATGACTTGTGAGTTTGTTGATGCACTCTCTTTCTTTTTTTGGATGTAGGCATCTAAAGCAATAAAATTTCCTCTCAGGACTGCTTTTGCTGTATCCCACAGGTTTTGGTAGCTTGTGTCTTCATTGTTGTTATGCTCAAGGAAGTTAATGATTTCTTTTTTCATTTCTTCCTGTACCCAACTGTCATTCAGCATAAGATTATTTAATTTATATGCCTTTGTGTGGGGTTGAACGTTTTTGTTGGAGTTGAGTTCCACCTTTAGTGCCTTGTGGTCTGAGAAGATACAAGATAAAATTTCAGTTCTTTTGATTCTGTTGAGGTTTGTTTTGTGTCCTAGGATATGATCGATTTTGGAGAATATTCCATGGGCTGATGAGAAGAATGTATATTCTTTTTTTTTCTCAGTTTTTTTTTTTTTTT
>NW_003852396.1:25461164-25466661 GCF_000181295.1 Otolemur garnettii | reverse complement strand
GCAGAGACAGGAGACTCGCTTGAGCCCAGGAGTTGGAGGTTGCTGTGAGCAGTGAAGCCATGGCACTCTACCCAGGGGGATGGCTTAAGGCTCTGTCTCAAAAAAAAAAAAAAAGATTTGATTTCTCCATCAATTTTAAAGCTTAGCTTAGTAGGATATAGAATTATGGGCTCAAAATCATTTTATTTAAGAAGATTAAAGGTAGATGACCATTGTCTGCTGGCTTGAAAAGTTTCATTAGAGAAGTCTATAGTCACCCTGATGGATTTGCCCCTGTAGGTCAATTGGTGCTTACTCCTGCCAGTTTGCAGAATCTTTTCGTTTGTCTTGACTTTGGATAGGCTCATCACAATGTGTCTTAGAGAAGCTCTATTTGAGTTGAGGTAACCTGGGGTCTGATATCCCTCTGAAAGGAGTGTGTTAGAATCTTTGGTGATATTTGGGAAATTTTCATTTATAATATTCTCTAGTATGGATTCCATTCCTCTGGGACATTCTTCTCCTCCTTCTGAGATACCTATAACTCATATGTTTGAACACTTCATAAAGTCCCATAACTCTGTCAGTGAACATTCTGCTTTCTCTCTCTTTTTTCCTGCCTCTTTGAGTTATCTCAAGAGCTTTGTCCTCTACCTCTGAGATTCTTTCTTCTGCACAGTCTAGTGTGTTGTTGATACTTTCTATTGCATCTTTAAGTTCCCTAATTGACTGCTTCAATTCCTTCAGCTCTGCCATATCCTTTCTATATTCTTCATATCGTTCATCTCTTATTTGATTCTGTTTTTGGATTTCCTTTTGGTTATTTTCCACTTTTTCAGCAATTTCCTTCATTGTTTTCATCTTTGGTATTTTAAATTCCCCTTCTGTTATTTCTAACATTTCTTTATAGGTGGAATCCTCTGCAGTAGCTACCTTATGGTCCCCTGGGGGGATTGCTCTGGACTGTTTTTTCATGTTGCCAGGATTTTTTGCTGATTCTCCCTCATGAGTATTTTCTTTTATGTGTTTCCTCCCCTTAAATTTCCTTTCACTTCCTTTTGCTCTTTAGGTCACCATGCCTCTGGCCTAAGGTTTCAATGAGTCCTTTTGGAACCAGACTTAAAAATCCCCAACCTCTGGGGGTGCTGCATTGGGTGGTTCCCTTAAGGTCAGCAGCTATTTGCCAGCCTGAGCAGACACGGTATCCCACCTCCACTAAATAGAGAGAAAAGACAAAAATACATAAATTAAACCAAAACTAACAAACAGAAAACCTTACAGGATAGAACTAGGGGAAAAATTAAATAACAGGGGCAGAAACACTAGCAAAAATGAAGGCAACAATGGAAAATGATATTTACACTAGAAAAATGAAGATGGAAAAAAAAGAAAAACAACAAAAAAAGAAAATCTGGTGGGGGAACGTTAACAAAAAAGAGAGGAAAAAAAAAAATCCAAAGACAAAGCAGTGTCTATATCTTGCAGACTATTGTCTGGGCAACAGGTGATCTTCTGGGGTATGAGATGCTAATCACAATGCTGATACAGCTGTATGAGATGGAGATTGGAGGCCTCTGCTGACTACTTTGTCCTCAAACCTGGCAGGGTTGAGAACCTGAGTCGCTTCCTCCGCGCACTTAAAAGACACTTTAAACCATTAACCTTGGCTAAGAGGAAGTTTTCCCAGAAAGCACTTGTTGCTGGGATCTTTCCTAAAGTGGCTGCCTGCTTATCTGGTGTGCCAAAACCAGCCACACATGATGCCCCTGAGGGCTAAGGACATAGGACAGCCAGCCCTCCCCCTGCCTAACACTGGAAGTTCCACTCTTTCCTGGAGGTCTCTGGCATTGCTCACAGTCACTAAATCACTCGCTCAAGGTCACCCAGCCTGGGCCTCAATCTGTGACCCTGAGGGTGGAGCCTTCAGGGGCAGTTCTTCCACAATGGCTATGCTTGCAGCCCACAGCCAAACAATATTAGCTCCGTTCTGGCCCAGCAGCTCAGTGCTATGCCCTGGACAACACTTAAAGTCCTCCTGCACTCTCACCAAGTTCTCCCAAGGTAATTCAACCAAGTGCCCAAGTGCAAACAAAACCACCCACAGGGAAGGCTTTCCCTGTCTGCAATTTTGCTGCTGTTGTGGTTACAGCTGCAGCAGCCTGTTCGCAACCACTTCCAGTTCTCCACTGTTTTTGTCCTCTTCCTGGGGTCCAGAAGTCACTCGCTGGCTCCGCACATCCCCAAAGGGATGTTTCTGGGCAGAGCCCACAAGCCAGAGATCTCTGGAGTCTTCTCTCCCCAATCTCACTGCTCCCAGTTGCAAAGAACCTGCTACTCGGCTGCCATCTTGCTCCACCCTAAAATATGCATATTTGAGTAAAAGAAATTTAACAAAAATATACGTTTCCATTTATAATATAGCTGGAAAAAAGACAAAATTAAATGCTAATGCAGTGTTTTTCAACTTTTTTTTATCTCATAGCACACTTAAATTATGTCAATAAAAAAATGTGAAAAAAAGAATATACTGGCTGGGTGTGGTGGTTCACACCTATAATCCTAGCACTCTGGAAGGTGGAGACAGGTGGATCACTTTAGCTCAGGAGATGGAGACCATCCTGAGCAAGAGTGAGACCCTATCTCTACTAAAAATAGAAAGACTAGCTGGGTGTAGTAACACACTCTTGTAGTCCTAGATACTCAGGAGGCTAAGGCAAGAGGATTATTCATGCCCAAGAATTTGAGGTTGCTGTGAGCTATGATGAAACCAAGGCCCTCTACCCAAAGCAACAGAGTGAGACTCTATCTCAAAAAAAAAAAGAGAGATAATATAATAATAATTTAATTAATGATCTTTAATCTGCAACACACTGATTGAAAATCACTGCTCTAAAGTTAGAGGTAAAATAGTGGTAAAGCAGGTGGTGCTGTGGCTCAAAGGAGTAGGGCGCTGGCCCCATATGCCAGAGGTGGTGGGTTTAAATCCAGCCCTGGCCAAAAACTGAAAAGAAAAAAAAAAAAGTGGTAAAGCTTAGGTAAGATAAAGTACATATAGGGCTTAAGACGTTTGAGGTGGGCTCAGCGCCTATGGCTCAAGCGGCTGGGGTGCCAGCCACATACACCTAGGGTGGCAGGTTCGAATCCAGCCCGGACCCGCCAAACGCTTGAACTCAGGAGTTGGAGGTTTCTGTGAGCGGTGAGGCCATAGCACTCTAGCCAGGGGGACAGCTTGAGGCTCTGTCTCAAAAAAAAAAAAAAGACCTTTGAGGTGGTATGCAGTCATATTTCCATTTTTTGACCTACAAAGTGAAAAATTGCAAATATGTTTGTTTTATGATAATCATCAAACTGTGTATTTATATTTTGAGAACTTTTCTGTGTTGAGTTTGTGTGTCTATATGCATGCTATATTTCAATTTAAAAAAAAAGAATTGGAAAATAGATTAACCTTGGTCAAGAAGCAGGCATCAATTTCTTTGCAGACTAGGGATGAGACATAGAATGCAGGGGAAGATGTACACAAATGCAAAGACATTTAGAAAAGTTTAAAAGAGTTCAAGTTCATACTGTTGTAAAAAGAAAAGCACAATTATTGTATCTGCTGAAAGCAAAGCTAAAGGAGGGAGCTAGGAAGTATGAGCTAAAGTATTTTGTTCAGGTTTCAGCACATATTTAAAATTCACGGATCCATTTAGAATTAAAGTTGACATAGGACTTCTAATACTGGTTATTTTCAAGTAGGTTCTTAATTTTTTCTTAGAGGTTAGCATAACATACTTACATAATTAACATTTTTCTTTTTTTGACAGAGTCTCACTTTGTTGCCCTCGGTAGAGTGTAATGGGATCACAGCTCACAGCAACCTCTAACTCTTGGCTTAAGCAATTCTCTTGTCTTAGCCTCCCAAGTACCTGGGACTATAGGCACCCACAGCACCCGGCTCTTTTTTTTTTTTTTTTTTAGTGTCTCAAAAATCAGTAAAACTTTATTCGCTTCCATTCTTTCGCCATTAACAGAAAACTGGAGAAAGCAAAAATGTTTTGTGTTTACAAAGATAAACGGCCTCTTTACCCAGAGATCAAAACCTCAAACGACAAGGAGAAAGATAAAAGCGCCCTCCCCCCACATCCCCTGAGCTGACCCATGTCCTGTTGCTCGAACCTTTGAGCTTGGGCTATATCCAACTGCCTCAGCCTCTCAAAGTGCTAGGATTACAGGCGTGAGCAACCACACCTAGCCTTATTAACACATTTTCTAAAAATTCTGTTCTTTAAAATGTAATGAAAGTCCATCTTATGCCTATAATCCTAGTACTCTGGTGGTAGGCTGAGGGGAAGGATCACTTCACCTCAGAAGTTTAAGCCAACCCTGAGCAAGATGAGTCTCCATCTCTACTAAAAATAGAAAAATTAGCTGAGTATGGTGGCAGATACTGATAGTCTCATCTACTTGGGAGGCAAAGGCAGGAAGATTATTTGAGCCCAGGAGTTTGAGGTTGCTGTGAGAAACTCTGCCTTTAAAAAAAAAAAAAAAAAGTATATATACATACATATACATGTATATATACTGAAAGATAATAAATGTGGCCAGGTGCTGTGGCTCCCCCTAATCTTCCAAAGTACTGGGATTACAGATGTAGGCCTCAAGATGAGCCTGACCAACATAGCAAGACCTCATTTCACAAAAGGTTTAAAAATTATCTGGGCATAGTGGCATGTGTCTGTAGTCCCAGCTACTTGGGAGTTTAAGACAGTAGGATCACTTGCGCCCAGGAGTTAAATGCTATAACTGCAACACTGCACCGTAGCCCAGGCAACGGATTAAGATCCTGTCTCAAAAAATAGTAATAAGAATAAAGATTTCAGTTCAATTCGGAGAAGTATTTTGATAGGTAAAATGTACTTCCTTTGCCAAAGACAATGATTGTACTAATTTCACTTTTCTTTCCTATTCAGGTCATGTATGGAGTGTTGGTCTTCACATTAGTAGTTCGATCTATTTATATTGTTACGTGGTAAGTACTTTGGATCATCTACAGTATGACTGAAATATATTCAGGCTCGTAACAGTAAATCTATAACTTAAATTGAATAACATATAAAACCTCACTTCAGTAGGGATCCTGATAGAAAAACTATAACTCAACATTTATTATGTTTTATTATATGGAACACTAGTTCTTTCGGCAAGTTGCATTACATGAAAACAAGGGTTCCAAAATTAAAGAAATTTTAGGAAGCTGTATATGATGATGGCTTCCTTTTGAATATTTTTTAATGTTCATTCATACATTAAAGACCTTGAAAAATCCTATAGTAAAAAAATTGTTGCCTCAGCGCCTATAGCTCAACCGGCTAAGGCGCCAGCCACGTACACCTAAGGTGGTGGGTTCGAATCCCCAGCCCAGGCCCGCCAAACAACAATGACGGCTGCAACTAAAAAATAGCCGGGCGTTGTGGCGGGTGCCTGTAGTCCCAGCTACTTGGGAGGCAGAGGCAGGAGACTCGCTTGAGCCCAG
>NW_003852396.1:25442584-25461086 GCF_000181295.1 Otolemur garnettii | reverse complement strand
AAAAAAAAAAAAAATTGTTCTTTTCTTTCTCAAACCTGCTTAACCAGAGAATTCCTTTACATAACACCTTTCAAGGAAGGGTATTAATGCCACAAAGATATACTTTTTCTGAAAGATCATTGGGGAAATGGGCATAATCTTAAAGAGTTCATAAAATTAAACTCTTAAAGAGTTCATAAAAATTAAATAAGAAATAACATTTATAAGAGTACCTTAAATAGGGCCTGGCCATATAACAGGTGCTCAGTAAATAAATAGTATGATTTGTGGGTTTGTTCTATTTATTCTTTATTTTTTAATAAACTTTTAATTTTGATGTGATTATAGAAATTGCATACATTTTGTAAGAAATAAGGGATCTTTGTAAATGTACCCCATTCCTCAAATGGTGATGCCTTACAAAACTGTGGTACAAGATCACAATCAGATTTTGACTTTGACACAGCCAACATATAAAACATTTCTATCACCATAAGGATCCCTATATTGCCCTTTTATAACCACACCTGTTTCCCTTCTATCTCACCCTACTCTCCATTCCTTACCACTTAACCCCTGGCAATCATTTATCTGTCCTCCATTTCTAAAATTTCATCATTTCAAGACTGTTATAAAAATGGAATCATACAGTGTATAACCTTGGGGTGGGCTTTTCCAACTCAACTCTATGAAGAGTAATCCATTTTAATGAGTGTGTCAATAGTTCATTCATTTCTATTGCTCTGTAGGATTCCATGGTATATACAGATGTATTACAGTTTAACCATTCACCTGTTTAGTAGTATCTAGGTTGTTTTCAGTTTGGGGCAATCATGAATAAAGCTGCTATGAATATTTGTATATAGATTTTTGTATGAACGTAAGTTTTCGTATCTCTGGAACAAATGCCCAGAATAGAATTGTTAGGTTCTATAATAGTTGTATATTTTGTTTTTCTCAAAACTGCTTAATGAGTTTCCAGGGTGGCTCTACTATTTTTACATTCCTACCAGCAATATATGAATAATTCATTTTCTCTGCATCTTCACCAGCATTTAATATTGTTTTTTTTTTTTTTTTTTTTTTTTGCAGTTTTTAGCCAGGGCTGGGTTTGAACCTGCCACCTCCAGTATATGGGGCCAGCACCCTACTCCTTTGAGTCACAGCTGCTGTCCTTGTTACTTTTTTTTATTCTATCCATTCTGATAGATGTATACTAATATCTCATTCTTTTAACTTGCACTTCCCTGATGGCTATGATGTTGAACATATCTTCATGTGCTTATTTACCATCTCCTTTTCAGTAAAATTTCTATTCATGTCTTTTCCCGTTTTTCTCCCTTTTTTACAAGAGATAGTAAAGGTAGTTTTTCTTATTTTTAAATTTGGATGGTCATGTTCTAATTCTTTGTCAAGTATGTGGTTTGTAAACATTTTCTATCAATCTATACCTTATCTTTTCATCCTCTTTTTCAATGAGGAAACATTTTTAATTTCAATGAGATTAGATTTGGAATTTTCTTTTTTTTTGGATCATTCTTTTGGTTTAAGAACTCTATACCTAGCTATAGATGCCAAACAGTTTCTCCTCTTTTTTTTTTTTTATTTGAGACAGAGCCTCAAGCTGTCGCCCTGGGTAGAGTGCCATGACATCACAGCTCATAGCACCAACTCCTGGGCTTAAGCCTCCCACGTAGCTGGGCTTAGCCTCTCAAGTAGCTGGGACGACAGGTGCCAGCCACAATGCCCAGCTATTTTTTTTTTTTTTTTGGTTGTAGTTATCATTGTTGTTTGGCAGGCTGGGCTAGATTCAAACTCACCAGCTCTGGTGTATGTGGCTGGCACCTCAGCCACTTGAGCTATAGGCACCGAGCCTTTTTTTTTTTTAAAGACAGAATCTCACTTTGTCTTTTGGGCTAGAGTGCTATGGCCTCAGCTTATCACAGCAACCTCAAACTCCTGGGTTCAAGCAATCCTGCTCCAGCCTCTCAAGTAACTCGAACTATAGACATGCACCACCATGCCTGGCTAATTTTTCTATTTTCAGTAGAGATAGGGTCTTGCTCAGGGTGATCTCAAACTCTGGGGACCTCTTGCCTAAGCCTCCTAGATAGCAGGTGTAAGCCACCACACCTGGCCTCCTAATTTTTTTTTTTAAGATTGTATAGTTTGCTCTTTAACTTCGTGATTTATTTTGATTTTATTTTGGATAGAGTGTAAGGCTTAGGGTGAGCCTCCTATGGATTTCCATCTGCTGTAGAACCATTGCTTATAAAAACTATTCTTTTTCTATGGACTTGCTTTTGTATCTTTGTCAAAAATTATTTGGGTATATTTGTATGGGTCTATTTCTTGGATCTCTATTCTATTCTATTGATTGGTATATCTGTCCCTCCACCAACACCACACAGTCTGAATTACCATAGCTATAAGTCTTCAAATCATGGAGACTTATCCACTTCCTTCACTCTTCTTTTTCAAAATTATTTTAGGTATTCAAGGTTCCTTTGCCTTTCCTTATACATTTTTAAATCATATTAGCTAAAGTTAAGGGCGGCGCCTGTGGCTCAGTAAGGCGCCAGCCCCATATACCGAGGGTGGCGGGTTTGAACCTGGCCCCGGCCAAACTGCAACCAAAAAATAGCTGGGTGTTGTGATGGGCGCCTGTAGTCCCAGCTACTCGGGAGGTTGAGGCAAGAGAATTGCTTAAGCCCAGGAGTTGGAGGTTGCTGTGAGCTGTGTGATGCCACGGCACTATACCGAGGGCAACAAAGTGAGACTCTGTCTCTATTAAAAAAATAATAATAAATAAATAATAATAATAATAAAGTTAAAATATTGTTGGCAGCCAGGCACAATGGCTTACTCCTGTAATTCTAGTACTCTGGGAGGCTGAGGTGGGAGGAAGATTTTTGTTTAACTGATTTTCTCTATTTTTCATTTTTCTTGGTCTTCTCTTTATTATTTTCTTTTTGTTTGTTGTGGGTTTACTTTGCATTTCTTTTTCAAGGTTATTGAGGTGTAAGCTTAAATTACTTAGACTACTCAGACTTTCTTCTTTCATTATGAGCATTAGCGCTGTAAATTTCTTTTAGCACCGCTTTAGTTGTGTTCCACAACTGTTCATATGTTGTATTTTCATTTTCATTTACTTCAGTTTTTTTTGTTTCCCTTAAGACTTCCTTTTTAACTCATGGACTATTTAAAAGTATGTTGTTTAGCATTCAAATATTTGGAGATTTTCATGTTATCATTCTTCCTCTTAGTTTGATCCCATTGTGGTCAAGAGAACACACTCTATAATTTCATTTTTTTTAAATTTGTTGAGGTTTGTATTATGGATCAGGCTATGTACCAAGGATAGTTATGCTGAGTACTGTATATCTTGACATATTTCCATGTTTGCTCAAACAGAATATGTATTCTAGCTGGGCACAGTAGTTCACACCTATAATCCTAGCACTCTGGGAGGCTGAAACGGGAGGATCACTTCAAGGAGTTAGGAGTTCAAGACCAGCCTGAAGAAGAGCAAGACCCTGTCTCTACCAAATATAGAAAAAGTGAGCCAGGCATGGTAGCAAGTGTCTGTAGTCCCAGCTACTACTCAGGAAGCTGACGCATACCTACTAGAATGCCTAAATGAAAAAGACATCATACCAAGTGTCAACAAGGATATTTCCCTAGCTGGTAAAGGGAAAATGACACTATCAATTAGGAAAACAGTTTAGCAGTATCTTTAAAAAGTTAAATATTCACCTGCTATACTACCCAATCCTTCCTCTCTTAGCTATTTACGCAAGATAAATGAAGGTATGTCCAAGGTGTTAGTTATAAATGTTCATATCTGCTTTATTTGTAGTAGTCAAAAATGACACAAAATGTTCACCAGCATTTAGACAGATACTCTGCAATAAAAGTAAATGAAATATTGACACACATAACAATATGGATGAATCTCAAAATAATTACGCCAAGTGAAAGAAGCCATATAATAAGATGCATATGGTATGATTCCATTTATGTAGCATTCTAAAAGAACAAAAACTGGCTCGGCACCTGTAGCTCAAGTGGCTAAGGTGCCAGCCACATACACCTAAGGTGGCGGGTTCGAATCCAGCCCGGGCCCACCAAACAACGACAGCTGCAACCAAAAAAAATAGCTGGGTGTTGTGGCGGGCACGTGTCCCAGCTTGGGAGGCTGAGGCAGGAGACTCACTTAAGCCCAGGAGTTGGAGGTTGCTGTGAGCTGTGATGCCACGGCACTCTACCCAGGGGGACAGCTTGAGGCTCTGTCTAAAAAAAATAAAATAAAGAATGAAAACTAATCTTTTGGAGATGATACAGATATTTAGTACCTTGGTGGTGGTGGTGGTAGTTTCAAAGGTTTATACAACAGACACTACAAAAGTTTTGAGATAATACAAAAATTAAGAAACATAAAATCATTTTGATTACTATATATTCTCAAAGTAATCACCATGACATTCTACATACTTTTGCTTTTTTTTTTTTTTTGCAATTTTTGGCTGGGGCTGGGTTTGAATCCGCCAACTCCAGCATATGGGGCCGGCACCCTACTCCTTTAAGCCACAGGTGCCGCCCTACTTTTGCATTCTTATCAACCATTTTGGAAAACACTCTTTCCACTTGTTTTCTTCAAGTGATGTAAGCTTACTTTTATAGGCAGGAACAGCTTCTTTAGGTCTGGAGAACCTTATGCACATACCATTTTTTACTGTAGGGAACAGGAAATAATCATGTTGGGCCAGGTCAGGACTGTAGAGTAGATGAGTCATAAGTTTAACCTCTGTGGACTACCGAACTGAATGGTTACATTGGCTGTGTGGGCAGACACATTGTCAGGGTAGATGTCCCCTTCAGTCCTGTCCTTAGTAAGTAGGTACATGATGGTGCAGCAGAGATAAGGCCTGCAATGAAACTGTATTGTGAATAAGGAGACTGTATCTGGCATCCAGCAATATTCTTTCTTTTACCAAAGCTCATATAGGCAATACTGCATGTACACACAATTAATCAATAATCTTATGACTAAAACCTTAAGCTCCAAGCCCCTCTCAGCTTGGCGCCCACAAGTCTAGTAATTAACTGATAACCATTTCACTAACAATATCTAAAATTATTCTTACACTGAGTAATCAAAAACAAAACCACAAAACAAGGTTCTGGGGAAATAAGCCATTTGAATGCTTAACCTTTAACAGACCATCTGGAGGCAGTCATCCATCTTAAGGAGTAGTTTGGAAATATCTGAGATATACAGGTACCTGCTTGCAGGCCTGCCCCCACGAAGTTTAGGCAATTAATCACTTCTATGTAATTAGGCCTTCAGCCACATATGGAGTTCTATCCAGGTTCTCTCCTTTCTAACTCACAAAAGACTTCAAATTTGCTGTCACAAAATGGAACTGTTTAAAGGTTTGCTTATAGGCTTTCCACCTATAACCTTTCTTAAAGCTTCCCAAAAACTTTTGGTAGGGACACTGTTGTGTGCCACTGAGCAGTAACAGTCCTTTGTTCCTCCAGAAGAACAGTTATAAACATGACCACCTTTGGAGAAGAAAGTTGCCACCATTTTCTTTCTGACACTTGAGGGCTGTTTCACTTTTGTTGGTGGATTTTCTTTCCTTTCCTTTCCCCTTCCCCTTTTCTTTTTGGGAAAAATCCACACCGTTGACTGATGCTTATTCTCTGGATCAAGTTCCATCACTAGTAACAATGTTAGAAATGCATCTAAACTTCTCTCTGTCAAGTCTGACCAGCATTTCTTTATACCATTCAACACAGATACACTTTTGCTTGTCTGTCAAAGTGTGAGGCACCCATTGGTATGAAATTTTCCTGACTCAGAAGTAATCATGCAGGATTTTGGACACCGCATGCAATCCAATCTATAGGGCTGCATCAATGTCCTTAAATTTCATTCAATTATTTTCATGAACCAATTTTTCCACAGCAGCAATGTTTTCCTCAGTCACTGTGATCACCAGACACCCACTCCTCTTCTCATTTTTCAGTGATATTTGGCCTCTTCTAAATTCTTAAAACCACCAAACGATTGTTGGCAGGAAGGAGTAAGATCCCCAAAAGCCCATTGCAAATGCTTAAACCTTTCAGGCTTGTTTCACCAAATCATAGAAAATCATCATGCAAAAGTGCTCTCTTCCCAGCTCTGATCCCGAGTCCTGCTCAGACAGAAATAAAAGCTCTCCCAGCAAAAACAATAAGCAAGTTGAAATTTGCACAGGTGTATCAGAAAAGACACCACAATAATGGGGCCGGGCATGTTGGTTCACATCTATAATCCTAGCACTTTAGGGAGGCCAAGGCAGGCAAATACCTTGAGCTCAGGAGTTTGAGACCAGCCTGAGCAAGAGCAAGACCCTGTCTGTACTAAAAGAAGAAAACTTAGCTCGGCATCATGGCATGCACCTCTAATCCCAGCTACTTGGACCACCGAGGCAGGAGGATCACCTGAACTCAGGAGTTTGAGATTGCAATTGAGTTAGACTGATGCTATAGGGTGACAAAATTAGACACTGTCTCAAAAAAAAAAAAAAAAGAAAGAAAAGAAAAGAAATGAAATAATGGACTATCACGCAGCCTCAAAACTATCCTTGTGATCTCATATGCTCATGAGATCTACAAGTTAAATATCTACAGTTTGGCTGGGTACAGTGGCTCACACCTATAATCCCAGTACTCTGGGAGACTGAGGCAGGAGGATCATTTGAGGCCAGGAGTTTAAGATCAGCCTGGTCGATACAGCAAAACCCCATCTCTACAAAAAAAATTGTGCCTGTATCCCAGCTACTCAGGAGGTTGAGGCAGGAGGATTGTAGGAGTTGGAGGCCCCAGTGAGCTATGATCATGCCAGCTATGATCCAGACTGGGAAATAGAGCAAGATCCTGTCTCTATTAAATAAATAAATATCACTTATATTAGTTATACCTCATTGAAGGTATAAAAAGAAATATAAGCTGCTGTTGTTATTGTTAGTAACTCACCAAGCATCCATTTTTCTTCTCCATGAAGTAAAAAGAATAACACTTGCCTCACAGGGTTTATTTGAAGATTTGTGTGTGTGCGTGTGTGTGTGTGTGTGTGTGCGCACATACCTCAGCTACATAATACCTCCATATCACTCTCTCACCCTTTACTAGGCCTTATTTTTCTTCAAGGCATATCTAGCAAGTTAATACTTATTTGTTTACCTCTCCCCACAGTACTATAAAGTACTTGAGAACAAGGACTTTATATTTTTCACTACTAACTTCCCAAATGCTTAAAACAATGCCTGGTACATTGTAAGCACTCAGCATATATATTATTAAGTGATTTAATGGATGAGCAGGTGTGTTTTTTAACTACAGTGCCTGACACAAAACATGTGATTCAATTATGTTAATTCTAATTCACCATCCCCTACCTCTTCTTTTTTTTCCCCCTGCCTCTTCTATGGGACTGAAAAAGTTGTTGGGCACTTTCAGATAACTTTCCCGATATAGTTGGCAGTCTTGATGGCCCATTCTCCTTCACTACCTTTAAATGGTTAAATATAGCAGGCAAATGTTTTAGAGCATTTAATAGATAGATTTGTTCTTAATTCTAACAAAAACCTTTCCTTCTTAAGAAAGTCATGTCTTCTATCTGGGCATGGTAGTATGCACCTATAGTCCCAGCTACTCAGGAGGATCCCTTGAACACAGGAGTTCAACACTATAGTGTGCTATAATGATGCTGTGAATAGCCACTGTACTCCAGTAGCCTAGGCAACATAGTGAGATCCTGTTTCATTAAAAAAAAAAGAAAGAAAGAAAGAAAAAAGAAAGTGATGACTTTAATCTCTGATCATGCTGTGACTTGAGAAAATATTATTTTGCTTCTCTTTTTCCCCCCACAGGGTTTATCCATGGCTTAGAGGACTGGGTTATACATCCTTGGGTATATTTTTATTAGGATTTTTATTTTGGAATATAGATAACATCTTTTGTGAGTCACTGAGGTAAGATATATTTTCATTCCTTGAGAAATATTTTTGGAGGAACTCTGGTTAATCAAATGTTGACTACATCTTTGAAACCTGCCTAATCCACTTTATTGAATAAATAAGAATGATTTATAATAACCTTATGAAATAACATGTATATAAATTGGCACTTTTTCATATGCCTGATGTTATTTTCTTAAAAAGATAAGTGTTCCTTTTACCAGCAATTATGTATTGACAAGAGTTTGAGTATTAGACTTAACTCTTTGGATTCTAGTCTGTCACTAAGATGCTATCCTTCTAGGCCTCACTATCCATAAAGTGAGCATGTTAAATAGATTAAAGTAGTGGGTCCTTCCAACTCAAAATTCTCAATTTTGAGAATGACCTAACAATTCTGCATAAACAAAACTGAGGATACAGGAGTATACTGAACAAAACCACAGGGAGACAATCAGCAAAATTCAGAACATCAGACATCTACGGATAAGTAGTCAGATCCCTTCAGTAAACAATTGGCACAGGGGGAGAAAAGAGGGAGGAGAGACATATAGATTAAAAGACTTATGAGATATTTCAGCCAAATATAATGTGTTGGCCTTTTTGGAATCCTGATTCAAACAAACCAACTGTAAAAAAAACAAATAAGGTGGGGTGGCGCCTGTAGCTCAGTGGGTAGGGCGCCGGCCCCACATACTGAGGGTGGCGGGTTCAAACCCAGCCCCGGCCAAACTGCAAAAATAAATAAATAACAAAACCATTAAATAAAAAAAAAAATAATAATAAGGTTGAGTGGTGCGGTGGCTCACGCCTGTAATCGTAACACTCTGAGAGGCCAAGGCAGTTGGATTGCTTGAGCTCAGGAGATTAAGACCAGCCTAAGCAAGAGTGAGACCTCATCTCTACTAAAAATAGAGAACTTATCCAGCATGGTGGCAGGCACTTGTAGTCCCAGCTACTTAGGTGGCTGAGGCAAGGATCACTTGAGCCCAAGAGTTTGAGGCTGCTGTGAGCTCTGATGGCACCACAGCACTCTAGCCTAGGCAGCAGAGTAAGACTCTGTTTCAAAAAAAAAAAGAAAAATAGAATGTATATTGCTCTACTAAAATGATGACTGTATGTAGGACACAGGAAAATCTTGTATGCAGTTTCTTGAGTGGATAGCTAAGTAGACTAGTGTTTCACAAAGCATGTACTGGAAAATACTTGTTGCAGTGAGTGGGTTAGTAGGTTAGTTGAAAAACTAAAGATAACTCTTTATTGTAGGACTTTTCAAAGCCTTTAATGTGTTAATATACATTAAAAATCTCCAAGAGGGTAATAAATTATATAATGTTTACTACATTTATTTGATAGAGTAATGATTTCTGCCACAAATTTATTATTCCTCAGAATACACTTTAGAAAACAATATGGCAGACTACAGGAGACTTAAGGAAATTAAATAATTTCCATATTTCAGAATGCTGTAAGACTTCCAGCATTAGTTGTTAAACATTTAAAAAATTAACATGGTGATTTTTCCTCCTCTCCACACAGGAACATTCGAAAGAGGGCACCACCTATCATAGGTACCACCACACAATTTCATGCGTGGTGGCATATATTAACTGGCCTTGGTTCTTATCTTCACATCCTTTTCAGGTAGGAAATAAAGACTTTTTTAGCTTGGAGTCTTTTTTTCTTTATTCTTCAAATAGGGCAGTATACATATAAAATGTTAGAAACAGAATCAGAACTTCGTTCCAGCTTTTTGTCTGCCACTGACTGACTTTAAGCAATCCTCTTGCATTCTCTAAAGCTCAGATTTCACATTCTTAAATTGAGGCCATTGTACTAACTGACCCATATTAGTAAATCATTCATCTTCTTTTTTAGTAGTAAGATATAAATTTTTTAGGTTTCTTGTTGATCAGCAAATTTCAGTTTATAGAGAACAAATTTAGAAGAAAAGAAACAACAGCCAGATCCCCTGCATAGGTCACTATGAAAGCTAGTACCCAAAGTCCCCAGCTTAATCGGTATCCTCTCCCTAAAATTAATTGGTTGCCGCTTCTCTCCTCTCTCCTTCCTCCTCTCCTAATAAAAAGTCTGTTAGAGGTTAGCCATTTATAGAAAAATCAGACTCAGAGCTCTCACCAATTGCCCCATCCAACAAACACACCTTCATATCACTGTTTCTCCCCCTAACCAGGCCTTATTTTTCTTCAAAATATTTGTAAAAAGCTGTGTATTTATTTGTTTATCTCCCCGAACTATACTGTAAGTTCCTTGATAACAGGGACTTATATTTTTCACTGCTACCCTCCTAAATGCTTAGAATAGTGTCTGGCACATAGTAAGCACTCAGTATATATTGTTAAATAATTTAATGAATGGATATATAAATACTGATCTCTTTACCAATTGATCAGGCCATATTTAAACTCAAATTCTCAGGAATTGAGAGCTGAAATACTTGTAGAAAGGGAAAGAAAATTTTCCTTTGAACAAATGTGAAAATTTACTCAAATGAAATTTTAAAAATGCCTTCCATGATAACATTTGCATCTTATCTATCTGGAGATCAAGTTTTCATGCAACTCAAATTATCTAAATGGGGGAAATGAAATGTTCAATTAGTATAAAGTTTTAGAGATCTGCTGTACAACCTAGTGCCTACAGATAACAATACTATACTGTACACTTAAAAATTTTGTTAAGAAGGTAGAGCTCAAGTGTTACCACAAAAATAACAGGGAGTATGAGGAAACTTTTGACGATGATGAATTATGTTTATTACCTTGATTGTGGTGATAGTTTCATGAGCTATGCATATGTCCAAACTCATAATATCATATGCATTAAATATGTGCAGGTTTTTGTATATCAATTATACCTCAATAAAAAGCTGTTATTAAAAAGGGTGGATTTGAAACTGAGATACAGTAATTTAATAACTGGCATATCCTGTATGACTAAACTAAAAGAAATGAGCAAAAGCATAAATTACTAGCATCAGAAGTGTAAAAGAAAACATCACTATAGATGCTGCAAATATAGAAAGATAAAAAAGATATTTTAATATGATGAGTACTTCTGTTTATGTTAGAAATCTCCCATAATAAAAAGTTTGCATTTTCACTTAAGCCTAAGAATTTAAGGTTACTGTGAGCTATGATGCCACAACACTCTACCAAAGGGTGACATAGTGAGACTCTGTCTCAGAGAAAAAAAAAAAAAAAGTTTGCATTTTAAGCTCCTACTCTTCATGACAGTCCTGTGAGGCAAGTATTATTTTGTGCTTGAGGAAAAACAAGTCAAGTATCTCACGTGACCTCATGGCCAATTAGTGTTATCACCTGATTTCAAGCCCAGAGACAGACTCCCTAAACCTTAGAAATTATCTAGCATAACATTTTTATTTGATGGTGAAAGAAACTAGGGCCCAGAGACAAGTGACTTCGTGATGGTAACTGGCCAGTTAAGTAGAGTACACTATATTGGCTAAAGGCTAAAAAGAACCTAAATTCAAATATTGCTTCTATCATTTACTAACTGTGGTAGCTTGAGTGAAATATTTGCTCTTACAAAGACCATTCCTCATGTACAAAACAGGAATAACAACCACCCAGTCAGAGTAATTTAAAAATGAGACGTATATTGCTGGAGCAATTCCTCTCCCCACGTTGTAGGTACTTAATGTAAAGTTGGAAGGGGAGAGGTATAGCCAGGCCTGGACCCTGGCATCTATGCCTGAGTTCATGACTCTTTCCTGAACAAAAAGAAAAAGGTGGTGACTTTATTTTAGAGGTAAACATCTGAAAAAGTGTTAAGATTCTGTTTTAAAACAATAGTCTATTCTTTGGAAAATAATATTTGACGCTCCTCTTACTATTCAGTTTGGATACAGTAAAGTGGCATCACAGCCACATTAAATAACACAAATTTTCTTCTCATGCTCTTTCACCTTTTCTTTCTCTTATTTAAAATACAGATTGAGTATCCCTTATCCGAAATGCTTGGGACCAGAAGTGTTTCAGATTTCAGATTTTTTTTTCGGATTCTGGAATATTTGCATATACATAATGTGATATCTTGGGAATGGGACCCAAGTCTAAACACGAAGTTCATTTATGTTTTATACATACCTTATCCACATAGCCTGGAGGTAATTTTATATAATATTTTTAATAATTTTGTGCATGAAACAAAGTGTGTGTACATTGAACCATCAGAAAGCAAAAATGTCATTATCTCAGCCACCCATGTGGACAATCTGTGGTTGTTTAACATCACCATCATCTGAATTTACATTTAACAGTAAAAAATATGACATACCATTAATATAGTGGAAAAAATAATATGTTCAGTCAGGATAACTAAGCAGCACAGCAGCATCACAAGAATGCCTCTATCACCTGTTAACAGCAGAAACAAACAATGGCAGGCTTTCAGTCTCTACTGTGTTTTGATTAAAAGGTTACTGTACACGGCATTTTATTTTTTTAGGTGATAACATCAGAAGCAGTTGAGGTACCAAAAACTGATTCCCCAGGGAAGAGGAGGCATTCTGCTGGATAGCTTTTTAAAATGTTTACTTCAGAATCACCTGCCTCATTAACAGTGTTTTTTGTCTAAGAAGTCTTCTCTGATGTTATAAATAAACATCACCTCTTGTTCTGTTATGAATCCACACTGCTCTAGTCCATCAGTAAGTATTTTGACTGCAACCCATTATGTGAGGTCAGGTGTGGAATTTTCCATTTGTGCCATCATGTCAACACTCAAAAAGTTTTAGATTTTGGAGCATTTTGGACCTCAGATTTTCAGATGAGGGATGCTCAACCTGTATTATAAAATTATGTTTTGCATATGTACTCATGATATATTGTACATAACTATTCAAATATACTTAGTTTATTATACATGAAAATATATCGCTGTATGATATGGACAGTTTCGTGAATATTTTAGGGATAAATTCAATTATATTTCACTATATACACTGATTTTAGAATTTGATTTCATCTCCAGAGGTGAATGACTTTAAAGCTACAGTCCCCAAACCTCAGGCTGCAGACTGGTACCAGTCCATAGACTATTAGTAACTGGGCCAACAGCAGGAGGTGAGCAGTGGGCAAGCAAGCAAAGCTTCATCTATATTTACAGCTGTTCCCCGCTGCTCACATCACCATCTGAGTTCCGCCTCCTATCAAAGAAGCAGTAGCATTAGATTCTCATAGGAGTGTGAATCCTACTGTAAACTGTGCACACAAGGGATCCAGGTTGCCCACTCCTTTTGAGAATCTCATGTTTGATGATCAGAAACCATTCCCCCCACATCCCATTTGGGGAAAAGCTGTCTTCCTTGAAAGCAGTCCCTGGTGCCAAAAAGGTTGGAGGCTGCTGCTTTAAAGGATACTATGAGGGAGACTTTTCTGTTATCTTACTGGTTCTCTCATACCTGTAGTTAATCCTGAGAGAGCTAATATACCTACTTATAAAATACTCTAAGAATACTCCAATCCTTACTATCTGCCATGTATCTTTAAAAATGGAAAAGCTAATTGCGATAAGAATTACATAAAGCATTAGTGGAATGCTCACTACTAAAGGACAGACATCCTGAGGTCACAGTCTAAGAGTTGATCATTTCTCTGTATTTCTTAGCATTTTGCCAAGTGTTCTGTACAGAATAGGTACTCAACAGAATAGATGCTGAATGAACAAAGGATATACTAATGTTTCTTCTTTGTATATGCAGATGCACTGTGGTTACATTTGCCACTAAGGGCAAATTAAAAATTACGTTGAAGAGTTTTCCCCCTCCCTCTTTTCTTTCAGTTTATATACAAGAACACTTTATCTGAGATACAGGCCAAAAGTGAAGGTAAGTCCACTTCCTAGGTTTTGTGTGTGTGTGTGTGTGTGTGTGTGTGTGTGTGTGTGAGGGGGAGGTGTTTGGAAGGATAGGTAGAAGTGAAAGAAGAAGAAAAGGAGTATAGCAAAGTAATGGAGTGAGCACAGACTTTGGAACCAGAGGCACTGAATCTTAAGTCTTCCACTTACTACTATAGTATCTTAGACAAGTCTCTTCTCTTTAAGCCTTGCTTTCTTCAACAATAAAATAGAGTTGTTAATATAGCTACATTGCAGAATAGTTTTAAGGAACAGAAATGACTTAAATGTCACCTCCATCTTTGACAAAGCAGATGTTTAATACATTTAAGAAAATTAAATAAAAATACTTTCTGAGATATGGTACAAGTCAAGAAGGAATATACTGTGCTCAGGCTACTAATACCTGGACAGTCACTAACAAACCTACCAAGCTCTATAGTCACAGCCCCATGGATTCTTTCCTATTCTTTTTCAAGGATAACCCAGAACACTTTTACCTTCTCTTATTTTGTCCTAACTTATTTCCAAACAGTTTCTCTTCGGAATCTGGCCAGTGATCCTGTTTGAGCCTCTCAGGAAGCACTGATGAATTATTCCACCAGGAAAACAAAACAACACCTGCCAAAGGCCTGGCAGAATAAATAAAGAAATCCGTAAAGATCTACACGTTTAAATACATCATAACCATTGCAGCAGAGGAGGGACTTTCTTACTAATGCTGCCAGCCACACAGAAAATGAGGAATGGGAGCTGCTGCGTGTTTAGCTCATGGCTTTATCTCATTTGTCCTCCTCCTCCTCCTTTTACCCTAAAATGTTTATAAAGAAACAGATATGTATATGTATATACGCAAATGCCGAAAAAATTGGGCTTTTCTTTACAGGTTAACAGTTTGTGCTGGTTGTAGGAAATTAACCTTTTTATGACAAGAGTTGCACGTGAATTATACCTTTCTTAATATTTGATTAAATAATGAAATTGGTCAGCTAAGGACTGGCAAAACCTTATATCCAAATGGTCAGCCATGAAGGAACACTCAGCTGTGTCAGCTTTGATTTATATTGTTTTCTCATTAACCTCATGGATGATTTTCCAAGGTAAAAACAGAGCTAGCTTTGGGATTCTGTGTCATCCTTCACTGTCTGTCCCAATGCTAGTCGGAGTGACCTGCCACTGGGTCCTACACTTGTCATATCCTAGGATTTATGGTGGGCTCTGGGGCATCCATTTTTGGTATGGCCACAGCCAGGCAGAGTGGATGGGTCATCTTGTAACCTTCTGCAGGTCCACAAGGACACCTACAGAATGTTTCCTTTGATCTTTGCCAGTCTTTAAGTTGTCACTTTTTTTATGGCTAGGCAAACATAACCGGTGATCTAACCTTCCCGTATCCCACCCTTCTAACATAACTTGTTTGAAGTTATCAGAGAATGTCATTACACTCTGATTTTTTTTAACCATGCAGTATTTTCCAGGTCTCAGAGAGGTCATGGTTATGCCCTGGGAGGCATGTCAGGTTAACTAGAGCTAAAAGGATCAGGATCCTATTTGCCTAAAGCTTATTAAAATACCTGTTCCTTCTTCTTTTTTTTGAAGGAAACAGATATAAGGGTTGAGAATAGCTGTAACTAACTTGTAACTTCCGTAACACACAAAAATTAGGGTGCTAAGAAATGATAGTAAAATCTCATCTTAAGGTAAACAATTCTAATTTGTACTTGAATATATAAAAGCTAAAATCATTTTTCACAAACATAACACCTACCTGACGTAAAAACCTGATTTGACTCCTTTGCTCATTTATCACCATATTTGTAATACTGCACTATTTAGCATTTTACAACTTTTTCTTTGCCTTATAAGTTATTATAAAATCCAGATTTTTTTTTACCACATGGTAACATTACCCAAGATTAAATCCTGAGCTACAGCTTCAAAAGGAAAATCATTTTTTCCATATGCAAAGATAACAAACACTTCTGTCATTTTTCCAGTATTTAGTAAGTAGCCTTGGTACAAATGTAAAACCAAAAAATATTTTGTTGTTTTTCTTTACCTATTGGCCTCAGTTTTAGTCAAAGTGTTATTTTCTTTCCCTTAGCGTGCCAATATGCCATTAGGATGATCCTTTCGCCTGCTTTTATGGTCCTCTAGCAAGGAAAACACTTAGCAAAACATTAATTAAGGGAACTCTGGTTCTACCTTAGGAAGACATGGAACAGTTTCGATACACAGGCCCCTAAGACTGTTTTTTCTTTTGCACCAAGATTCTGACTTCTAGCTACATTTCATCTGGGCTATCAGCCATTGTACATTTTTTAATTCATTCACTTTTTCATACCATTATTATCTTATACTTTTTAGTCAGATACACTTCTGCATAAAGAATCTGTATACAGGGCGGCACCTGTGGCTCAAGGAGTAGGGCATAGCCTCATATGCCGGAGGTGGCGGGTTCAAGCCCAGCCCCGGCCAAAAACTGCAAAAAAAAAAAAAAGAATCTGTATACAGTGTAGGAACAAAGGTACATCCTTCATGATAATGCTGCTAAACATTATAAGACTAAGGTTCTACAATATCAAAGTCAGGTTTAAGGTACAGAGAACACACCATGATTCTATGGCCATTTAGAGCAATTTGCAGAATGAGTGATTCAGCCACCACCACCAGTGGTCACTTGTTGAATAAAGTTGTCTAGCATCACATTAGAGAGTCATTTGTATCCCAGCATGACCTGTAACAACACTATGGCCAGTTTTTCAAAGACCCTTGTGAGAAGAGACAGCATGAAAGCTCCACATAAAACATTTTAGGTGTGGGGTGACACCTGTGGCTCAAAGGAGTAAGGCGCTGGCCCCATATGCTGGAGGTGCCGGGTTCAAACCCAGCCCCAGCCAAAAACCGCAAAAAAAAAAAAAAAAAAAAAAAAACATTTTAGGTGGGTTGAAACAGAGAGATGAGAGGAGAACCAGGCTCCTTAATTTTCCAAGTCAACTGTGCCTCACACCTGGCTTGCTTGTTAGCAACTAAGTAGCACATTCAAGACTTTATGTTGGTGCCACATTGTATGGAAATCACTGGTGACCTACAGGATATTGCTAAACCTTTATTTCAATGCTTTTTTTTTTTTCCTCTAGGATTCTGAGTGGATAGTATAGAGTTGGATTCCTGCCCAATCCCTTCCCTTTTTCTTGGAAAACTTCATGTTAACTAAAGTACACAAAAAGCCAATTTCCTACTGTGCAAATAATGGTTTGTTTGCGGATTACCTGATGTGAAAGGTGCTCATCTGTGAGTCGTACAGCCAAGGGCAAAAAAACAAATATTTAAAAAATATTTTTAAAAATATTACTTTGTAAGGATGTGAAAAAAGCAATTTGCTTACATATTTGAATATCCTTCTTATACCCTATTATTACTCTGGAAAACTGACAGCAATTTTACTTTTTTGTTTCCAAAGAAAAGCTATGTGAAAGGTAGTTGTTAATCGGGTCACTCTACCACCTCCCCCACCTTGGTGCGTGCATGAAACATCCCCACCACCTGACATGATCATTTTTATCCTTGTGATATTATATACATTGATGATTAATAGGAAAAACATTTGTTTTTTAATAATCTACAAATGAGAACCCAAATAGTGGTATTTGGTTTGGCAGAATTAGATCAAATACTATGGTTTATCCATAATGCAGAATTTGAGGACAGTAAATTTGAGCTTTCCTTGCCCTATGAAGGAATTGTATTATAATAAGGAAAGAAGATATAAGTCAAAGAAAATTAAGAGACCCCAAAACTTCAAGTATACAATGTATGAAAATCTTGATCCATCTGACTGGAAAATTTCAGTGCCTATAAAAATTAAGTTCTATTATAATGTCAGCCAATTCTGAATTTAGCCAATGCCCCTAAAAGTGTCTAACAATTTAGCATAAAGTTGTCTTATGTGTCTTATGAGTTTGATATTACTTTGCTCTTGAAAATAATTATTTGTTGCCAAATTTGACAGTTTTAACTATCAACTCCATGTTTATATGATATGAAATTCTCTGGAACCGTGGTTTATGATGTGCTACTAGATAAGCATTTATGTAAAACTGATGTTTTAAAGAAAACCAGTTACAATTGGAATTTACAACTGTGTGGCTATTTGCAGATCTACCTCTGTCTGACATTTTGCCTCATATCAGTGCGATAATATAGTTTGATCACTTCGTCTTGTCCTTCACTGTCTAAAATTATAGCTTATTTATTATGCTCTAACCATTTGGAAATAACTAAAATTTGGTTAATAGTTAAACCTTTTTATGAAAGAACCTGTAAAATGAGGGGGGGAGGAATCACATCATCATGATCCATCTGACCGGAATATTTCAGTGCCATTTTTTAAACTGTTGCATTTCCTTTAAGAGTAAGAAAACAGGCTCAGTGCCTGTAGCTCAGCGGCTAGGGCACTAGCCACATACACCAAGCTGGCAGGTTCAAACTCAGCCCAGGCCTGGCAAACAACAATGACAACTACAACTAAAATTTTAAAAAAATAGCTGGACGTTGTGGCGGGCATCTGTAGTCCCAGCTACTTGGGAGGCTGAGGCAAGAGAATCTCTTAAGCCCAAGAGTTTGAGGTTGCT
>NW_003852396.1:25434212-25441687 GCF_000181295.1 Otolemur garnettii | reverse complement strand
GTCATTGTTGTTTGGCGGGCCCGGGCTGGGGATTCGAACCCACCACCTTAGGTGTACGTGGCTGGTGCCTTAGCCGGTTGAGCTATAGGCGCCGAGCCTTTTCAACTGTTAACAAAACCTGCCTCATTGCTTTAAAGAGCACAGTGTTGATACTTGAACTAAACTTCGTCATTGGTGGGTCCTGATGTGGTGGCTTATGCCTGTAATCTCAGCACGTCAGGAAGCCCAGATGAGAGAATCCTTTGAGGCCAGGAACTCAAGACCAGCTTGGGTGACACAATGAGACTCCCCACCATTTCTAAAGTAAAAAAAAATTAGCTAGGTATAGTGGAATATACCTATAGTCCTAGCTACTCAGGAGGCTAGGGTGGAAGGATCACTTGAGCCTGTAAGTTTTAGGCTACAGTGAGCTATGATCATGTCACTACAGCCTGGGCAACAGAGTGAGACCCTGTCTCTAAAAATTTATAAATTTATACATTGATAAATAGTCACAGATTTTTCACAAACTTCTGAAACTTTTCTGGTCAGATCTGAAGACCATCACTTTTAAACTGGGTTTGCAGAATTAACTCTTAAGATTGCAGCAAAACAGATTTACTAGAGAAGTCTTTAAACATATAAACATGGTTCCCTAAAAATGTTCATTGTGAGATCATATGTGCCTAAAAACATGTTATACTATCAAAGGGCTCTAGACCAGGGGTTGGCAAACTATAGCCCATTGGCCAAATCCAGTCTGCAGTTGCATAACCTGCAGCATAAAAACTGTTTTTACATTTTAAAACCATTTTTTAAACAAACAGAAGAAGAATACGGAACAGAAACTATATGTTGCCAACAAAACTTGAAATGCTTACTGTGTAGCTGGGGAGTTTGCCTCCCCTGCTCTAGGCTGGTCCTCAAAGCAGTCCCATAATGGAAGCACAGTGATGCTGCCCAACTGCACTTCTGGCAAGATGATGCTAGAGTGTATTGGTCAGAATGAAACTATTTTACACATGTAAGACTTCGCTCACTTTATGGAATCCTCTCAGAGGATTTGTCCTTAATAGTTACACCATAAAATTATTTTTTCACACTAGTTTTACTAGCATGGCTACAGCTTGCTGCAAAGTGCCTAACTATTTGAGGAAAATGACTACGAACAAGGTCCATGATTTTGTTTTCAATATAAAGGGAATGCCATTCTCTACTATAAAATCCAAAGCTACTATTTGCATTCAGCACGTGAGTTGACTTACAGAAAGTTGAGATCTTTAGACCTTTTTTCTCACATCCTATAAAACGTACCGCATGGTAGTTGTCAAGGACCTAAAAAACCATAGTCGGGGCTCGGCGCCTATAGCTCAACCGGTTAAGGCGCCAGCCACGTACACCTAAGGTGGCGGGTTCGAATCCCCAGCCTGGACCCGCCAAACAACAATGACGGCTGCAACCAAAAAATGGCCGGGCGTTGTGGCGGACGCCTGTGGTCCCAGCTACTTGGGAGGCAGAGGCAAGAGACTCGCTTGAGCCCAGGAGTTGGAGGTTGCTGTGAGCTGTAATGCCATGGCACTCTACCCAGGGGGACAGCTTGAGGCTCTGTCACAAAAAAAAAAAAAAAAAACCATAGTCGGCATGTACAAAGTCCTTGCTGTATTTAATCCTGACTTCTTTTTGGCTCTTTTTAGAGCTAAATTATTCATACCAATGAATAAGTGAGTATTTTAAGAAATAGAGACTATTATCTGGTTTTGTTGGATGTATTGATTAGACATTGTTTATTATAAAGCATTTCTATTCCTTCAATATTTCTGAGTCATTTATCAATGTGACCAACAGATAAACTGTTCAGCTATGATGATGTTTCCTAGTTTCATGTTTTTGCAGATGTATGTTACAGTAGCAATTATTTAATAAACATATAGATTATGAATCTCCACAAGGAACTAACCATTTTCAGGTTATCTCAGATCTGCTTATTCACTTTTTCCAATGATTCATGTTGGCGATCATTGGAAAAGTGATTGCCAATGTCACAATAATTTTCCTAAAAAATAGAAGAATAATGTATTTTTATCTCATCTACCATATTCTAGGCTATATTTCAGTATTCATTACCTCTCTTAAGTGAAATTATTAAGTGATCTTGTTTGAAATAAGACTTCTGGTAATGTTTTATCCCTGATTAATATTTCAAAAATCTACATATAAAGGCAGGACCACCATGTACAGTTGTACGGTTTATACCACACACAAAAGCATCCAGTAGAGGGAGAGGGGTGAGTAGGGGCTGAAATTTAGCCTGTGCCCAGCTTGCCAAGTGTACTGGTAGGGTTGCATCTCAGAGAACACTCCTTCTTCCAGTTTGTGAGGATACACAGCAACTATGCTGGATGACTCTGTCATTACACACCTGATGCTATACTGCAGAACCTTTCTACTCCAGCCTAAGTTACAAGGCTAAAAGCTAATAACTTTTCAGTTAAACATTTATGATCTATAGATACACAGCATCTTTAAGAAACTCTGGCATAAACATATGAACCTTCCAGATCAGGAAAACAAAAAATGTTACTGCATAAGCCATGTGTGGCTATGATTTCTATCTCCGGCTGATCAACGTGCCATCTACAAGGTATAAAACAAATTAGAATTTCCCAATACTCACCTAGTTTGTCAAACAGCAGCTTTTCAAATATTAGCTTTCTTAGTCAAACCTGTTGGAATGGGTAATTTCAGGAATTGCTGACCATATGGTCGAGTCTTCAACTTGTCCCTCCTTTGTGTGCCTGGGTTAACAGATGGATGGTGGCAAGAGGCGAGCCTAGAATGTTTGGTCAGCAATTCCTGTAGGTCCTTGTCCCTACACCCTGACAGAACACACAAGGAAGGCTGTGCTTTGTGAAGGAGATGATGGAAAAGGAGTCAGAATTGCTTTAATTCTGCCCTGGACACACACATACTACTCCCATCAGGCATCCATCATTTGATTTAGCAAATTTTATAAGCATACTCCAGGACCCTCAGAGCATGGTCTGGGGTGCTGACATTTTCAACCCTTTTTTTCTTGCTTCAGCCCTGGAATGGAATTCAGTTCTACCTACCTAGAATGGGTTTGCTTTGCATGAGAGAGGAAGCAGGACTTGTCCCACTTGGTAGTGGGACCTAATCCCACTTGATCCTCAAAAGGAAAAAGGAAAAGATTCATTTCTTGAGCTTTACTATGTGGGGACCATATGGCGCTGTGCCATCTATTTGACAAACTTGGATGCTATGTGCGCTTTAGTTGCCAGGAGAACAAAACAGACACCCTCTTCAAGGCGCTTACAATCTAGTGTCTAACAAATAATTGTGCCAATTACATGTGTCATGAGGAAGGGTATAGAGACCTCTAGGGGTGCACACCAGGGAGCAGGAATAGGGAAGACTTTGAAGATGAACATCCACATCAAGAACAGGAGGACAGGTATTAGGAAAGGGGAAATGCTATTTACAGCAGAGAGAGCAACAGATGGGTGTCTGGAGAAATAGGCAAGAGTCAAGTCGCACAGGGCTTGAAACCTATCTTAAGAATTTGAATTGGAAATGGAAAGCTCTGGAAACGGGGGAGAATGGATTAAAGAAAGCTAGTAAGTATGGATGCAGAGATACCAGGTAGAGGAAGAATGTCATCTGATGGAGAGGAGATGGTGGATGGTGGTGATGGAGATAGAAACTCACAATGTGTCGGAGTTACAGAGGAAAAGATTTGGGGTGAGTTATCATAGAGTAACTTTGGGATTCATTGAGTTTGAAGTCTGTGTGAGATCTTGTAAGGGCAATGGGTCTGGAGATCTGGGCTGAGGATATAGATTTAATAATCACAGACATATTAATTGGAATGGGAGTGAATGAAATCTTGGAAGGAAAGAGGGTCTCAGACTAAGTACTAGAAACCAAATCATTTAAGGATTAGGTAAAGGAATTCTGAAAAACAAAGGCACCTCATACAAAGAGAATCGTCAGTAACTTGGAAAGGAAGCCAGGTGAGGGTCTGAGGTCTACTTGCTCAGGGTCTGTGGATGCCAGTAGCTAGGCTGGGTACAGCTGCAGTTGTCAGCAGAGCTAGCCATGTGGCAGGAGGGGGAAGGAAAGTAATCCCCGACATGACACTGCATTGAGGTGGCAGGCGCCAGGGTGGAACCCACGAGCATTAATCCCGAAAGGGTACTCACTGTTAGATACGTTATCTCCTCTTTGGGTGTCTGAAGACCGGGCTTACAATCCTGGTCCTCCACTGAAAATCTGTGTGACTGTGGCCAAGTCACTTAACTAAATTTTGGATTCTACATCTATAAAATGTAGGACTATCTAAAGGGTTAGCACCATGGGGAAGTGGAAATCTGTTTATAATAATTTCTCAACAATATCCTTTCTTCAAAAGTGCCTGGCCTAGGCCTGCCAGGGGTCCCTCAAAACTGTACAAATGCAAGGAGTCAGCCCCTCTTCCTGATCCCTCTCACTTAGCAAGACAACCTGGAACAAGGGACCATCCAGCCTTCCTCCCCTTCCTGGTTTTCAGGTGCTGTCCTGTGCCCACAGAACCTATTTATCTTGGAGGTGGGGACAGGTTCTTCCGCCTTGTCCCACCCCCAGTGTTTCCTACTAGGGTACAGGAAAACAGGCAGGCACTGAACTAACACTTTTTACACTACATCAAAACACCCATTGTAAAGGAGTTAGGATTCCTTTAATTCCACCTTTGAACAGAACACACCTTTCCAAAGCTACACTGCTATCCCTGGTTCTTCCACCTTATCCCACCCCCAGTGTTTCCTACTAGGGTAAAGGAGAACAGGCTCTGGACTAACACTTTTTACACTACATCAAATCACCCATTGTAAAGGAGTTAGGATTCCTTTAATTCCACCTTTGAACAGAACACACCTTTCCAAAGCTACACTGCTATCCCTGCCCACACTACATTATATCTCACTAACTAGACAGTCATAGCTGTCTGGCCAAAAGTCTGGTCATTTACTCCAATAGTCTTACCCCCAATTAACTTTCTCTCTGCTTCAATTAATTCCCAAATTTCCCAAAAGACATGCCAGAGAGTCTTTGGGCCTCCCTCATCCTTTATATATGTCTCACCATCCCCAGGGCACCTCATAAGAGTAAATGTTGCTGGGACAAATGTCTGTTTGTTGCTTTGTTGGTCCTTGTCTCTACACCACCCCTGTCCCTCAGATGTCCATTAGGATACCCTGGAAGCAGATGCCTGCATAACTGGCATGCACAGAGGTCCCCCCAAATTTTCCCCATAACAATTTGTAAGCAAAACAACAAGGGGCCACTGGATACCACCAAGAGCTTATCAAGTAAAGATTGGGGGGGTATTTTATATAAATACACACATACACGGATACAGATGTACATGCGTGTATATTCCTCCCAACTGGGCCTCCCAAAGTGCTGGAGGTAAGCCACTGTGCCCTGCCATAGGTTCTAACTCATCATGTATTAAAATGCACTAGATGACAAAGATTCATGGACTTAATCAATACCAGGGTTTAAATTATAATTATACTTGGGGATCCCACTAATTTAAAAACTGTGCTCCTGGCTGGTCTGAGTGCAGTGGTGTTACAACTAATTGATCGCAGCCAGACTCTGTCCCTTCTCCACTCCCACTGCTTCACTTGAGTAGCCTTTTTAAAATTTTTTAAAAAGAAACTCTGGCTCGTCACCTGTGGCTCAAGTGGCTAAGGTGCCAGCCACATACACCTAAGGCGGTGGGTTCAAATCCAGCCCGGGCCCGCCAAACAACAATGATGGCTGCAACCAAAAAAAATAGCTGGGCATTGTGACAGGCGCCTGTGGTCCCAGCTACTTGGGAGGTTGAGGCAGGAGACTTGCTTGAGCCCAGGAATTGGAGGTTGCTGTGAACTGTGATGCCACGGCACTCTACCCAGGGGGACAGCTTGAGGCTCTGTGTCAAAAAAAAAAAAAAAGAAACTCTGCTTCTATAATCTTGAGAAAGTGACCAAATATAAAATTTTTAAAATAAGCATGCCTAACTTTAACTATATCCTTGCTTAAATTTCCCATAGTCATACGCTCACTGTTGTAAAATATTCTATATTGGGCAGACAGCTATGACTATCTAGTTAGTGAGATATAATGTAGTGTGGGCAGGGATAGCAGTGTAGCTTTGGAAAGGTGTGTTCTGTTCAAAGGTGGAATTAAAGGAATCCTAACTCCTTTACAATGGGTGAATAAATTGAAATTAAAGTAACCCTTTGCCACTTACAAATTGGCTGGATAAAATGGGACTCCATGAACCCCTAGTTAAAGTAGTTAATATATCCCAATGTAAGTTAAAGCGGGGCCTTCAAGATTAAAACTTACTATATATATAAAACCTAAGTTATAAGGGGGTGATTATCCCCACTGCTTCTTAATCCAATTTTGCCTGTTCTCAAATCTGGGGGAAAAGCAACATAAAGGGTCCCCTATGACAGAGTACTGTCACCTTAACACTATGGTCTCCCATCCATTAGGGCCTCATATATAATAACTAATATTATTGAAATTATACTGATTATATTCAATCAATGACTGGTAATATGTTGTTCTTATAGCTTTGGCTAACCTGACCTGCTCAGTGCCTATTCCAACAGCTTCTCAGCTGCAGTTTGCCTCCACCTCCGAGGGGGACACAATGTGCCTTTCCAGACTACTCATAGGGGCCTTCCACATGAGATTTGTCATCACACACAATCTTTGCAGACAAGGTCTTAATGACATCCACCTTCTCCAGGAGCATAGGTACAACATTACATTGAGGACGTCCTCCTCTAAGGAGATTACTCTGATACACACCCTAAGGACATTTGAGCTGAATCTTGAAAAGTAAGCAGATAGTAGCTGTTGGCTAAGGAAGCTTACAGCTGTCCTCCTCCTCTGCATCCTACCCCTAAGGAGGAGAAGTGATGTCCAATTGGTCAGATTTAACAATATTTAACTAAGCCACAGACCTGGGGGAGGAGCCTCAGTGTGTGAAACAAAGAGGCTAGAGGTTGGTCTTAGTCTGGGAATGGCTCGCATCTCTTCTCTCTCAGACATATGAGGTAAGACTAGGGTTGGCCTTCCTCCTATGGGGAAGGAGGTGTATTTTCTTCCTCTTATTAGAGTGCCAAGCAAGAAGCTGAGGGAGGCCAGGGGAAAGGAGTAAGGACGAAAGTCGCCCTTACAGCATGGGTCCAGTGTAGCCCCAAGGGTTAGGGCTTCATAATAGGGCTTTGGCCCTAACAGGTAATAAAAGCTTTCTTTGCTTGCCATATCTGCTGTGTATATATTTCACCAGGAATACTCTGGAGAAAGTAGGGGTCTAGGCTCGGCGCCTATAGCTCAACTGGCTAAGGCGCCAGCCACGTACACCTAAGGTGGCAGGTTCGAATCCCCAGCCCGGACCCACCAAACAACAATGACGGCTGCAACCAAAAAAT
>NW_003852396.1:25431875-25434134 GCF_000181295.1 Otolemur garnettii | reverse complement strand
GCCCAGGAATTGGAGGTTGCTGTGAGCTGTAATGCCACGGCACTCTACCCAGGCGGACAGCTTGAGGCTCTGTCTCAAAAAAAAAAAAAAAAAAAGAAAGTAGGGGTCTAGTGGTGATCCAGGAATCTGTGTTCCAGCCATCTCTCTCTTGACATTGAACTGAAGAAAGGAATAACCAAAGTAGCTCCTGGGAAAAGAAGAAATGGGGAACAGGAAGGAGTCTAGGCAAAGTGAATAGCATTGGAAAAGCAACCAATAAATGGATATGTTAATAGATGTGGAGCAATAAACAAAGTAAGAAAGGGCTACAGTTAGAGGATCATAAAGGAACTTTATACCTATGCAATACTGTGTGAGAAGGCCCGACTTAATCCATAAAAAGATAACCTCCATTGTTAGCCAACTGCCAATATTACTATGGTACTTACTACAAGCCAGGCATAGTTCCAAGAGCCATAAATTAACTCATTATAGAGACACTGAGATAAATAGGTTGCCCTTAGGTTCAAAAATTGAATAAGTGGCAGATCTGTTCTGTTTTACCAACTTTGCTAGTCTGTAGCTGTGGCATCAACAAAGAGACAGGTTCTGTTGACCTGGACTTACGGGGCGGGGGGGCCTGGAGGAGGTGGTACTTGCGGTGAGATCTGAGAGGCAAGAGATGAGGGCCAGCAGAGGCTGGGAAACTCAAGGGGCAGGGGCTCCAGGGATCCTGGAAGAATGCTTTGAGGAACTGGGGGAATCCAACAAAAAAATCCACAGATGCTTGGCACCCGTAGCACAGTGGTTACGGAGCCAGGCACATGCACCGAGGCTGGCTGGTTTGAACCCAGCCTGGGCCAGCTAAACAACCATGACAACTGCAACAAGAAAATAGTCGGGCTATTTTGTTGTGGCGGGTGCCTGTAGTCCCAGCTACTTGGGAGGCTGAAGCAGGAGAATCACTTAAGCTCCAGAGTCAGAGGTTGCCGTGAGCTGCAACGTGACAGCACTCTACCAAGGGCGATATAGTGAGACTCTGTCTCAAAAAAAAAAAAAAAAAGACCACAGAGATAATGCCCAGTTTCACAGCAAGCCACAACCCAAGAACAGACCTGTGCAATTGAGTGCTGCCCTCAGGAACAGGGCCTGGCTCAACACCTTTTTCTTACTTTTATATCTAAAGTTTACCTGTGGCTCAGTGGGTAGGGCACCAGCCCCATGTACTGAGGGTAGTGGGTTCAAACCTGGCCCCGGCCAGCTAAAACAGCAGTGGCTATTGCAACAAAAAATAGCCAGGCATTGTGGTGGGTGCCTGTAGTCCCAGCCACTCAGGAGGCTAAGGCAAGAGAATTGCTTAGGCCCAAGAGTTTAAGGTTGCTGTAAGCTGTTATGCCACAGAACTCTACCAAGGGTGACAGAGTGAGACTCTGTCTCCAAAAAAAAAAAAAAAGTTGGCTGTTATCCAGGTTCAGTTTTAGCAAAGTAAATTCAAGTTTCTTTGAAACAAGGGGCAGATTACTTTTCTTTCTAGAAACAACTGAAGGGAGGAAAGCTTTTTATTTTTTTAACGAGCATGTATATTGCACTTTAGCATTAACAATATTATTTTCTCATCTCATTGAGAAGTGTTAACTTCCTCTATTTTTCAGATGAGGAAACTGAAACAAATTCACGAAAAGAGCTCAGACCTAGGCCCCATTATTCAGACTCCACATTCTATTTTCAATCATTTTTTATTCTTTCATTCATTGCAAAAAAAAAAAAAACCTATTGCACGCCCACATGTGCCAGGTATGCACTGAGCACACAGTGATGGTAAAACAGACACAGTTCACCTGATAGTCCCTCTTCTCTCTGTGCATCAAACTCTGAAGCAGGAACATATTAAGAGTGATAGACTAGACTGGGCACAGTAGCTCATGCCTATAATCCTAGGAGGCCAAGGCAGGTGGATTGCCTGAGCTCAGGAGTTCGAGACCAACCTGAGCAAGAGCAAGACCCCCATCTCTACTAAAAACAGAAAACTTAGCCCTGCATTGGAACAGGTGCCTTTAGTCCCAGGTGGTCTGGAGCCTGAGGCAATAGGATTGCTCAAGCTCAAGAGTTTGAGGCTACTGTGAGCTATGACACCATAGCACTCTACCAAGGGGGACAGAGTGAGACTCTGTTTAAAAAAATAATATTTTGGCTCGGCGCCTGTGGCTCAAGCGGCTAAGGCGCCAGCCACATACACCTAAGGTGGCGGGTTCGAATCCCCAGCCCGGGCCCGCCAAACAA
>NW_003852396.1:25424915-25431514 GCF_000181295.1 Otolemur garnettii | reverse complement strand
AAGAGACTCGCTTGAGCCCAGGAGTTGGAGGTTGCTGTGAGCTGTAATGCCACAGCACTCTACCCAGGGGGACAGCTTGAGGCTCTGTCTCAAAAATAATAATAATAATATTTTAAAAAGAGCAACAGACTACATAGTACCATATCTAGTATTTCTAATGGGAACTCGGGGATTATACTGATACTTATGCAAGGCTCTCCCACTGATATTTATACTTAACTCCTGCCATTCTTTCACTTACCACCTGCTTTGTGTCCACCCTGTGATAGACATTATGTATGGACTATACAAGCACCAGAGTTCAATCAAATAACACCATGTACAAACTATTCTGTCTGAAAATATTTATCAAGCATATACTCTGGGAAAAGTAGTCATGCAACAACTACTTATTGCCACCTGATAATCATAATAGCTATTATAGTACTTACTACATGCCAAGTACCATGCCAAGTTCTTTACGCATATTAAGAGATAGGCATTAGAGAGTTATTTACAATAACTATTAAGAAATAGGCATTAGAGAATATAAATCGACTTGCTCAGAATCATACAGCTAGACAGTGATGAATGTGGAATTTGGTTTTTTTTTTTTTTTTTTGAGACAGAGCCTCAAGCTATCTCCCTGGGTAGCGTGCCATGGCATCACAGCTCACAGCAACCTCCAACTCCTGGACTCAAGCGAGTCTCCTGCTTCAACCTCACAAGTAGCTGGGACCACAGGCGCCCACCACGACACCCGGCTATTTTTTGGTTGCAGCCGTCATTGTAGTTTTGGCGGGCCCGGGGTGGATTTGAACCCGCCACCTTAGATATATGTGGCTGGTGCCTTAGCCACTTGAGCCACAGGTGTGGAGCCAGGATGTGGAATTTGAATCCAGGCAACCAGCATTTTCCACCACTGTTGTCCTACCTCCCACCCTAAGCAGGCACTGGGTATACAACAGTGAATAACACAGATGTGATCTCTACCCTCAAGATGTGTACATACAGGAAGGGAAGGTAATCTTTATTTTTTTGTATTTTTGAGACAGAATCTCACTCTATCACCTTGGGTAGAGTGCTGTGGCATCATAGCTTGCAGCAACCTCAAACTCCTGGGTTTCAGCAATCCTCTTGTCTCAGCCTCCCAAGTAGCTGGGTCTATAGGTACCCACCATGATGCCTGGCTAGCTTTTCTATTTTTAGTAGAATACTCAGGGATGTTCTCGAATTCCCGAATTCCAGCAAACCATCACAGACGTGAGCCACTCTACCCAGCCAAGAAAGGTTAACTTTAAACAAATAATGCTTTGGGAATGCCTAACAGGGTACCTGGTTTCCTTTGAGCTTCATTAAAGCTTCCCCAAGGATATAACTTTTCAAGCCAACCCAGAGGATGAATAAGCCTTAGGTAACAAAGGAGGGAGGGAGAGTTCAGTCCAGCCAGGGCAACAGCACAAGGAAATGCCTCAAGGTAGGAAGAGGTTTGCCTATGGCTTGGCTAATGGAAAGGCTAGTTGGATCCTAAGGAAGCTAAGGAAAAGAACAGGAGAACTGGCATGTAAATCTGTTCAAAGGTGATTCTAGCTGCAGGAGAGGAGCGATGGGAGCAAGAAAGTGTGTGGAGAAACCAGGCAGGAAGCTATTTCATCTGAGCAGGAGATGTTCTGATTAACCTCCTAATAGAGGGAATAGAAGTGTGTAGGTCAATGAAATATTTAGAAGTTTGAATGGACTGAGCTTGGGTAGGGAAACGAGGCATAAGATGGAATCAAGCAAGGTTTTTGGCTTAAAAAACTCAGTAGATGGTGGCACTCTTGGGTGGATCTGGGGAGGAAAATGAGAGTTCAGGTTCATCCAAGGTGGCTGTGGGCAGCCACCTGGGGCTGTTAAGTAACAGGTGGAAATAAAGCTCTGGAGCTTGGATGCCCTATGGGTGCAGAAGAGGACCATCTTGGACAAGGGTAAAATGAGTGTCTAAGAACCCTGGAGACTTTCCACTATGAAAGCTTATTAGAGAGGTTAGGGAAAATCGAACAAAGGGACTCAGCAATATGGTCAACCAGGAAGGGGGAAAGCCAGGTGGAGTCTCTTTTAAGAAGGGAGCGGTTTGATATGCAAAACTGATGTGACTGAATTTAGCAGGGCACAGTTAAATACAGGAAAGGCTGTTACAATCTGGGATTTTTCCTAGGAGGCCTTCATGAAAGCCAGGCCTGAGGTGCACCTGAGCGTGCTATATACAGGAGAGGGCCCGGCTGTGACCTCCCGCTTCCTAGACTGTGGTGGCAACGCAGGGAATAGATTATAAAGAGAAACCAGGCTGGACAGAGATGGAGAGCAAACAGGAAGCAAAGGTATAATGCAGAATCAACATGATGTAGGCAGTGGATATAAGCTAAGGAGGGCGGGAAAGAGAGCTTTGGGGGAGCAACTGGGTGAAATGAGGTAGTAGGAAAAGTAGGATATGTGTTCACTAAAATACAGAGACGACTTTGGCCATGGTGAATCTGCCAGCCTAAGTGGCATGGGGTGGAAAGAGCAGGTTGTCTGTAGGCAATAAGACACACAGATCTTCAGGTCAGGGGAATATTCCAGACCATGAGAGTTCTGAGATGCTGACCTGTAATCTTGAATTTGGGTTCCTTTTTAACTCTTTAACAGCAGAGTTGAAAAGGATCTGGGACCAGATTTTGGGAGAGACGTGTCAGGGAAAGGGTGCGTCCCCCTGATGTCAAAGACGACTCTTAGCTCACTGCTATCTCAGTTTACCCCACAGATGGCTTTTCCCAGGTGCAGGCCCATAAACCTCAAGACTCTGGCCTCCTTTCTAGTGGGCATGAGTTTCTTGGCACTGCAGCAGTGGCTTCTCCAAGCCCCGAGGTCCCAGCAGCCGGAGGAGAAGAGGGACCGCCCCATCGATGCGCCCTCGGCCACCACGCAGCCTATGAACCCCAGTGTCACGCAACTCACCCCAGGACCCCAATGCGTGGCCAACACCTCCGCGAACACCATAGCTGACTTCGAGCAGCTACCCGCGCGGATCCAAGACTTCCTGCGGTACCGCCACTGCCGCCACTTCCCGCTGCTCTGGGATGCCCCAGCTAAGTGCCAGGGCGACCGCGGCGTCTTCCTGCTCCTGGCGGTGAAGTCCTCGCCAGTGCACTACGAACGGCGGGACCTCATCCGGCGCACGTGGGGGCAAGAACGCAGCTACCGCCAGCTGCCTGTGCGCCGCCTCTTCCTGCTGGGCACTCCGGAGACCGGGGACGCGGAGCGCGCCAAGCGGCTGGCGGAGCTAGTGGGGCTGGAGGCGCGGGAGCACGGCGACATGCTGCAGTGGGCCTTCACCGACACCTTCCTCAACCTCACGCTCAAGCACGTGCTCCTAATGGACTGGCTGGCGGAGCACTGTCCGCGCGCACGCTTCCTGCTCAGCTGCGACGACGACGTCTTCGTGCACACGGTCAACGTGCTCCGTTTCCTGCAGGTGCTGCCGCCGGATGAACACTTGTTCACCGGGCAGCTCATGCAGGGCTCGGTGCCCATCCGCGACAGCCGGAGCAAGTACTTCGTGCCTCCGCAGCTCTTCCCGGGTAATGTCTACCCGGTGTACTGCAGCGGCGGCGGCTTCCTCCTGTCCGGCCCCACCGCCCGGGCCCTGCACGCGGCAGCCCGCCACATCCCACTCTTCCCCATCGACGATGCCTACATGGGCATGTGTCTGGAGCGCGCTGGCCTGGAGCCCAGGGGCCACGAGGGCATCCGCCCCTTCGGTGTGCGGCTGCCAGGCGTCCTTCACGACTCCTTTGACCCCTGCATGTACCGCGACCTGCTGCTTGTGCACCGCTTTACACCCTACGAGATGCTGCTCATGTGGAAGGCATTGAGCAGGCCTACGCTGAGCTGTGGCCAGAGACACATCGTCTCCTGAGGCTGGGTGGGCTGCTGGGTGGATGAGCAGCCTCAGCCCCCAGGGCTTCTTCCCGTGATGGGTTCCATGCTGAGAACGTCTTTTCCTGCTCTGGATTATCTTCTGCCCCTACCACCCAGCCGTGCGCATCGAAACAGCTGGCTGTGGATTAAAAGCTGGCTGGGGTCGGGGTAGAGGTTGGGAAATACCTAAGTACTGGCCCCATCACCAAAGGTTTTGGTTTTGTTGGCCTGGGGTGACTCCAGACACATAGATAGATAGATAGATATAGATATAGATAGATAGATAGATTTCTTTTTCTTTTCTTTTTTTTTTTCTTTCAGTTTTTGGCCAGGGCTGGGTTTGAACCCACTACCTCCAGCATATGGGACTGGAGCCCTATTCCTTTGAGCCACAAGTGCAGATATTTTTTAAATTCCTCAGGTGAGCCTAATATGCAGCTAGTGGGGTTAAGGGCCAGGAACATCTGTTCCTCCTTGCAAACCTGGCCCCAGTGTCCCCTCTACAAGCTCTCTGGGACACCCAGCTCCCCAACTCTGACTAGACGGTGGGCAGTGGAGCAAGTGTGGTACAAATATGAGCTGTCATTTCCATGGTTTCCTCTACAAACACAGAGGACAGAGCTAGAGCTGGGCTGACAGTCATCAGATGAATCCCTTCTCAGAAGTCAGCCATCACTTGGGTCTGAGGGGCTTCTGAAAGCCTTCTTCCCACCACTGCCTCAGTATCCCTCTGAGGTCAAAATCTATACTGTGCAAAGTGGAAATCTGAGCCTCAGTTGGGACAATGACTAATCCAAGGCCATGTAGACATTTGCAGAAAACAGACCATTGTAGTCCCCACCACACTCACCCTGACCAAAGCTAATGGCTGTTTGGGTCCTTGCCGGTATATACTTGCCAGCCAGCCCTCCCTCCCAGACAGTAAAGACAGGCTTTTTGCCAGGGTCTGGGTGTCGGTGTCAATCAGCCTTGGAAAACAAAGCTGGGTGGTGATCTGGGGGCAGGGAGTGGGAGGTGTGACATGCCAGGGAAAGCAGTGCTTGGAAAGCCTGTGAAGGTCAGCATGTGGAATTGTGTCTAGGGCTGAGGGATCTGGAACAGTGGTGGACAATGGTTAGGGAGTGTCAGGGGTGGCTGGAGAGTCTGCAGTGTACAGTGAGACCAGACTGTGGTCCTAACCTCCAGCAGCTGCCAGTCGTCTTGGCAAAGTAAGAAATCAAGAAAACAGCTTAAGAGAAGGCAGAAATTTGTGTTGCCAAGGTCCCAACTATGCAAGACAGATGAGAGGCTCTCAACTTCAAAGAGGAAGGAGCACGGACAAGAAGTCAGGAGACTAACCAAATGCCTTTCCCTGGCTTCAGAGCAAAGTCCAGACCCCTCAGGCCAGCACTTAAGGTTCTTGGCTATATTACTAATCTGTCCATCCTCACCCTCTCCATTTCTCCCCACTATCAGACTCCATCCAGGGGAACCATTCTCAACATCCCTGCTTTGTTGGGCTCTCTCCTGCCTCTGAATCTTTGCACAAGCTCTGATTTGGTTACGTAAATATCCCCCAGTCACCACCAGCATCCCTGTCTCTTGTGTCAGTTAGTATGTCTGTGATGGAGGCTGCTACCTATCTGCCAAAATCTGCTACTCCCTACTCCTCTCCCCATGCACACACTTGGAATACATTTCTAGCATCCCTACCCCCATGCAGCTAGATGTGGACAGCATCCCTGTCCTCTCCCCACTAGAAGCCAGTATCACAACCACACGGCCCAGACACAAGTAGACATGAGGAGGACCAGTCCTGGGCCTGTCTGTGCTCACTTCCTCCTTCCACTGGGCTGGAATATGGGTGGGCTAGTGACCCAGCTCTGACTTAGCAGATGAGGATAACACTCCAGGCCTAGGATTCTCAACTGTTGGCATTTTGGGTAGGGGAGTTCCTTTTTTTTTTTTTTTCTTTTGTTCTGTGCATTATAAAACATTTAGCAGCATTCCTGTCCTCTACCCATTAGAAACCAGTATCACAATCAAAAAATTTCCAGACCTTGCCAAGTTTACCTTCTTAATAACCACTGGCCTAGAGAAAAGCAGAACGTCATGAGGGTTTCTGAGTCACTGCATAGGAGTGGACTTTGATCACTGATCATGGACAGACTTGGATGCTCAGCCCAGTGAGGAAAACAATAAACTGGAATGCTTTTTTGAGCCTCTGTATCTTGGTTGACTCTTTGTTATAGCTGCTTTGCCCTCCCAGTGCCTTAGTCCATCAGGCTGCTATAGCAAAAAAATACCATAAACTGGGAAGCTTAGAAACAATCATTTCTCACAGTTCTGGGAAGTCTGAGATCAAGGTCTCAGCTGATGCCAAGTGTGGTGAGGTCCAATTCCATACCACCTTCTAGCTGTGTCTTCACATGGTGGAAGGGTGAACAGGCTCTCAAGGCCTTGTTTTTTGTTGTTGTTAAGAGATGGAGCTTCTGCCACTGTGAGTGGAGCATAGGAGGATGATCATAGCTCACGGCAGCTTTGAACTCCTGAGCTCAAACAATCCTCCCACTTCAGCCTCCTAAGTAGCTGAGACTAAGGCACTACGATGCCAAACTAATTTTTAAATTTTTTTTTGTAGAGATGGGTGTCTTGCTAGATTGCCCAGGCTAGTCTCAAACTCTTTTTTTTTTTTTTTTTTT
>NW_003852396.1:25402888-25424821 GCF_000181295.1 Otolemur garnettii | reverse complement strand
TGCCTCTGCCTCCCAAGTAGCTGGGACCACAGGCACCTGCCACAATGCCCGGCTATTTTTTGGTTGCAGCCGTCATTGTTGTTTGGCAGCCCGGGCTGGATTTGAACCCACCACCTTGGGTGTACGTGGCTGGCGCCTTAGCCACTTGAGCCACAGGCGCCGAGCCTAGTCTCAAACTCTTGACCTCAAGCAATCCTCCTGCCTCTGCCTCCCAAAGGGTAGAGATTACAAAAAATAAATATGTAAAACTACACCCATTTGTTAACCTACATTTCTGTTGTCCAACATAGGTCTCACTGGATTAAAATCAAGGTGTTGGCAGGACTGCATTCCTCGCTGGAGGCTCCAGAGGAGAATCCATTTCTTTGCCTTTCAAGCTTCTAGAGGTCCCCTTTAAGATCAGCAATGTAGCATTTCTCTGTGCCTTGCTTCCATAGCCAAATCTCTCTCTGACTCATCTGCCTTCCCCTTCCCCTGTGATTACACGGGGCCTGCCTGGGTAACCCAGGATTACCCTCCTACTGTAAAGCCATCTGATTAGTAGCCTTTATTCCATCTGCAACCTTATTTTCCTTTATTATGTAACTTAACATATGCACAGGTTCCAGAGATTAGGGTGTGGACAACTTTGGGGGGGGGGCCCATTAGTCTGCCTACCACAATTCCCAATAAATATGTGTAGAATGAATAATGAAGAAAAACAAATAAATGGACAAATGTGCTTCCGTCATACAGACCTCCCTCGTGTGGACTGTCATTCTGGACACTTCTCAGGATTACGAATCCTGAATTCTCTGCCCCTAGCTGCCATTTGTCAAGAGACAAGGAAACAAAACACTAAGGCCAAAATGTGGAGTTGTCCTCTGAAAAATCTGAATAGTGCATTGATGCAATTCACTGTCGCAAAAGCATATGGAAAAGCGCTTTGACAACTGCCATTTCCATGACAGGTGAATTATCCCCATTTTACTCCTAAAGAGATTAAGATTCAGGAACTTTACAGCTCAGACAGATGGGGAAGCCACAGTTATGGGTCTAGTGAGTGACTCTGAGACTTGGGCACCTCGTCCTTAAAGGTGGGTTGCTCGCGTGTCCAGTCCCAGAGAAGGCACAGCCCCGCAGCCCTGGCGCCACCTGACTCATCACTGGCTGGTCAGTGGCAAGCCGCGCGCTGACCCTTTCCTCTGCTAAAGAGCTCCGCGACCGCCAGGGGACGCGCCTCGCACGTGGCTCTCCGGCTCTTCACGCCGCACCCGGCATCCAGCCTGTCCGCGGACTCGGGGAAGCAGCCCCCGGGCGAGTGCCCACAACTCCCTTTGAGAGGCCAGCATGGCTTAGATACTTAAACCTCCCAAGGATCCCACGATCAGGGAGAATGCTGTGCCTGTCTCACGAACCTAGATCCAAAAATCCTACACAAAAATACTAGCAGGTGGATTGGAGTGACAGGTTAAAAAAGAAAACTTTATTAGAACCGAGGTAGGTTTATCCCAGATATTCCAGATGGATTTAACGTTAGAAAAGCAATCAAAATATGTAAGTAAAACAGTGAGATGCATCAGTGCTAATGAAATGTATATTTCATCGAGATAGATGAGCATCTTAGATGCAGTGGATAAAAGATTTGATCGCAAAAGCATACGGAAAAAGGCTTTGACAACTTCCATTTATGGAACATCCATTTATGATTTTAAAGAAAATTTTAGTAAGGCTGGGAGCCGTGGCTAACACCTGTAATCCTAACACTCTGGGAGGCCACAGGGGCCGGGGGCATTGCTTGAGCCCAGGAGTTGGAGATCAACCTGAGCAAGAGCCAGACTCTGTCTCTAAAAAATAGCTGGGGGGTGTGGCAGATGCCTGTAGTCCCAGCTACTTGGGAGGCTGAGGCAAGAGGATCTCTTGAGCCACAGCACTCTACCCAGGGCAACAAAGTGAGACTGTCTCAAAAAAGAAAGAAAGAAAAAGAAAATTTTAGTAAAAGGTGACAATATTTGGAAGCATTTCCTTTAAGGTTAGGAACAAGACTAGGTGTACCTATTATCACCACTCTTCAACATCGTTCATGACTTGCTAGTACAGTGAGACAGAAAAAGATACAAAAACATAATGATTTGAAATAAATAAAATTTTCAAAACCTCAGAAGTTTACAACTATCAAATCTGTCTTCCCTTTGTGTAACAACATGATGCCAAACTCCTCATCCTGAAATGAAATTCTTAGGTAATGTAATCTGTCCACAGACACAACTTCAAAAAGCCATTATAATGCTTTAATTGTAGTATAAAATATAAATAAAAGAAAAATGCTCTAAAAATAATGTGCATTTTGATATTAAATTCTGAGGTCTAACCAAAAAAATAAAACCCTCTCTTGCAAATTTTCAAATCTCCACAGTACACCTCTTTGAGAACTAAGAACTATTATTAGTCAACATCAGTGATTTTCAGCCCGTGTGCCATGGCAGATCATTATTAAATTATTTTTGAAAGAAGTTCAAAGCACAGCATATCTATGCTTTTTTAACTTTTTTTTTATCAACATAAGTGTGCCATGGAAGGTTAACTGTAGGTTCAAGTGTGCCATGAGATTAAAAAGTTCAAAAAATGCTGAACTACATAGAAAACCCGCCAACACGCACACTTACTTCACATAAATGATTACATCACTAAGAAAAAGCACCAAGTTTTCCAGATAGAAAATCAAAGTCAAAAAATCAATTTAATTCCATACAAGAGTAACAAGCAATCAGGAAAAGTCATTTTTAACAGTATCAATATAAAAACAAACTTATACAAAAAGTTTACATAAGAGAAATTTCAAAAAAGAACATTAAAGATTAACATTCATCTAACGTTGCGTCAATGTCTTGCTTACAAGACACTGAAGGCAAGAAGGCAGGCTGACATTCACCAGAAGTTGGTGACGGAGATGGCACGGGAGAGGATGGAGTGGGTGCTGGAGAACTAAGATTTGATTCTGTTGCTGGAGGAGGGGAGCTTGAAGTCTGTTTCTTGAAAAAGGTATCTAGGGTCGTGTGCACTGACTTTTTCCTTTTTCTTCATCACAAATGGCCTTGTAGCAGCTGATGTTCTCAATACCGCACAGCAAACCTGGATAAATGGCTCGATGCTAGAGTCTTGCTCCTGAAGCTTAGCAAATCCTACCTCAGTGAGACAAAGGGTCATAACCTTCTTGGCTCTGGATCTTCCAGTTCTTCGTGTTCTTGTGTTTCTGTGAGGCTTCTCTATCTATGAGACTGGCCGCTAGTGTGAAGATGCCACACCAACACACCGCTTATACCACACGGATTTGTTTACATGCACTGAAGAAACTAGTTCTGAAGTTACTAATTTAATTACTTAATTATAAATTATCTTTATGGAGAGACTTAGAAGCCTGTTCTTTAAGTGCAGAACGTTGTAAGTCAGGTCATCTGTAACCTGGGGACTGCCTATACTCTAAGCTGCTGACTTCCTGCAGTCCTTACCATAACTAGAAAACAGAAATTATTATCATCCCTATTTGAAAGATGTGGAGTCTGGGGCAGTGCCTGTGGCTCAGTGAGTAGGGTGCCAGCCCCATATACCGAGGGTGGCGGGTTCAAACCTGGCCCCAGCCAAACTGCAACAAAAAATAGCCGGGCATTGTGGTGGGCACCTGTAGGCCCAGCTACTCCGGAGGCTGAGGCAAGAGAATTGCCTAAGCCCAAGAGTTGGAGGTTGCTGTGAGCTGTGACACTACTGCACCCTACCAAGGGTGATAAAGTGAGACTCTGTCTCTAAATAAAAAGAAAGATGTGGAGTCTGAGGTTAAGGTAGGGGAGCGACCTTTCCAAGGTCATGTGAGCCTGTTGGGCATCAAGGACTAAGGGTCTGGGTTTTCCTGCCTACTGTTCCTGGGGCCTAACAACTGCTTCAGCCACCACACCCAGAGTCCAAAGAGCTACACAAGGATAGAAACCAGGTAACAATATGGCTGTCCAGTCACTGAGGCACCCAGGAGTGTTCCATCTCCCACAATATCCCAGTGTTCAAATTTCAATAAAACCTTTCAAAAAATAAGAAACACGAAGAGGCAGGGCAGGGTGGGTCACACCAGTAATCCTAGCACTCTGAGAGGCTGAGGTGGGACGATCCACTTGGGGTCCGGAGCTTGAGACCAGTCTGAGCAACAGTGAGACCTTGTCTATACTACAAATAGAAAATATTGGCTCGGTGCCCAGTGCTCAGAGATTAAGGCGCCCGCCACACACACCAGGGCTTGTGGGTTTGAATCTGTCCTGGGCCTGCTAAAACAACAATGACAACTACAACAACAACAACAAATTGCCAGGCATTGTGGCAGGCACCTATAGTCCCAGCTACTGGGAGGCTGAGGCAAGAGAATCACTTAAGCCCAAGAGTTTGAGGTTGCTGTGAGCTGTGATGCCACAACACTCTACTGAGGGCGACATAGTGACACACACTCTCTCTCTCTCCATATATATATAGGTTGGATGTCATGGCAGGTGCCTATAGTCCTAGGTACTCTGGGGGCTGAGGCAGGAGGATCCTTGAGCCCAGGAGCTTGAGGTTGCTGTGAGCTAAGCTAATGCCACTGCACTCTAGCTGGGGACAGAGCAAGACTCTGTCTCACAAAAAAGGACATACAAAGAAGAAACACAGACACAGCATTATTCGTACCTTCAGTGGGAGGAAAACTTCCTGGGCCCCAACCTATCTCAGTAACACCTGGAAATAAAGGAAGCAGTCCTTTGGGGCAGGACGTGACACTCCATGCATGGTGGAGGGCAGAGCTCTAAGGTGAGGCCCCACCTCAGTTTCACCCACCCCAAAGTGGCACATGCCCATTCCCCCTAACCCTGAAGAAAAGAGCAAATAATGATTGTAGAGGGACAGGAAGTCAAGCCTGAAGGGTTTTGAGAGATGCTGTTCCTGCTCCCACCCCCAGTACCTGGGAAAGAGGGACCAGAGAGGAGGCGTGGCCAGCCCAGCATCACATAGCAGGTCTGTGGCAGAGCTGGGAGCCCAAGTGTGAGCCTAGCTCAGTATCCAGCCCTGGGGTGGGGATGATACAAGTGCTATGAGTGTCTGCCCCTGTGTCCCCAGTTCACTTGTCCAGGGCTATAGCTATCTGTGCAAGGGCATGTGATTGGGACCCATGTGGGCCTGTGATGGAGAAGTACTGCCCTGGAGGGGTGGGGGGCCCAGGCCAGAAGCTCCCAATCTTGAGCAGCAGTTTTCAGACCACAAACTGAGGCACATATGTGGGTCCTGAAATCAGTTCTGAAACTCAGATTTTTTTTTTTTTTTAAACAGAATCTTACTCTGTTGCCCGGGCTAGAGTGCAGTGGCATCATCACAATTCATAGCAACCTCAATCTCTTGGGCTTAAGCAATTTTCTTGCCCCAACCTCCCAAGTAGCTGGAACTACAGGCCCACACCACAATGCCAGGCTAGTTTTTCTGTTTTTAGTAGAGATGGGGTTTCACTCTTGCTCAGGTCTTAAACTCCTAAGCTCAAGCAATCCAACCTCCTCAGCCTTCCAGAGTGCTAGGATTATAGGCATGGGCCACATGTATAAACCCCACAGTTTAAAAACTAAAATTAAAAAGAATACCAAAAAAATTGAAAGCAGAGCAGGGCCTAGTATATACTGGAGGTGACAGTGTGCCAAGGACCCAGGAGTGGGCAAATCGGCCTCTGCACTGGGTCCCCCAGCCAGGCCAGTGGGAGGTGGCTTCACTCAGCCTGGATGCTGAGGCTGGGTGGGGCAGGACAGCAGGGAAGAGACAGGAAGGGGAAACATCCAGGCTATCCAGGTAGTGAGGAAGGTACAGTGGGGGAAGGAAAGGTGGAGTCCTCGAGCAATGCTGGGCAGGCTGGGCCCTGGAGCCAAGGTGACTGGGAGTCCCTGGCCAGCCAGCCTGCAGCCAGACTACAGAGCTCTGCCTGGGTCCTTGGTGTTACTTCCCCTCTCCTCCCCACTTTGACAGTCACATCCCACAGTGGGGGGGCACAGAACCCCACCCCCTAGGTCTCTCCATGGAGCATGTGGCTGCCCTCCATTGTATTCTTCCATGACTGGGGCATCTCATACAGAGATGGGGTGTTCTGCTGCTCCTGGGGACAGGGAAAGCTGGCAGCACCTATTACTCTGCGTATGCTGGGGTAAGTGGGTCACTGATCCCGGGGCTGCTGCTCAGTGTGGAGGTGGAAAGCACCCTGCAGAGCCCTCCACCTAGTTCTCCAGAGGGAGGCAGCCCTCGTGGTCCCTGCAGATGCCTCCCCTTGCCAAGGCTCACTGTGGGCCACCAAAGCCAGCAGATCAGGAACCTGCTTTGAGGGTCAAACTTCTCTTTCCTCAGAGCTATAGGCGAAACTGCCGCTCTCTCAGCATTAAATCCATGTTATAATAATTTCTTTAGGGATGGCCCCTTTCATCCCAGGGACAGTCATTTACAGAATAATTCTGTTGTGACTAGGGCCATGTCTTCCCCCCACCCCAGCCTACACTCAGCCTGTCTTTGAATAACAAACGGCTTCATTAACATATGCTACCAACAGAAGAGCAATCTTTCCAGAAGATTAATTCTGGCGCTCACAAGAACACAGCGATGACATCAGCTTTTAAAATGTCATCCTTGATTCTTTACTCATGCTCTCAAGAATTTGAATCAATAGAGTAGGGGACTAGATTTGGATTTGAATAAGTTCATTTGGCTGCTGGGGCAGAGAGGGGGATAGTGAGCCTGGGGATAGTGAGGAGGAAGTGGGGTGACTCAAGCATGAAGGGGTGCAGCAGACAGAGGCCCTGTGGGCCTGAAGTTTGGAGAAAGTCTGGACACCTAAAGGTGGAACTCAATAGATCCTAGAGCCTGTGAAGGCAACTGGGGTGGGGGTGGGGGGCATGGAGGGTCCCCACCCCCACATCCCAATGGCCCCTGACCCTACCCCACTTACCCTGTAGCCCCCAGCATGCAGGAAGAGGTGGCAGGCCCTGGGGTGTGAGTCCCACTCCTGGCTCCTCCCATGTCCCTCCCAGTGTCCCCTCCTTAACAGCCACCCTGTGGGCTGAGGGCCAGAGTTTTTAATCCTCATTGCTGGGCCCAGGATGAAGGATTCTGAAACACCCTCTGCTTGAGCAATGCTGGGCTCTGTATATAAGTGGGGAGAAGGGTACCCCCTAAACTCTGAGGAATGGGACACAGCTGCTGGGAGCCCACATCCAATCTCTGCCTACATGGATGTCCAAGAGGCTAGCCACAGTGGGACAGGTGCTCCCCTCCATACCTTAGGACCCCTCAGGTGCTAAAATATCTGGAACCTAAAAACTTTCTAAGCAAATGAGCTCCTGTTCCAGGCCCAAAGGGACACATCTCCCTGGCTACACTTAGGACCTAAATGTCTTAAAGACCTAGCCAGGACCCCTTTCACACCCCATTCAGTCATAATCCTCCCACCCCCATTCCCATCCCATCTCCTCAGGGCTGAGCTGGGAACCCAGAGCATAATTAGTTGGAACCCCATAGCTGGAATGAAATTTGTGCATTTAAAGAAAGAAAGCTATTGTTTGTATGAAAACTAAATTTGAATGCTTGGGAAGACTTGATAAATAAGTTGTTAAAAGTAATGTTTCCAAATTAGATATGGGCAAGACAACTGTGAAAAGTTGGGAGAGAAATATTAAAAATGCAGAAGGATCCAGCACTTAGTTTACTGTGTATGTTGTTCAATCTGCAGCGTAAAGAAACAAAGAAAAGGGACAGTGGGGACCTGAATTAGCCTGAGGGAGAGGCATAGGCAAGTGCCATCTCCTCTAGGTCTCAGATGGCACAGGGAGGTCTTGGGCATCCCTGGAACCCACCCTACTTCCCATCCACCTTACTTGGCAATGTGCAGGCAGGGGCTCTGGATGACAGCTCAGCTGCAGCTCCTTCCACTGGCTAAATCCTGGGCAGGAGATTCTCACTCTCAGGGTCTACATGTAACACCCAGGGTTCCTCAGGGAGGACCCAGGTGGACACTCCCAGCCCTCTGGAAAACAGTCTGGCAGTTCCTCAAGACATGAAATAGTCCAGGCCCACAGTGGCTCATGCCTATAATCCCAGCATCCTAGGAGGCCAAGGTGAGAGGATCGGTTGAGACCAGGAGTTTGAGACCAGCCTGGGCAACATAGTGAGACTACACCTCTACAAAAACTTAGCCAAGTATGGTGCAAACAGTAGCCAGGTATGGTGTCAGGAGCCTGTGGTCCCAGCTATTCAGGAGGCTTGAGGCAGGAGGATCGCTTGAGCCCAGGCATTTGAGGTTGCAGTGAGCTGATGATACCACTGCACTCTAGCCTAGGTGATGGAGCAATATCCTGTCTCAAAAAAAAAAAAAAAAGTTAAACATAGAGTTTCCCTATGACCAAGAAATTCTACTCCTTGGGACAGGACATACACCCAAGCAAATTGAAAGCAGATATCTACACAAAAACTTACACTGAATGTTCAAGTCTCGAATGTCTGTCGATGGATGGATGGATGAATGAATGAACAAAACCTGGCATATCCATATAATGGAGCATAATCCAGCCCTAAAAAGAAAGGAAGTCCTGATGCCTTCTGTGACAAGGACAAAGTGAAACCGGTGAATGATGAAAGACGTCAGACATGAAAGACCACATATAGCATGACTTCACCGTATGAAATGTGTCCAGCATAGGCACATTCATGGAGACAAAGAATTGATTGAAGGTTGCCAGGGGCTAAAGAGGAGGGGAAATGGGGAGCAATTGGGTACAGGATTTTTTGGGGGGTGATGAGAATATTCTGAAGTTAGATAGTGGTTATGGTGGCACAATTTTGTGACTATAATAAAAATCACTGAATTTCATACCTTAAGGGATGACTTTTATGGCGTGTAAATTGTATCTCAGGAACGAAAGTAAAACAAGGTAGTCAGAGAAGTGTCGCTCCCTCTCCTTGCCCGTTGTGATTTCCATTCTCCATTCTCTTCAGCCCTCCCTCCTGTCCCCGTGACTCCCATGGGGAACCAATCTCTTTAGTTTCTCCTCTGTTCTTCCTGTATTTCCTTTGCACAGTGAGCAGAACATACTTGTGGATATTTTTGTATTTTCTTCTTTCTCACGTGAAGGGCAGCATACTACCAACGCTCTTTTGGCCTTTGCTTTTTAAAAATTTAACAGTGTGTCCAGGAGTCCAGTTATTCATACTATGTCCATTCAATGAGATCTTCATCTTTTTCACAGCTACATAGTACTCCGTTGTATGAATATATTATAGTTTTTTCAACCTCTCTCCCACGTGTGAGCATTAAAATTGTTTCCAATATTTTACAATAAAAATATTTGCATACAATAAAATATTTACATACATATTTTCACACCGTTGGAGGTACATCTTCCAGTTAGATTCCTAGAAGTGGAACTGCTGGGTTAAAGGGTAAGTGGATATGTAATTTGGCTGGGTATTTCCAAATCTGTCTGGAGAGGATTATTCCAGTTTGCATTCGCACAAGCAACAGATATGAGTGGCTCAACCTTGCAAACAGAATGTTTTGTGACAATTTTCATTTTTTGTCTGTCTGATAAGTGAGCATCCCAGTATGGTTATAATTTACATCTAATTATGAATGTCCTTGATATGATTTGTATACCTCTTTTAGTGAAATAACTGTTCATACCTTTTCCCTCATTTTACTATTGATTTTGGAGTTTACAGTATTTTGTTCTAACAGCCTGAGCTAAGATATATGATTTCGTTTTTTACACTTAGATCCTTAATCTATGTAGAGCCTATCCTTTTGTTGGGTGTATGCTATGGTTCAGATGTTTGACCCCTCCAAAACTCATATTGAAATTTGATACCCAGTGTAGGATGTAGGGCTTAACGGGAAGTGTTTAGATCACGGGGGTGGGGGGTGGATCCCTCATGAAAAGATTAACGCCCTCCCTGTTAGTTGCTGAGAGAGCTGGTTTTTAAAAGGAACCTGGTACACCTTCCCCTCTTTCTCTCTTGCCATGTGATCTCTGCAAACGCCAGCTACATTTCACCTTGGAAGGAGCCCAAAGCCCCCAGCAAATACCCAAACTTTCCTGCCATCAGAATCATGAACCAAATATACCTTTTTACTTTATAAATTACACAGCCTCAGGTCTTCCTTTATAGCAACAGGAAACAGACTAAGACAGTGTAACATATGTATCTAATTTTGCCTTTTTCCAAATGGCTACCCAGTTGTCCCAGCAACATTTATTATAAAGTTTATTTATCTTTAGTGTGTAACAAAGGTAGCGTCTCAAATCACTGGGAGAAAGATATATTGGGGTCTAATTCTGAATTTTGTAGTCCCTGATGTAGTCCCATTTTGTACATCAGTCCCACCCCATTTTAATCACAGAAGCTTTTATTTTTTAAATGTCTGGTAAGGCTAGCTTCCCCTCCTAGTTTTTCCTTTCCAGTATTTTCCTTTGTGTTCTTCCATGTAAACTTCAGTATTGACTTATCTATCTTCATAAAATAGCTTGCTGGTATTTTTATTGGGATTACATGGAATTTAAAAATTAACTTATGGAGAACCGATATATATACACACACAGGTACACACACACACACATATATAAAATTATTATTATTATCTTTTGAGACATAGTCTTGCTCTGTCACCTAGGCTGGAGTGCAGTGGCCTGATAATAGCTCACTTCCATTTCACACTTCTAGAGCTCAAGTGATCCTCCTGCCTCAACCTTCTAAGTAGCTGGGACTACAGGTGTGAACCATCACTCTCTGCTCTCTCTCTCTCTCTCTGCTTCCTTCCCTCTCTCTTTCTCTCTCTCTTTCTTTCAGTAGAGACTGGGTTTCCATCTTGCTCAGGCTTGTCTCGAACTTCTGGCCTCAACCAATTCTTCCTTCTTAGCCTCATCAAGTGCTAGGCACACCTTTATAATGTTGACTTATCCAATCACAAAGGATAGTGTCCTATTTATTTTTCTTTAGTGTCTTTCAAGAATGTTTAAAAAATTTTCTTGTGAAAGTGTATGCATAAAGGCTATGGAATTTTCATAGATTAATGTTATATCCTGTTTCATCACTGAACTCTTCTACTGTTTGAATAAGTTTTATCACCAAAACTCTGGGGTTTTTCAGGTATCATTTTATATCATCTGAAAACAGATACATTTATTCCTTCTCTACCAACTCTCAGGCCTCCCATTGATATCTTTTGTCTAAATGCAGTGGCTAATCCTGCTAGTACAATACGGAATAGTACTAGAGATGGTGGCATTCTTCCCTTGCTCTTGATCTTAGTGGAAATGCTTCCAGTGTTTTTTGACTAAATAAGATGCTGTCTTTAGAACTATATTTTATTATGTTAAAAAAGTATCCCTCAATTCCTACTTTACTGAGTGCTTTTATCGTGAATGGGCCTCGAATTTTGTTAACGCTTTCTCAGCATTTATAGAGAAAATCATATGATTTTCCCCTTAGGTTCCTTAGCATGCTTGTTATAGGTTGAGTTGTGTCCCACAGCAGCAACCGACCCTGATGGGTTGAACTTCTAGCATCCAGAACTGTGAGACAGTAAATCTTTGTTGTTTAAGCCACCCAGTTTGTGGTGCTTTGTCATGAAACCAATACAATACTGCTAATGGAGTATTGTAACATTAAATACATTTCCTAACATTAGACCAAACTTGAATTCCTAGGATAAATCCATCTTGGTTCTGGCTTGTTTTTAAATAATATCCACAATAGTAATAAAATCCTGTATATAAGCAATATTTGAGAGAAGAATGAAATTGAAAGCACTTCAAAGGTCATTTTTGCCTCATATCTCATTTGCCATGACATCTGCTCTGCCTCAGAGTTCAGTGTGACCCTTCCATTTCTTGACCACTCAGGGCAGCACCATTAGCAATTACTCCCAGCTGAAAGTTCTGTGTGTCTGGCTGGACTTCTCTCCCTGCGATCTTGACCCGTTGCCCGAGCTAGCTAGATGGGAACAGGAGGAACTAGATGACATGATTATTTTAATATCTAACCTCAAGACACCAGATGTTAGGAGCACTTGGTGCTACAACCTAGGCCAAGGGGCTTGCTTACTTTAGGGTTTTCAAACAATGGCCTGGTGATTAAATCTCCTGTTGTTTTTTTTTTCGTAAACAAAATTATTATAGGTTTATCCTGTGAAACCTTGTTACACACAGGAGCAATAAAAATAGGCCTGGCGCAGAGAAGAGTCTGTCTCCAGGCTCTGGTAGGGTGGGGGGAATAGAATCCTGCAGACCCAGGTGGGAGGGGCCAGCTAAAAGACCTTACCAAGTGGAGGGGACAGGGCTCTTCTGAGAGGAAATGAGTGCCCAGTCACAGGGGGATCTAAGCAGAGGTTGAGGAATTGGTCAACAGGCCTGCAGAGTGGACTTTTCCTAGGGAAATGGGGGAGAGGGAGGGAAAGGGCACAAGGGCACAAGAGTGGAGTCAAACAGGGTAGATTTGAATACTAGTTCTATCATTACTAATTGTGTGACCTTGGCATCTCTCTGAGGCTGGGTTCTGTCATCTGCAAAATGGGCTAATAAAGGCTCCAGCACAACATGGTTGTGAGAATTAATTGGGAAAAACACTTATACCTCAGGCCTTGTAATGGCACCATCAGATGACTCAGTTCATAAAAAACTGACCAGGAGGATCCTAGGGCACAGCATCATCAAAGCCCTACCACCTCCTCAGACATGATGGGCACACCTGGCTCCCCATGGCTCGTCTTACCCTCTCCTTTACCCCAAGAGCAGGTTCAATGGCTCTCCACCCACCAGACTAGGGACCCTGGACTCTCTGGGTCTCTTCCCTCACCTGGCAGGTAGGGTGGAGCTGCCAGACATGAACTGTGAAGTGGGCCCTTCCACCCCTAACAATCTAGGATGCCTGGGATTCTAACCAGCCACGTGTATGTGTCTCTGCTTCTAGGAGCCAGTGTTTTCACAAAATGAGGTGGTTGGACTAAAGGAAAATAACACCAGCTAACATGCTGAGCTCTTACTCTAAGCAAAGGGCCTATATGGATGGACCCATTTAATCCCAGGACAGCTCCATGGGGAGGATGCTACTCTGCTGGTTTTATAGGTGAGGTGACTGAGGCCACAGCAAGGGTGGGTCACTTGCCCAAGATCACACAGCTACTATGAGCCCAGGCAGGGTCCACACTTGCAAACACCATACAACACCCCTTTGTGGCTCCAACACTGAGATACAGAAAGGGGTCTGAGCATCCTCTGAGCCCCCTTCCCCTTATGTGGGCTGAGGCAGACATGTCTCTCAGACATGACCCCAGCTCTACCTTGCTTAGCCCAGAGGCAATGCTGCCCAGTACCCTGCAGGATGGGGCTCTTGCCTGTACCTGATCGTCACACACTTCAGCTGGGAGCCATCTTATAGACAAGGAAAATGAGGCTCTGAAGGGATAGAGGACTTGAGCAGGTCACACAGCCAGTAAATGGCAGAGCAAGGGCTGGAACCCAGATCTGCTTGGCTCTACCAAGTGCTGCTGTCTTCCTGAGAATAAGCCTCAGCCTCACAGGGGAAGCAGGACCCCTCCACTAACTCAGAGATGAAGCCAGAGGGGAGGGCCACAGAGGGGTGGGTAGGGATGCTAAAGAAGGGGGGACATGTTGGTGGGTGGGGACAGACAGCAGATCAGCAAAAAGGAGGCTTGAGGTCGGGGAGTACAGTAGAGCCCCTGAAATGAGGTGCTGGGGGCTGGGTTAGGGGAGACTGGGAGCGCAGTCTTGGAACACCATTCTGTGGGTGGCAGCGTTTGAAAGTGCTCCTTGGCTGAATAGGAGGCTCCCAAGGGGGCTAGAGCAACTCAGCAGAGAAACATCTGGGCAGCCTGGGACAGGCAGTGAGGTGAGGGGAGAGCCTAGAGAAGTCTGGGTCACTGAGAGATGGATGACATCACGACATGGGAACTGAAGGGGGGAGATGAGCTGGCCTGAGTTTCTCCACCTGCAAAGTGGGCTGATAAGAAGCAAGCCAGCAGGTACCAAACTCCAACTGCACGCCAGAACTAGTCATCCATAAGACTTCTGTGTCATATTTCTCACACAGCCCTATCTTACAGATTAAAAGACTCAAGCTCGGTGCCTTTCTAAGGCATTCTGGGAGCCAGAGAGTCAAGTATGAGCTTGGGATTCAGCCCCCTCCTGCTACAGTCCAACACAGCACCACAAGGGCCCTCTCTGTGTCTCACTGGGGCCTGGGTTCCTCTTCCTCCACCCAAAACCTTGAGGGCGGATGTAAGAGGAGACCGAGAAAAGCGGGGCGCCTGCCTCATCAAGTCCTTTTCACAGCCACCCGGCCTCGACCCCAGTAAGCACAAGGTGCGCGCCCACGGTCAGCCCTATTCTGCGCCTCGGCCCGATCCCCTGCTGAGCAGGCAGTTCACAGGTGTTGCCCACAGGACCGCTCCACCTCCGCGGACAGAGCTCGGGTGGGAAAGAGGAAGACCGGTGACCAAACCACGCAGAGAAGGGCCAGAACCTCTCAGCTAGAGCAGACGCCACCTCCCCGCGCTCGCCCCACGGCGCGGCTCCAGCCCGCATGCGCGCAGCCCCGCCCACCCGCCCGCGGAGGCCACGCCTCTGTCTCCAAATGGGCGGAGGCGCGGGCGGGGCCGAACCGAACCCGGGGAATCCGAGCCTGAGCCCCCGCCCCAGGCTAGTCCTGGCTGCATCTCCCGCCTGAGTCCGAGGCCCGTGCAGCCTCCGCCCCAGCGCCCGCGCGGTGTCCGGCATCTCTGGAGAGCAGCTCGGCCCGCGGCGGCGCGGCAGGTAGGAGGCGCGGCGCGGAGGGAGGCGTGTGCGAGCGCGCGTTTGTGTGTGTTTCGGAGGTGTGTGTGCGGGTGCAGCGCAACCCGGAGAGTACCTCGGAAGCACGGACCTGTGTAGGGGGCTGCGCATCCAGCGGGCAGGGGGTGGGGTGGGGAAGGAAGTTAGCTGGCCTGGAGGCCCAGGGGGCGGGGGCTGGGGGGCTAGAATCCGCCCCCGCCCCGGGGCTGGTCCCCACCCTACGCTGCGGCTAGGGGCCTTGTCAGCTTCCCCCAGCTAGCTCCGGAGTCATTTTCCTTGTGTTAAGGTGGTGGGCTGCTCTTAACCCTGGGGCTTGACTGTCTCTTCCCCTCCTCCTAAAATTCCCCTTTACTGTACCCCCGTTAGCTCCTCTGTTCAGTCAATCCCCCAACCGCTTATGGGTCCCTTAACCTCGGACATAAGGAAGCTGGCAGGGCCGAGGCCCCAGCTGAGAGAACCTGTGCCTCTTACCGGCCCTCCTCGCCAGGTGAAAGGGGCCCTTTCTCCTTGGCTGCAGGGCATGTGGGGGCGGGGGATTTGGGACAGAATGGATCTTTGCCTTCTCTGATCCTGCCCGGGTTCCCACCTCCATCTCTCAGGGTTGGGCTCGGCCCAGGGGACCCCAGGTGAAGTAGGACAGAAGATCATTAACAGGTGCCAAGTTCTCGCCTGGCTTCAGTCCACGTGTTGGGATTCAGCCCAGATGAAGGAGAGTGGGACACAGATAGGTGAAGTGAACTGCCCTCTCAAGGCTGCTAAGCCTGAATTGAAGCCGGGTTCACTTGGTTGTGAAGCCAGAATCTCTTCCTTGCCCCAGATTGGAGAGAGAGAAGTGCTGAGTGCAACTATTCTAGAGATTCTAGGGAGGGAGAGATCTGGGCAGACCTCTTGGAAGAGATGGCTTGGGAGGGTGAGGCTCAGCCAACCCTCTGAGTATGAGACCTCCTTAGGGAAAGCACTGTGTTCTGAAGGTTTTAGACCTCCCAGGTCCTTGGGCTTATTCTTGCTCCTGTCCCCAGAGTCCTAGGGTGGGGGTGGGGAGGCCTCAGCTGAGGCCAGCTGAGGAACCGGGCATTGGTAGGGTGGGCCCAGCTGCTGCTGTCTGGTGGGTTTTTTTTTTTTTTTTTTTTTTTTGCACTGAGGAGCCTCTCTTCTGATAGCAGGGGTGGATAGATCAACAGATAACCCCACCACCACCACCAAGCACTAGGACCAAAGACTGATCTGTGTCTGAGGATTGGATCTCGAAAAAATCCACTAAGCCCAGGGCAGAGTAGGCTTCGAGGTGTGAAAGTGAATGCTAGTCGTGGATTGGGGATTGAATGGATCAGCTGTGTGTCTGAGAGGGTTGTCTTGTCTGCTGTAGTGGGTGGGCTACTGCTGAGCCCCGGGTGGAGGAGGCCACTGCAGGGAAGGATCCCTTCCCCTCTGCTCTCCTTATCTTCCTCCCCAGGTCTAGGCTTGGCAGGTGAGGGGAGACCTTGATAAGAGCAGGGGTGTAGTGGTGGGAGGCTGGCAGGGGCTGTACAGGGCCCCAGCACTGGGGAGGTGGGTGGAGGCCATCTCAAATAGGGACCAGCACTGGGAGTGGAGCAGGTCTGAAGGAAGTTGAGGAGGTGAGAGTTGGACAGGGTGGTTGTGAGATGCCTGTGGGCTCTTGGGGGTGCCATTCAGAACACTGCTCCAAACCAATACTGTCTCTGGCTTTTTCTGTCCCTGCATTCCCTGCAGGCTTCTCAGGACATCCCTATAGTCCTAGTCCCCAAACAGGAGCCCTCTGGAGCTCCAGTGGGCACAGTGAGGGTTTTCCCCGCCTCTCCTACCTATAGAAGATGGTTCTGTATCTCCTTATCTGCCTATGACCTTGAGGTAGGGAACTTCTTTCTGTCTCAGTTTTCTGGAGTGTGAAATGGGTACAAAGGCTGCCTAATAACAGGGATTGGAGGGAGGTGATGTTTACATTAGACCAGGTGTCCTCAAACTATGGCCTGTGAGCCACATGGAGCGCACTAAGGACATTTATTCAGCCTGCCGGGTGTTTTTGCTGCCACTGCTTATCCTGCTTAGCAGCCGACTCGTCCCGGGGCCCATAGTCCAGCCCTCCCAACGGTCTGAGGGACAGTGAACTGGCCCCCTGTTTAAAAAGTTTGAGGACCCCTACATTAGACAGTGTCATCGAAAGCAATTTGCCAAGTACATGGTGTTTGATAGCTGTTATTATTTTTGAGACAGAGTCTTACTTCATTGCTTTCCTTGGCATCATAGCTCACAGTAGCCTCAAACTCCTGGGCTCAAGAGATTCTCTTGCCTCAGCCTCCTGGTAGCTGGCACTACTTGCACCCGCCACAACACCCAGCTATTTTTAGAGATGGGGTCTCGCTCCAGCTCAGGCTGGTCTTGAACCTGTGAGCTCTGGCAATCCACCCACCTTGGCCTCCCACCTGCCCAGCAGTAGCCATTATTATTAATAGTAATTAACAATTAGCATCACTTAGTTCTCTCCTTAGGGAAGTAGACACTAACTTTGGGAGAAGGGTGGAAGGGACCACAGCCTCTCCCATTGATATGGAAGCCCTTCTTGGCTTTAGTGGGAGAGCTACTTACTCCCTTAGCCACAGCCCTGGAAGGATTGTATCTTTCCATCTGACCAAGGCTCCGAGGGAGAAGCAGGGACTGAGCAGCTGAGCGCAACCCATAGTATGCCTTGGGAAGGTGGTACAGAAAGCCTGGCAGTGGCGGCCTTCAGTTGCAGCGGGCAGGGTCTACAGCTCCCTTCCAGTTAGCTGTGTCTGCAGCTGGGCTCCTCACTACACCTGGGTCCCTTTCTTTCCCCATGCATTCAGGCCTTGTGAGGGCCTTTGGAGCCCCTCTGGCCACCCTCCCACCCCACCCCTGTCCCCATAGACATCTTCTGCTTCTCACTGCTTAGAACCTTGCTCTGTCTGCCTGGTCTCCCAGGCTGGGCCTTCTATGCCCCAGCTCCACCTCTCCAGCCTCTTACTCTGGGTTGATGGAGATACCCTGGGGCTGCCTCACTTTGTTTAGGCAGGGCTGCCGAATTACTTTTGGCCTTGGGCCTTGCCTTTCTCTGTTCATCCAAGGCAAAATGGGCCAAGTCCCTTTGGGGTTCAAATCAGGTTGTCTTAGGATGTCAGCCCTCAGGCTGGGGCGTGGAAGTCATGGAGGGTGTGTTTACCAGCCTGTAATGGCCTGAATTACTGCTGCCCGTTCACATTGTTCAGATATGTGTTTCTAGAGGCCCCCAGCTTTCCCAGGGGTAGGGGTATGGAGTGGCAGCATCTGAGGCCTGGTGGCCCGTGGGCATGGGCTGTGTTGTCTGTCACAGTGGGGTATGAGCCTGGTATGTGGGAGAAGGGGCTGGTGGCCAGAGCAGAGTGAAGCCGATCATCCATTGTACCCAGCTGACCCTCACTGTCAGGGTGTGCCCAGGGCACAGTGGACAGAAGGCTGAGAGCCTGTGGGCCTGATCTGCCTGCCTTGCCCAGTCAGCCCCTGCCCTGGGGCCCCCATGCTGTGCGACCTCTCCTGCCAGTCAGGATGAGGGGGCCCAAGTGATTTGTTACTAATAACAGTAACAGAGACCCAGAAGTGTGGGGTGACTTTATTGTACTCTGAAATAATTCAAGGTGTGGTACCTTCATCCCCACTCCGTGGCTTCCTGAGCAGGAGAGAGGGTGGCCTCCCCTCATTCCGCTGTCATCTCCTATCACTGTTGTAACAAATCACCACAGACTTGGTGGCTGAAAGCAACACACTTTTATTCTCCTACAATTCTAGAGGTGAGAAGTGCAATGTGAGTCTAATGGGCTCCAGTTCAGCCGAGTCTTCTGGTGTGCTTAGCGGGAGAATCCTGGTCTTCCTATGTACAGGTAGAGAGTGTGCACTTTTTTTTGAGACAGAACCTCAAGGTGTCGCCCTGGGTAGAGTGCTGTGGCATCACAGCTCACAACAACCTCCAACTCCTGGGCTTAAGTAGTTCTCTTGCTCAGCCTCCCAAGCGGCTGGGACTACAGGCACCTGCCACAACACCCGGCTATTTTTTGGTTGTAGTTGTCATTGTTGTTTGGCAGGCCCAGGCTGGATTTGAACCCACCAGCTCAGGTGTATGTGACTGGCGCCTTAACCGCTTGAGCTACAGGCGCTGAGCCGAGAGTGTGCTCTTGTGGCCACACTACCCTGGCCTGCACCTTCCTTACCTGGTGGCTTTTTCCTCCTTGGTAGTCAAATCTTCCTCTGTTTCCCTCTGATAAGAACACTTGCGATTGCTCTTAGGGACCACCTGGATAATCCAGGATAATCTCCCTATCTCAAGATCCCTAATCCTATCTATGAGGTCTCTTTGCCATATTCAGTAACATTCATAGGTCCTGGGACTCTGTGGATATCTCTGGGGGCCATTATTGAGCTTACCACAGGCACCAACTGTAGCATCATCACAGGTGCCATCCTCAGCCCCTGACTCCCACCCAAGGTGCCCACAGCTGCTGGCCTTCCCAAGTCACAGCCCTGCTTACCCCATGAGGTCACTCTCCATGTCTGTCTCTCCTCCAGCCTGGGAGCCTTGCTGATAGGGCCCAGGGCTCTGCACCCTTGGCCCCAGTGCCCAGCCTGAGCCTATGGTAGCTGCAGGTCATGGATGTCTGGAAGCAGGGAATGTGCCGGCACGTCCCATGGGTTGCCCCAGTGACTGGACCCCATTCTGCATTTGACAGTGTTCTAGGCCTTTCAGAGTAGAGTGCTGCTTATTTCAGATATTCATTTAATAAACATAGGCCCTACAGGGTCTTTCTCACCATCACCTACAAGGGGTAGGGCCCCCGGGGGCCCACTTGGTAGATGGAGCATAGCAAGGCCAAGTCCTGTCCAGAGCAGAAGTGTGTAGGGGTGAGGTGGGCAGGTTAGCTTTGGAGCATGAAAGACATTCATTACAGAGATGAGAAATCTGAGGTACAGAGAGGTTAACTACTCTGCCTCTCCCTGGCCTTCATCTCCCCATCTGAGGATAGGCATGTGGACAGGATGTCTCTTGCCCAGCCTGACATTCTGAGGCTCTGATTTGCCCTCTGCCTGGGTATAGGGGGGAGGCGTTGGCTTTCAAGGCTACCATGGTCTGGAACAGGACACAGCTCAGAGCAGTGCATAGGGCCTGGCACTGCAGCCAGCATGCCACTTGTCCAGACACATGATCTGCCATCCTAGGAGGTGGCGAGCCACCTGGAGTCTCTAAGGAAGAACTTTAACCCAACCCAGAGAGCCCCTGCCTGTGTGCTGTGGACGCTGCCCCCATATGGGTCACTATTTCATCCCCATGGCCAGGCCAGGCCATACAAGGACCTTCTCTCTCAGGGGCCGTCTCTACAGCCTGGTCTCCCTACCTATATCTTGCCCCTAACCTGGATGTCCTTTCCCTGTGACCTCTCATGAATTGTCACTCCCTGTCACACTGCTGAGCTCTTATCCTGGCCTTCAGGGCCTGCCACCACCCGGCCACGGCAGTATTTCTGGGCTAGCCCCTCGGTTCCCTCTTCCCTCTCCCCGCACTCTGCCCTTTAGCCTTGACTTAATGGTTTCTTCCTCCTATAATGTTCCTTCCCCCCCTCAAGCTTTCACCTCTCAAAATTGCATTCTACCATTTGAGATCCTTTTTAGATGCCACCTCCCCTGTGCAGCCTTTCCTCTGAACAGATCACTTCCTTGTAGAGCAGATGTTGCTGTCTTGTTCTGGGGTCTCCCTCTCCTTCACCAGGCTGCCCTCTAGGCCCCCTCGCTGCCCCATTGAGCAGGCAGGGGTGAAGTTTGGATGGGGGGACACACACTGAACTGGCGGGCCAGGCAGAGCAGCACTTGGGCATGGAATAGGTTCCTCCCTCTGCCCAGAACATCCTCTTCCCCTTCGGAGCCTCTGTCCCCCATCTGTGCAATGAGAATAGCACAGCTCATTTCTAAGGTTGTGCAAGAGCTTGAGCTAAGGGATGACACCTCACTTTCCTAGTTGGAGAAATGGGCCCCATTTCATTAGTTTTCAAACCTTGAGTCTTGGGGGAGCTAGTGGTGCTAGGAGTGAGGAAAGAGGCTGTCCCAGTGGCAAACCGGCCAGATGGGGAAAGAGCAAGTAGTGTCCTTCTCCTCAGATTCAGTGTGAGAGCGCGCAGGCCAGAGAGGGTGGAGGCCTGCCTAGGGTCACACAGCGCAGTGAGGCAGAGGAGGCTTCAGTGACCTGATCAAGTCTCATTTTGCCAGGTTGTCTCCCTTTGGGGGAGTGAGAGAGTGAACATCCCCACCGACAATGGCCCTCTGTGGGCCCTGGTGCTGGGCTGGGAGCCCCGAGTTGGGCTACCAGGACTGAGGGGGTTTTGGGATATGGGTTCCTCCCCTGAGTCTGAGCCTCTGTCAGCCTCCTGCCCAGGGAAGCCCCCACCCTCAGGAGTATGGCCAGGTTCTTGGCTTCTTCATGTCCCTGTCCAAGGCCTGGGGGATCCCATAGGCCGGCACACCCCTTTCGGAGGCTCATCTCCTGAGCCCGCTCTGCTTACAGACACTTCCCATCCCCCCAGTAAGAAACAGCTGTGGGGTCAGGCCTCATGACTCAGTCAGGGCCATACACAGCCTGGACGCTAGCTCTTCTCTCACTTAAACTGTGGGGACATCGGAGTTCCAGAACCACTCTGCCGTGGGCCAGCTGGAGACCTCATGCCTTGCATACTCCCAGCCCTGCCCTCAGGCCTCTTCATCTCCAGCAAGGAACAACCTCATGGGATTTATGTGCTAGAAAGATCAATCTTCAGCTGGGTGGAGAATGGTTTGGACAAGGGCAGAAATGATAAGGGAAAGGGAGGGGAGGAGGAAGGCAGGATTTCCCAGCCCCGGTGCCAGCTAGCTTGGCGTTGGCTGGAGTGACTCATGGGGCCGGGCCACCTTGGCGCCAGAACCCAGGAGCCAGAGCCTGTGCTGGGTCTGAGCCCTCTGTCTTTCCAGCAGCACATTCTCCCCCATCCTCCCATCACTGAGTGTGGGAGAAATGGGGACAGAAACACACATTAAGCATTTTTTTTTTTTT
>NW_003852396.1:25364859-25402621 GCF_000181295.1 Otolemur garnettii | reverse complement strand
GGTTGAGCTATAGGCGCCGAGCCACATTAAGCATTTTATTGGAAGAGTGGCTTGTGAAGCAGGCAGAGGATGGCAATGGGATGCAATAGAGAAGAAACACATTAATAAGACACAGAATCACCCATCAGTCACCAGACTGAGGCACTGCCCTTCTACAGCCCTCCTCTGGCATCTGGCCTTCCCTGTCCTGGCTCAAGCTATGGCACTCCCTGGCCTGGGTCACTGGGTCAGCACCTATTGCCCCTTAGCTTGGCATCCCCAGCCTTGCAGAGATGGTGCTGCCAGCTTCCTGAGGCTCTGCTCACTCCCTGCTCTCTCCACTTCCCTCCTGTCCCCTCCTTGCACATTCTGGCCTCACCATCAAGCCCTGCCCATGCCCCATCTTGAAGAGCAACCATAATTCTCCCCACCCCGTTCCCTGCCCCCCAGACTGCCTCACTCCTGGGAGGACTGACCTCAGAGTGTCTGTCACCCTGCGCCCCTCATTGAGTGGGACTGTCTTGAGGGTCTGGCTGCCTTCTCGTCAACCAGCTCAGGGTCAGCCCAGAACGGGTGTCGGCAAAGACGTGCAGGTTGGAATTGGCTGTATCCCCTGAACCCTGAAGGCACAGCTGCTCAGCCCTTCCCAGGCAGAAGGCAGTGAGGGAGGTGCTGTCATGCCTGGAGTGGAGGGTATTGGGAGGTTGAGGAAGGGAGATGGGGAGAAGGCAGCTTGGATTCTGAGCATGTGGGTGAGGGCATATTGACTCCTTCAACCTGCACTGGGTGATACCCACGCTTCTAGCCTGTGCCTGTGCCCTGGGTACCACTGTGGGGCATGGGAAGTGGGCACAGAAAGGGGACTGCAGCAGGCGTTCCTGCGTTCTCCCTTTCAGCCCCTCCACTGGTTGGCTTCCAGGTAGTTGAGCCTCCCCCCAACACAGTCCTAAGAACCAGCTCCTCTCCCTGCACACCTGAGCCTGCCAGTGCAGGTGCTGTGGCCTGCCTGCTGGCCTTTTGGCTCTCATTCTGTTCTTTTCTGGTCCACTTTCCATGTGGCAGTCAGATGGAACTCCTTGAGATAGCTGTGACCATGGCCAAGTACCTTCTTGGCTCAGTATCTGTCCACAGCTCCCCATCACCTTAGGATGAATCCAGACACTTGCGCCTGGCATTCCAGGACCCTGGCTGGGGTTCTCTGTGGCCTTGTCTACTATCCCTCTACCCCTTCCCTCTCTTCCTCTCTGCATCAGCTCATTCCTTTTCCCTGAGTGTCCTGCCCTCCTCAGTGCTGAGAACGTCTCCTGAGGGTAGTGTCAGGCTGGTGCAGAGGAAACCTTAGAGGTGCGTACTTGGGGCATCAGGGCATCACACACCTGTGGGACCTTCTCATGGACTTGAGCACCTCAGGAGTCAAATCCACAAGCATCCTGAGAGACAGGAGGAGACTGAGGATCAGAGAGGTGGAGACTCACAAAAGGTCACACAGCCTGTGTGTGGCAAGGCCTGGGCAGGACTAGTCCTCTGACCCATCCTCGAGCACCTTTCTGCTCTACTCCCATGTCCCCCCACCCCAGCACACTAGTGGTCATCCTGCCAAGGTATGTGGTATCAGCAGGACAGGATAAGAGCTGTGAAGGGCCCAGATTGGGGTGGGGAGGGATCACCAAATTCAGCCACCCCTTCTCTCCAAGGCCACTGTGCCGGCTTTTTTTGTTTAATTTCTTGTTGAAGCATAACTGATCTGCATCAATCACAGACATACAGCTCAATGGATTTCCAGAGTGACAACACCCACATCATGAAATGGTTTTATTGAAGCCCCAGAAGTCCCCTTCTCAGTCACAACCCCCAAGCCAATGTCCTGCTTTCTTTTCATGGCAGATGAGTTATGTGTGCTTTTCTTTTTTAAATTTAATTTAAATGGATAAAAATGTATATATTTATCATGTAGAACATGATATTTTAAAGTATGTAAACATTGTGGTTATCAAGCTAATTAATACCGGCATTACCTCACATACTTACATTCTTTATGGTGAGAACATTCAAAAGCTACGCTGAGCAATCTTTAAGAATATAATACCTTGTTATCAACTGTAGTTACTATGTTGTACAATAGATCTCTTGAACTTATTCTTCCTAAGTGAAATTTTGTATCCTTTGACCAACATCTCCCAAAGGTCCCTCTGCATCCCCACTCTCCAGCCCCCTGATAACCATCATTCTATTCTCTGCTTCTGTGAGTTCAACTTTTTTAGATTCTACACATAAATGAGATCATGCAGTGTTTGTCTTTCTGTGCCTGGCTTATTTCACTTGAATCCTCTGTATTCATCATGTTGCAAAGGATAGGATTTCCGTCTTTTTAAAGGCTGAATGGTATTCCATTGTGTAGACATATCATATTTTCCTAATTCATTCATTTGTTGATGAACTCTTAAGTTGGTTGATTCCTTATCTTGGTCATTGGGAATAGTGTTGCAGGGAACGCAGGTACACAGGTATCTCTTCCATATACTGATTTCTTTCTTTCTTTCTCCTTTCTTTCTTTCCTTCCTTCCTTTCTCACTGTGATCATACCATGTACTTCAGCTTGGGTGACAGACTGAGACCATGTCTCAAAAAAAATTTTTTTTTTAATTTTATTTATTAGTTTTTGAGACAGTATCTCATGACGTGGCTCAGGCTGGCCTCAAACTCCTAGACTCAAGTGATCCTCACACCTCACCCTCCTCTGTAGCTGGGATTACAGGTGTACGCTGTGGATCCCTTATCCTTTGTCTTTTTGATGAAAGCTATTATAACAGGTGTGATTGAGGTTTTGATTTTCGTTTCCCTGATGATTAGTGATGTAGAGTATTTTTTCATATTTCTATCAATGATTTTTAATGTCTTCTTTGAGAAAGGTCCAGGTCCTTGTCCATTTTTCATTTGCGTTCTTTCATTGCTGTTGAGTTATTTGAGTTTGTTACGTATTCTGGGTATTAACCGCTTATCAGATGCATGGTTTGCAGATATTTCCTCCCACTCTGCATGTCGTCTCTTCACTCTTTGGATTGTTTCCTTTGCTGGGCAGAAGGTTTTTAGTTTGATGTAGTCTCATTTGTCTGTTCTTGCTTTTGTTGCCTGTGCTTTTGGGGTCATGTTAAAAAAAAATCACTGTCCAGATCAGTGTCATAAAGCTCTGTGTTTTCTTCTGGGTTCAGGTGCTGTGCTTAAGTCTTTAATTCCATTTGGAATTGAAATTTGTATCTGGGGAGAGATAAGGGCCTGATCTCATTCTTCTGCATATGGATATCTAATTTTCCCAACACATTTTATTGACGAGACTGTCCTTTCCCCTGTGTGTGTTCTTGGCACCTTTGTCAAAAACCAATTGACTGTAAATGTGTGGATTTATTTCTGGGCTCTCTGTTCTGTTCCACTGGTCTATGTGTCTGTTTTTATGTCAGTAAAACTATATATACTCTGACCATACTATACAATATTATATGGTATAGCTTTGGTTACTGTAGCTTTATAGTATGGTTTGAAGTCAAATGGGCGATGCCTACAGCTTTTCCTTTTCTTTCTTGCCCTGGTTAGAGTGCCATGACATCACAGCTCACAGCAAGTAGCTGGATCTACAGGTGTATGCCACTAAACCTGCTGGTTCTTCCATTTTTAGTAGGGACAAAGTCTCACTCTTGCTCAGGCTGATCTTAAACTCCTGAGCTCAAGCAAACCACCCTACTTGGCCTCATAGAGTGCTAGGATTATAGGCATGAGCCACTGTGCCTGGCCTGTTCTTTTTTTTTTTTTTTCTTCCAAGATTGCTTTTGGCTGTACAGGTCTTTAGATGTTCCATATGAATTATAGGATTTTAAAAATTTTCTGAGAAAAGTGTCATTGGAATTTTTGGTAGGAATTGCCTAGAATCAGTCTGTAGCTTGCTTTGGGTAGTGTGGGCATTTTAACAACGTTACTTCTTCTGCTCCGTGTATGTGGGACATGTTTCCACTCGTGTCACCTGCACGTTCTTTCATCAGTGTTTTATAGTTTCCAGGTGCAGATCTTTCACCTCCCTGGTTAAATTTATAACTAAGTATTTTATTTTATTTTTTTGAGACAGAGTCTCACTTTGTTTCCTCTGGTAGAGTGCCAGGGCATCATAACTCAGGGTAACCTTAGACTCTTGGGCTCAAGTGAGTCTCTTGCCTCAGCCTCCCAAGTAGCTGGGACCACAGGCGCCCGGCACAATGCCTGGGTATTTTTAGAGACTAGGTCTCGCTCTAGCTCAGGCAGGTCTTGAACTTGTGAGCTTAGGCGATCTCCCCACCTCGGCCTCCCAGAGTGCTAGGATTACAGGTGTGAGCCACCACGCCCAGCTTATTTTTTGGTAGCTATTGTAAATGAGACTGTTCTCTTGATTTCCTTTTCAAATTGTTTGTTGTTAGTGTGTAGAAGTGCTACTGATTTCTCTTCATTCTTTCTATATCTCAGTTTTTGAGAATTTTTATCATGAAAAGATATGCTTTTTCTGCATCTGATGAGATGAATAATCATGTGGCTTTTGTCCTTCATTCTGTTAATGTGGCATATCACATCTCTTGACTTGTATATGTTGAACCATCCTTGCATCCTCTTTGGGGTACATCCTGTTTGATCATGGTGAATGATCTTTTCAGTGTGCTGTTGAAATTTGTTTGCTAGGGTTTTTTTGTTGTCGTTTGTTTGTTTGTTTGTTTTTTAGAGACAAGATCTTGCTATGTCGCCTGGACTGACTGTGAACTCCTCCTTCCTCAGCCTCTTGAGTCGTTGGAAATATAGACATGTGTCATTGGGCCCAGCTTGTTCAGTAGTGTTTTGTTAAGGGTTTTTGCACCTATATTCATTGAGGATATTGGCCTATAATTTTCTTTCCTTCTGGTGTCCTTGTCTGGCTTTGGTAACTGGAGAAAACTGGCCCTGCTTTTCAATTTTATATATTATGGAATCATATGATATCCTAATATGCCTGCAGGATCCTCCATCAAGAGGGTTGTTTGCAACCACAATTTATTCATTTTCATTTCATTGTTCTAGTATATGAATATATAATAACATCCATTCTTTTGTTGCTGGACATTTAGGTCTAATTTTCTAATTGGACATTTCTAATTTTCAGCTATAATATATGTTACTGCAATAAACATTCTAGTACATAGTTTTTGGTAAATGCATATACATGCATTTCTGTTGGACATATTCTTAAGGGTGAAATTACTGGATAATAGAATGAATATGTGTTTGTTCAGCTTCAGTAGATGTAGTCAAAAGGTTTTGCCACATGACTGTACACTCCTATCACCAATGGGATTTTTCTGTGTTTCTGGTGCTTTTCACTTTAGCCATTCGAATGGGGGTATCGTAGTATCGCATCGTGCTTTAAATTTGCATTTTCTTGATAATTAGTGAGGGAGCACATTTTCTTCCAGTTATGGGCCATTTGGATATGCTATTTTTCTATGTTATCTTCTGATAGCATTATTATTTCACCTTTCAGTTTGATTTGCAGTCTGCATGGAATTCATTTTGTGTATAGTGTGAGGTAGGGGTCAGGATGAATCTTTTTCCATATAGCCAGTTGACCCAGCACCATTAACTGAAAAGATGATCCTTTCCCCCAGTGCACTGAGGCATCACCTTTGTTTTACGTCAGGGGTCCTTATAATTGTGGCTTATTTTTGGACTTCCTATTCTGTTCCATCGGTCTTTTTGTCTACCCTTACACCCATACCACACTGTCTGACAACTAGAGCTTTATGATCATTCTTGTTAAAAGGTAGTGTATAAATCTTCTAGCTCGTTCGTTTCAAATGGTTTTGGCTATTCTTTGCCCTTTGTGTGCTGGCTCTGAGGCCCTCTTGCTGCCAGAGCTGGGCTCAGCTGTGTCCTCTGGTTCTTATTGTACCTCTGAGGCTGATGCTGGCTCCACTGCCTGACCTCTCAGAAGCTCAGAGAGGTGACTTTCCCCCTCCATACAGCTCCAGAGCCAGATCTTGGTGCTGCCTCATCAGTGTGGCACTCCATGGCTTGGTGTAATGTTAAGCATCCTGCCTTCACTACTGGTAACTTAATCTTATTCTTTAATTCCACTTCCATGCTGGGCACAGCAGTGCACTCTGTAGTCCCAGCTCCTCAGGAAACTTAGATGGGAGGATCTCTGGACCCTAGGAGTCCAGCCAGCCTGGGCAACACAAGACCTCTTTGTTTAAAAAAGAAAATAATTCAGCTTTCTTTCTTCTAACATTTCTTTTTGTTGGATCAATAAAAATAACTTTTCAGATTTAGGGGTTACCGGTGCAGATTTGTTACATGGATGTATTTCATAGTGGTGTAGTCTTAGCTTTTTGTGTACCCCTCACCCAATTAATATCCGTAGTACCCTTTAGGGTCAGTGGTTCTCAACCTTCCTAATGCCGCGACCCTTTAATATAGTTCCTCATGTTGTGGTGACCCTCAACCATGAAATTATTTTCGTTGCTACTTTATAACTATAATTTTGCTACTATGATGAATCATAACGTAAATATGTGATATACAAGATGTATTTAGGCGACTCCTGTAAATATGTGATATACAGGATATATTTAGGCGACCCCTATGAAAGGGTTGTTCAACCCCCTATGGGGTCGCAAACCTACAGGTTGAGAACCGCTGCTTTAGGTAGTTGGTGATCTCACAGGGCCTCCTGCCCTCTGGGTCTCCATTGTATTCCGTAGCTAGTGTCCCTGTGACTCATTATTTAGCTCCCATTTCTGAGTGAGAACATGCGGTATTTTAGCTTTCTGAGTTATTTCACTCAAGATAGAGGTCTCCAATAACATATAAGTTGCTGCAGAAGATACAATTTCCTTCTTTTTATGGCTGAGTAATGTTCTGTGATAAACACATACATACCATATTTCCTTATCCATTCATCGATTAATGGGTACTTAGCTTGATCCTATATCTTTGCTGTTGTGAATTGTGCTGTGACAAACATGAGCGCAGGCGTCCTTTTGATATAATGATTTGTTTTCCTCTGGTTGGATACCTAGTAGTGGGATTGCCATATCAAATGGTAGTTCTATTTCTACTTTGTGAAATCTCCCCACTGTTTTCCATAGTGGCTGTGCTAATTTACATTCCCACCAACGGTATATAGGTGTTCCCTTTTCTCCGTATTCTTGCCAACATCGGTTTTTTTTTTTTGAGACAGAGTCTCATTATGTCGCCCTCAGTAGAGTGCTGTGGTGTCAGGGCTCACAGCAACCTCCAACTCTTGGGCTCAAGTGATTCTTTTGCCTCAGCCTCCCAAGTACCTGGGACTATAGGCACAATGCCCGGCTGGTTTTTGTTGCAGTTGTCATTGTTGGTTAGCTGGCCCTGGGCCTAGTTCGAACCTGCCAACTTTGGTGTATGTGGCTGGTGCTATAACTACTGTGCTATGAGCCAAGCCAACATCTGTATCTTGACTTTTTAATAATGGTCATTCTGACTATTGTAAAATCCTATCTCGTTGTGGTTTTACATTTTCCTGATGATTAGTGCTATTGAGCATTTTTTTTTTTTTCCATTTGTATGTCATCACTTGAAAGATGTCTGTTGATGACCAGGTGTGGTGGCTTACTCCTGGATCCTAGCATTCTGGGAGGCTGAGGAGGGTGGATTGCTTGAGCTCAGGAGTTACCAGCCTGAGCAAGGGTGAAACCTTGTCTCTACTAAAAATAGAAAAACTAGCCAGGTGTAGTTCCACACCCCTGTAGTCCCACCTACTTGGAAGGCTGAGGCCAGAGGATGGCTCAAGCCCAAGAGTTTGAGGTTGCTGTGAGGTAGCAATACCATGGCACTTTATGCAGGTAAAATGCCTAAGCGAGGGATCGGCGCCTGTGGCTCAAGCGGCTAAGGCGCCAGCCACATACACCTAAGGTGGTGGGTTCAAATCCCCAGCCCGGGCCCGCCAAACAACAATGATGGCTGCAACCAACAAATAGCCAGGCGTTGTGGTGGGCGCCTGTGGTCCCAGCTACTTGGGAGGCTGAGGCAGGAGACTCGCTTGAGCCCAGGAGTTGGAGGTTGCTGTGAGCTGTGATGCCATGGCACTCTACCCAGGGGGATAGCTTGAGGCTCCGTCTCAAAAAAAAAAAAAAATGCCTAAGTGAGAATTTGTCTCAAAAAAAAAAAAAAAAAGAAAAGAAAGAAAAGATGTCTGTTTATATTGTTTGCCCCCTTTTTAATGCAGTTATTTATTTTTTCTTGCTGAGTTGTTTGAGTTCCTTGTAGATTCTGGGTATTAGTTCTTTGTCAGATGCAGAGTTTGTGAATATTTTCTCCTATTCTGTAGATTGTTTACTCTGTTAAATATTTCTTTTGCGGTGCCAAAACCTTTTAGTTTAATTAAATCCTATTTGTCTGTTTTTATTTTTGTTGCATTTGCTTTTGAGGTCTTAGTCTTAAATTCTTTGCTTGAATCAATATCCAGAAGAGTTTTTCTTCGGTTTTCTTATAGAATTTTTATAGTTTCAGGTCTTTAATTCATTTTGAGTTATTTTTTATATCTGATGAGAGATAGGGATCCAGTTTCATTCTTTTCCATGAGGCTACCTACTTTTTACAGTACCATTTATTAAATAGAGGATCTTTTCCCCAGCATGTACTTTTGTCTGCTCTGTCGAAGATCAGGGGGTTGTAGGTATATGACTTTATTTCTGTGTTCTATGTTCTCTTCCATTGATCTTTGTGACTGTTTTTATGCCAGTACCATGCTGTTTTGGTTACTATAGGCCTATAGTATAATTTGAAGTCAGGTAATGTGATGCTTCCATCTTTGTTCTTTGGCTATTTGGGCTCTGTTTCAGTTCCATATGAATTTTAGGATTATTTTTCCTAATTGTGTGAAAAATGGCGCAGGTATTTTGATAGGAATTGCATTGAATCTGTAGATTACTGTGGTGGTATGGACGTTCTAACACTGTTGATTCTTTCAGTCCATGAGCAGATGATATCTTTCCATTTGTTTGTATCATGATTTCTTTCCTCAGTATTTTGTAGTTTTTGTAATTTTTCTTATAGAGCTCTTTCACCTTTTCACCTTCTTGGTCAAATAGTATATTCCTAGGGTTTTTTGGAGGGGGGGTGGAGGCTTAAGTGATTCTCTTGCCTCAGCCTCCCAAGTAGCTGGGACTACAGGCACCCACCACACCACCTGGCTATTTTTTCTTGCGGTTGTCATTGTTTGTTTAGCTGGCCTGGGCTGGGCTCAAACCAGCCAGCCTTGGTGTATGTGGCTGGCACTGTGACCACTGTGCTATGGGCCTTGAGCCAGGGATTGAATTCTTGATTTGGTTCTTAGCTTGGTCATTATTGGTATACAGAAATGCTACTAGTATTTGTATGCTGATTTTATTTCCTGAGACTTTACTGAATTCATTTATCAAATATAAGAGTCTTTTGGGTCCTCCTAATATTTCTTAAAGGAATTGTTTATTATAAATGGAGAGTCAGTACTACTCTCTGTAAATTTAAAGTATCTAGAAGAATCTTAAAAATAAAGTAGAAGTGGGTGGTGCCTGTGGCTCAGTCCGTAGGGCACTGGCCCCATATACTGAGGGTGGCGGGTTCAAACCTGGCCCTGGCCAAACTGCAACAAAAAATAGGCGGGCATTGTGGCGGGTGCCTGTAGTCCCAGCTACTCGGGAGGCTGAAGCAAGACAATAGCCTAAGCCAGGGATCTTCAAACTTTTTAAACAGGGGGCCAGTTCACTGTCCTTCAGACCATTGGAGGACTGGACTGCGGGCTCCTGGACGAGTTGGCTGCTAAGTAGAACAAGCAGTGGCGGCAGAAACACCTGGTGGGTTGGATAAATGTCCTAGGCGGGCCACATGTGACCCGCAGGCCATAGTTTGAGGATGCCTGGCCTAAGCCCAAGAGTTGGAGGTTGCTGTGAGCTTTGTGACACCATGGCATTCTACCAAGGGCAATAAAGTGAGACTCTCCCTCTAAAAAATAAATAAATAAAAATAAAGAAATAAACTAAAAGCAGCAACACCGGATTCATTCCATTCCAGCCAGATGCCATTGCCTATGGAAGGCTCTCGGCCTGAGGCCTGCTTCTGCTCCGTTAGGTAGGAGACGGGTAAGGCCTGTGAGGGTTAAAGACATTCTGGGCCATTTCCTGGAGAGAGAACGTGAGAGACTAACGCTCTGACTGACTTCTGTATTGCCACATCAGGATGCCCCTAGAATGACCAGTTGTTAACTCGGGCCCTGCCTCCAGAAGTCCTGGTGGGATGTAGAGTCTAGAGGCCATGTAACAGGTCAAAGACTTCATGCAATTTCCTTGATGTTCCTGACTACAAAATGGCTTTGGTGGCTGTCATCTCCAGCTGGGTGTCAGCTGGTGCAGCATGGTCAGCAGTAAGGACTGGAAGATAGCCCTTACTCCACCCTGTGCACAGCCAGTCTGCTCCCACCACCTCTGGCAGGTCCAGAGAATGCACAAGCCCACAGCCTCCTGGAGAGTGCACCAGGAGCAGATGACACTTTCTTTCTGTCTTCTGCCACCTTATAGGGATTAGGGGAGACCTGCTGATTGATTGACAGCAGCTCAGAGGGGTTCCTGATTGCCCAAGGACACACTTTGGTGAACTGGTACATCTGGGACTCAAACTCAGATCTCACTGACCCCCAGAGGTCTGGGCTCCTAGAGCTGCCTGTGGGCCCCCCATTGCCCTCACTCTCACCTACACAGAGCCTCTCACCAAGGACTGGACTCTTAGGGCTGCCTGTGGGCACCCCATTCCCCCACTCTCACCCACACAGAGCCTCTGCCCAGCTCCCAGGGGCTTCACTGTGCTGAGTCTGAATCACCAGTCACTTTCCTGCCTCTGAGCCTTTGCCTGAATGGCCTCTCTCCCCCACTGCAGGGCCAGGCCATTGCGAAGCTTCCCTGCACTCCTCTTGCTGGAGCCTCTGACACGACACGTGTTCCTTCCATTCTGCCTGTCTGTTGGTCACACTAGACCATAGAGTTCCTTATAACCCCCTGTGTCTGGCAGGTGAATGGACACACCTTTTGTGAACCCCAGGTGTTGATTGCCTGGAATGGACGGTCCTCAGGGCATAACACATCAAAAAATGCCTGATGCTGCCCTTGTGGTGGTGTCTCATGTGATCTTCACAGAGGCCCAGAGAAGTTTTACACTATTTGGTCTCACATGATACCCTGACCTGTTGTTTCCTCCTTGATGAGGGCCGTTCAGGCCAGGGAGGTGATGTGGCCTGTGGGGGGTCTCACAGCCTTGATGGGCAGTGAGAGACTAAAGCTGAGTTTTGGTTGGGAGCTGGAGAAGGGCTGTGCTGCAGCAGAGAGTGCCAGGGCTGCAGTGCCCCTCAGCCTGGTGGTGTGGGCACTGCTGGTACCCTGCTGTGAGAAGGGGGAAGGGGACTGGCCCTGCATGCTGGTGGCTGTGACACGGAGAGCTGATTCCCCCTGGACTCCCTGCCATTCTTAGGCTTGGTTTTCCCATCCTGAAAGAGTCCCTTCCATGCTCACTTTTGTTGGTTCATTTACGACAATTAGTGAAATCCTTGCCCCTTGATGTTGAGCCCTGGAGAGGGCCCTGCCCTGAGGGTCATGGCGGGTTGGGGAGGCAGACAAGTCTGTGCAGATGGGGTCCAGCATCATCAGCGCTGCTCTAGGGCTCTAGGACCCACAGAGGCAGAGAGAGGATTGTTGGAAGGAACAGTATGTGCAAAGGCTCTGAGTAAACAGCTCTGGGGGACAGTGAGCGAGGAGCCCCCAGCCCTGGAACTTCAGCCCAGGGTGGAGGATGGAGGGTCTGAGATTGGCAGGGAAAGGGAAGAGGGCAGGCTAACAGGGCAGGTGGGAAGCTTGGCTCGTCCTGAACCCCTCAAGGGCATTGTGTGCAGCCCAAATAGTGTAAAAATGCTTAGGAGATGGGAAATGCTGTGGCCAGAAGCTCAGGCCCAGAAAGGAGAGGCTTGCAATTTGGAGCCAGCTTTCCTACCTCCTGTTTATCTGTGGCCTTCAATGAGTATGCCTGGAGCTGCCAGGCAGCTGTGACCCCCGTGGGGGTGTTGTCCCAGTGGGTGCTGTGGGAGGTGACCTGGGGGCAAATCCAGCCTGGGATAAGTAGTACATGGTGGTCAGGGGTGAGGCTGGAGGGATGGCTGTACCCAAGTATGGCCCCTGTTCTCCTGGCCTGGCCTAGCCGAGCTTTCCCCTCTCAGGCCCACCTCCCTTCTGTCTTCCCTGGGAGCAGGCTCCCAGCATTTCCCGGAGAGCAGCAGCCAGACCTTCTTTCTCCTCCAGCCTGGCTGTGTGATCTCAGCCAGCGTGCCCCTCCCTCTCCGAGTCCTCTGGGCTCTGAAACACTGGAAGTGCAGGAGCTGCTGATTTCCTGGCTCTTGCTTTCTGCTTCTCTGATCTAATTCTTGCAGCTTAAATTACTTCCTGAGCTGACCCTGCTGGAAACTCATGGTGCTGCTAATGGCATTCTTTGGTGTCTGTTCTGAGAAGCTCAGGACCTGGCTCTGCAGGCTCCTCCCCTCTCTTTCCCTGAGGCCCTCAAGCCTGGGAGGGTGGTGGGAGGGGGCAGGGCGGGTGCAGAGGGAGCAGAGGGGCAGCCAGAGAAATTAAGTGATTGGCCTGAGGTCACAGAGCTGCCAGTGGGCCCAGTATGGATGTGGGGATGAAGATGGAGTAGCTTCAAGTGCAGAGCAGGGGACAAACCGGCCCCCAGCCCCTTGAGTTCATTTCCTTTCCTGTCACCTTCTCCCCTCCCCCTCCCTGCATGCCAACACCCAATTCAGCAGGAGCACTTAGCCCTTTCTCCTGACCTACAGGCTCCTGAGGCCAAGGTGGTGGAGGCGCCAGAATCAGAGGACCTGGGCCCAACTCCAGATTTCCTTGGAAATTTGGGCAGGTCACCTCACCTCAGTGAGCCACGGTTCTCTCTCCTAAAGAATGGCAGGAGTCTGCCCACCCGACACTATTTATATAATATACACAAACCTCCTGCCCAGTTGTTTGCACATGGTAGGGGAATGGAGTCTCTTTGGCGAGGAGAGGTGTCCTGGCCCATCTCCTCTCTCCTCTTCCCTCTGGCCTGCTTTCCAGTCTCCTCAGCCTTTGGTTCGTTATAATGGTGTCTTCCAGGTGTTGAAGCTGCATTGTCTGTATCACAGAGGTGTGAAAATGCTGGCTCAGAGAGGTTGAGTCCCCTGTTCAAGGTCACCCAGCAGATGGGTGGTGCAGCTCAGGATGGCACCCACATCAGTCTTGCTTTCAAATGTCACCCCAGAAGCTAGGCTACCTTGCCTCAGTTTCCCTCAGGGCTGAGCTGGGAAATTCTGGCCTATAACCTGATGGGTTATTGTTGCCTTAGACAGGCCCCAGGATGAGTAGATCTGGAGAGTGTGGAGTTCCACGGCAGCCTGGACGGAGTCTAAGGTGGGGTGGCATAGATAGGGCGGTCATTTGGTGCCAGCTGTGCAGACACCTGCCAGTGCACTTATGTGTCAGGCCTCAGTGACTGCCGTGCCCCACCCTGCATCCCGTCCCCTTTGAGGCCTTCCCTGATCATGTTGGTGCAGTCCGTGTCCCTTGCACTTGGTCAGCACATTGGTACAAGGTTCTGGATGCTTGGCTGGCCCACTTGGACCCTTGGGAAATGAAAAGAGGGTGAAGGACCAGTCCCTACCGACTGGAGACGTTCCAGAGGTAGAGTAAGGAGGGCAGCTTTCTGGAAGGAGGGCCAAAGAGAATAGATGAATGTCTGGGGCAAGGAGGGAGGGGCAGGAGGAGTGTGCCTGGGACAAGGTTTTCCCACACTGGGCAAAAATGTGCTGCTCTGTAGAGGTGAGGGGACAAGGACAGAGACACACTGCTGTTTTCCTGTGGGTACGCTGCCAGCCAGGGGGCTCCTGGGCTTGGCTACTTATCTGATTCAGTCTGGGGAGGTCTAGGGAAAGAGGGGTGGGGGAGGGTGTGGCCTGGGCCAGCCCCGAGTTGGCTTGCAGGCCTGGTATCACCCCTAAGCATCAGAAAGGAGAGAATCCAGGCTGCAGTGTAAGTCTAGTCATTTCCTGTCCCAGTTCTACTGCATACCAGCTGTGCAACATTGGGCAGACCTCAGCCCCTCTCTGAGCCTTTCTTTCTTTGCCTGTATGATAGGGATGGCATCACCTGCTTCACAGGCGGGGAGCACATGGGACTTGTGCACAGGAGGGCCCCAGGTGCTCAGAGGGTGATGGTCTTCTTCCCTTCCTGTCCAGGTGTTCCCTCCTCCCCTGCCCGGGGCAGCGGCCACCATGTTCTCGTGTGTGAAGCCCTATGAGGACCAGAACTACTCGGCCCTGAAGCGCTCCTGTCTGCGCAGGAAGGTGCTCTTTGAGGACCCGCACTTCCCTGCCACCGACGACTCGCTCTACTACAAGGGCTCCCCGGGACCCACTGTCAGGTGGAAGCGGCCCAAGGTCAGTGTCTGGTCTTGGTGGAAGCTGAGGCGAGCAAGCCCAGACTGACCCAGAGGCTGAGTCTGCAGGGACCTGGGGGCGGTGAGGTGAGAGGACAGGAGGAGTCATCCCTAGGCCCCAGGTTGCCGGGAGGGTGGGTGGAGGGGCCAGTGCTGTGGGTTTGCTCTGGATGGAAGCCCAGAGAAGGAGTCATTATAACCCCCTGGCTGCCACCGCCCAGCCAGGCCTCACCTCTCCCTGAACCCTACCATCCTTCCAGGTTGTTTTTTTGGGATAAAAATAAGGTAATGTGAATATGATTTTTTTTTTTTAAGTAAAATATAGAGTTACATTCAGGGGTAAGGAATTTACTTCCCTGGTTATTATCATAATCATTTTGAAATAGTCATTTGTCATATAAAGTATTTATGATGATCAGTCAATAATAATAATAGCAGTAAAAAATAAGAGTGCCTCCACATAGGGTTGTTGTGAGGATTAAAAGAGCTAATGTGTGAAGAGGTCTGCACAGAGCCTGGCGCCCCACACGGGGAGCCCTGGCCGTGAATACTGGTGGTGATGAGCTCTGTAGTGTCTCTCTGGATGCTCGCCCGATCTGGCCTTGGTCCCGGAGGCTGGAGTGTGTCAAATAGAAATGTTTGGCCTTGTGGTATGATTTCATCCTCCTAATCCCAGATTCCTCTCCTAGTCTGTGATCTTAAGTTCCTCCCAACTCAAAAATCCTGTGGATTTTCTTGAACCGGGAATCCAGAGAGAAACTGAGGCTAATAGGGGAAAGCTCGTGCCCTGATTGTCCAGGGAGCTACTAGCAGGGGTAGGCTAGACCCAGGGGTCCTGCCACATTGGATGCCACCCTCCTGACACCAGATAAAGGTGCCTCAATCCCAAGAGCTGCCATGGAGTCTCTGACCGCTGCACTGGCTGTCCAGAAGGAGCCTCCTGGCCTGGCCACAGAGCTCTGCCTCATGGGCCCCCTCCCACGCCTTCCTCCTTCTCCTTTGTCCAGTGGGTGGGGGAGGAGGCCAACCTCAAAGGGCCTTTATGAGGCTGCGGGAGCAGGGAGGAGGGGTGGACACTCACGCTCTCTGCCTTACTCTTGCTGCCCCCTTCTTGACCCTGTCCTGCCTTCTGGCCATCACCCTGACATTTTAAGTCTGTGACCCTAGAAAGAGGCTGGGCTTGGTGTGGTGACAGGAGGAAATGTCAGCTTGGCTGGCTTGGATTGCCCTGTTATGTGACCTGCTGGAGTCGCCTGCCCTCTCTGTGTCCTGCCACACCTTCTCTCCCTCACTGCTCTCCCTTTCCAGACCACAGGGCTGCTTCTGCCTTGCACGGGGAGGCAGGACAGACAGCAGGGGCTGGCGTGGAGACAGCTGTCTGAGTGGGTTCCAAGGGCTAGTTAGGGGACTAACTCAAGGCCGGGCACAGGTTGAACTGGGATGTGTGAGGAGAGGCTTCATGGACCAGGCCATCATAGGCAGGACATGGCTCTGCCTGGATTTACAAAACCATGTGTGGGTCTGTGCAGCAGGAAGTTGAGCCCAGGTCTGCGGTGGGCAGGCCCAACCCAGTGAGGTGATCATTAACTTCCAGCTGCAATACCCAACCAGGTGAAACTTTGACCCGAAAGCCATGTTTCTCTGGTGTCTCACTTCCTGGGTCCAATGACCTGACTGTTTACAAAGAGAGCTCAAAGCCAGCTTTCTCTGCAGCCCTGGGGAAGCCGTCCTGATTCCCACCCCTTCAGCTCCTCCTCTCTGGGTTGGTCCTTGTTGTGACCCCTCTGTTCTGAGACGATTTCCTCATTTAGCCTCCCTGCCTCCCAAATGGAACAAGGAGGCTGGTGTTGGGGTCAGAGAGCACTTGGCTCCAGCCTTGGCCCTACTTTACTGGAGACGTGACCTTGAACAAGTTGTTCTTCCTATTTAGACCTCAGTTTCCTCATCTGTAATTAGAAAGAGTAATTCCTTTTTTTTTACTGACAGAATCTTGCTCAGGGTTAGAGTGCAGTGGTGTCTTCATAGCTAACTGTACCTTGAATTCTGGGCTTAAGTGATCCTCCCACTTCAGCGTCCTGAGTATCTGGGACTGCAGTCATGTGCCACCATGCCTAGCTAATACTTTTATTTTTTAATAGAGATGCAGTCTGACTATGTTGCTCAGGCTGGTCTCTAACTCCTGGTCTCAAGCACTTCTCCTGCCTTGGCCTCCCAGGCTGATTATGGTTTCTGGAGGTTGGAATGTCATGTATGTGTACATGGAAGGCAGGTGACAGACTGCTTCCCCTCTGTTGCTCACCTTCTCTTTGCCAACACTGTGGGGGACCCAGAGCCACGGTGTCGTAGACTCTGTAGGTGACACTCAGCCTTGTCCTTTTCAGTCTTCACCCAGGGCACCTGTCTTGGGCCGACACCCCGTCCCCATGGGCTCATTGTATTTTGTTCTTTCCAGTACAGTAAACATCTGCCACTTCCCTCACAGTCCTGGTCATGGAGACTAGAGGACAATGGAATGGGGACTGTCTCAAAGCCAGGGAGCTCAGGGGGAATCCCAAGGGTATGGGGCAAGAGCCACATTCCTCTTCACTCAGGCCCAGTACTCCTTTACCCCTGGGGGGCGCAGTGTCCCCCTCCCACATCCAGCAGTCTGCCATGCCCTTACCTGATGTCAGCCTGGAGGCCCTCTGGTAGAATACAGAGGGAACAATTAAGGGTCCTGCGAACACACATCAATTCTGGAACCTCCCAGATTTCTCCCCAGGCAACCTGGTGGGCCCCAGCCCCACCCCCTGGGCTTGTGCCCATCAGGCCATTTCCCGGAGTCTCTACTTTAAGCTGCACTCAGCATTAAGCCTTTTTATGCCATGAAGCAGGCACTTCGCAGTGAGGGCTGGCAGCTGGGGCACACCCAGCCTCCTAGGCCTCTGCCCTGCCCAGGAATGACCCCCTTCTGGGCATATGCTCCGTGACAGAGTTCATTGGGGTCAGGGAAAGCTTCCCGAGGAGGTGGCCTGAAAGGGCGGGGACCGCTGCTGAAGGAGATGGGGGAAGGCCAGTCAGTGGCAGGGGGGTGGGCCACAGGCTGTAATTCCTGAGAACACTGCCCTTGCCTGTCCCAGGCTGAAGTCCCACTTCCTTCTAGACCTGTTTCCCACTTGCCTAGTCAGTTCCTTCTGTGATCTTTGATTTCAGGGCGGAGGTTATGGGTGAAGGTGTCTGGACCAGGAAGAGGGACTGGGAGGGGAGGGTGAAAGGAGGCTGTGCAGGTGCAGCCCAGGCCAGCTCCACCTCTGCCTTGCTGCCTTCCTGGTTTGTACAGCGGGACTGGAAACCTGAATTTCTTGTGCCACAAAGGGAGAAGGGAGGTGGCTTAGGCTGTGGTCTGCATGGGGTGGAGCTGGTCTCACAGGCTGGGAGGGCTGAGGAGGGGAGAGGTGACTACAGGTACACAAGGCCATGCCCTAAGGCATGTTGACCAGGGGAGTGGTCAAACCTAGTTCTCTCGATGACCCCCACACAATTCCCCACACAATCCGGTTCTGCATGCTACTTTGTCCCCACCCCACCCGCAGGACCTGTCTGTAGTCCTAGTAGAACCTGCCAAGCTTTGCTAACTGTGGATGTGGGCAGAGTCAGGCCTGGGCACTGCCTTGGAGCTCCGGGGCTGGTGAGGGAGACCCAAAGGCAAACCCAGTGTGGTCAGGGATGGAAGGGCACATAGGAGGCCAGGTGTTATGTCAGAAGCAGCAGTGTCTCAGTGCGTGGCCAGACGCCGTCTAGGCCCTAGTCCCCATCTTCCTCCTGAGCCTCTTGCCTGCCAGCCCTCTCCATGCCTGCTGTCAGTCACTGCCTCCAGGCAGCCTCTTCTGGTCTTTCTCTGGCTCCTGCTGCCGCAGTTCTGTTCCTCTGGTTCCTTATCAAGGATCCTGCCTGTGGACAGAGACTTGCCCTAACTCATTCAGTGACCCATGTCTAGCCACTGGCAGTAGGACAAACACTGGTCTTGAGAAGGCTGGTCCCTTGATGGCAGGGGTGAGGGCCTGGGCTTCCCTTGACCTTTTGGTCTCATTGCTATATAGCAAAACCTCCTAAGCTGGGCTTAGGATAGGTGCGGGGAGATGGTGGCCTTGTCACTCATAAAACCTAGCCTACCCAGAGACTGTGACGCCAGACAGTTTGAGTTTGAGGCTCAGTTCTCCTCTTCCTATGTGGCTCTGGCAAGTGACTGGGCCTTGCTTTCCTCATCTGTAAGAGGGGCTGCAAACAGTGCCAGGGCTGTTTTGCACAGTGCCTGACTGCCTAGTCAGTTGCCTCTATGATCTTTGATTCCAGGAGGGAGGTGATGGGTGAAGGTGGCTGCACAAGGAAGAGGGGCTGGGGAGGGTGGAAGGAGGCTGTGCAGGTGCAACCCAGGCTGGCTCCACCTCCGCCTTGCTGCCTTCCTGGTTTGTACAGCAGGATTGGAAACCTGAATTTCTTGTTGTGCCACAAAGGGAGAAGGGAGATAGCTTGGGCTGTGGTCTATATCTGGTGGAGCTGGTCTCACAGACAGGTGCCCAGTCACTGTGAGCTGTTTCCTTGGTTCCTTTAGAGGTGCCCCAGGGTGGCATCTGGATTCCAGGGCAGACCCAGGTGCCACTAACCTCAGGTGGTTTCTTTAGGTTGGTGCTGGTAACCCAGAGCTTCCTCTGGCAGTGGGGACACACCCAGCTGCCTCCTTTTCCACCTGCACCCTCCTAGCTTTCCTGACCGCCCCCAGGTCTCCACTCTGCCGCAAGTCAGGGCAATGGAATACAGGAGCTCAACCACTGGGCTCCGTCTCTTAAGTGCTGGAGAAGTGTCTGGCTGGAGCTCTGTCCTAGGGTGTCAGGGCCAGGCTGGGTGGTTGGATGTGTCTGCCCCAGCCTGCAGCTCAGTGGGAAGGAGAGCCCTGGACAGGAGCCCAGCAGACTTGGGTTCTGTCGCCTTCACTTGTTTGCCTCATGACCTTAGATGTCGCTGCTTCCCTCTGGGCTCAGCCTTCTCTGTGGAATGGGGCAGTTGTGTCTCTGTCACAGGGCACTGCCTGGGAGGATCTGAAGTGGAGGGACACCTGGGAGTCACTTCCTGCTGCAGGATCTGGTGACCCTAGGCAATGGCTTTATCTCTCTTTCCATGGCACAGCGTGGCTGGGATCCTCCAGATACCAAGCTCCTTTCCTACCCACCATCCTGCCTCCTCTCTGGGCCTCAGAGAGGCAGCAGCTAAGTCATAGCTCCCTCTGGTCACAAGGCTGGTCTGGGTGTGATCAGGGCTGGGAGATAAGATAGGAGGGCCAGCCTCTGACTGTGCTTCCTGAAGGGGGTCCCCTGGGGACAGGATGAGAGCAGGCGACCTCACTGGCTTGCCCAGACCTATGCTCTGGGTCACTCTGCATTATCAACTGGAAGGGGCTCTCCTGACCTGGGGGGTTCTAGCCCATTCTCTGACACAGGGAGCCATAGGAGTCTCAGATACCTTAGGACCCTTGGGTACTTTGTCCCATTTTCCTTGCCAAGTGCCTGTCACATGGCAGGTGCCCAGTCATTGTAAGCTGTTTCTGTGGTTTTCCCACCCACCTCCATGGATGACTATTAATCTTTGCACAGGGAAGGGAAATGTATGCCCAAAGTCATACAGTGAGTAGGTAAATAGGAGCAGGAATTCGGGTTCCATCTTCCTGCCTCTGCCGCCCTCTGCTGGCTGTCTGCACTTAAACTAGCCCAGGAGCTCCTGCTGAAGTACAGGCAGACAGAGGGCAGCTGCCCTCCTGCTTGTGCCCTGTGGCTGGGGCATGATACTCAACCTCTGTAGGCCTCTGTTTCCACATCTGTAAAATGGGTATTTTTTCCCACCTCTGGGTGGAACCCAGGCCTGAGCAGGCGTGTCAGGTGTAGGGCCATGATAGGGATTGATTGTGGTACCAGTAGGATGCCTGGTACATGGAAGGCACATCCTAGTGTGTTTGCCTCCCACCCTCTGCTGTACCTGCCCTTTGGTGAGCAGTTACTCCCTCTCAACTTGGCAGAGTGAAGGTGCTGACGGGAAAGGAGGAGGGGCCTGCTGGACACAAGTGGTACATATGTGCTCCAAGGGGATGGGAGCCCTTCCCCCATGCCCAGCCCTGCACCAGTCTGGCCACTGGGCCCAAGTCAGGCACAGGCAGGGTACTTGGAGGCTCGGTAGGTGTCTGCATGGCTCTGCCCCAGGGCCAGAGGCACGGGTTGCACGAGGCCCACTCTGCTCCCCCTGCAGAGAACTGAGCAGCCCAGGGTCAGGCCTCTGAGTGGAGCATTAACAACTGTGGGAACACAGGGCGAACCCACCTTTCCAGGTTGTATTTGTGGTATGCAAGCCTCCCATGTAGGGCTGGGCGTAACATCCTAGTTCCTGGAAATTTAAATAGACTTTCATTCTCTTTGGGTCAGGCCCTGGGCTTGGCACTTTTCCACATAATGACTCCTCGCAAAGTAGGAATCATCAATCGCTCTTTAGAGATGAGAAAGTTGAGGCTCAGAGAGGGAACTGCAGAGTGAGGAGCTGGAATTCAGTCTCTGGTCTGAAGCTAAGGCCTGTGCTTTTCCCTCTCACACCCTCAGGGGGTTAAGGAAAAAAAACAACCCAGTGCATGAAGAGATAGAGGCCCTAGCCTGAGATCCTTAGGCAGATCAGGTGCAGAGGGCAGTTGGCCCTGGGCCTGCCTGGGCTGGCTCTCTCTTGGCGGACAGAGGAAGGGGCTTCTGGAAATTAGGAAGGGCTGGGCCTGAGAGCCCATGACTCACTTCCCTGCCTGGCCGCTGCCTGATCCTGGTTCCCTAGCAGCCCCTCTGGCTGTGCCTGCCAGCCTCTGTGGAAAACCAAAAACAAGGAGTTGCTGCCCCACGTAGGCATTGTTTGCTGCTGCCCTCTGACAAGTCACTGGCCCTTCAGCTCCCCACCCTCCTCTCACTTAGTGCCCATCTGTTGGTGCGACTTCAGTGTTTGTCATTTCCCTGCACCCCCATACCGCTTCCTAGTGACTGGGCCAGGGGCTTCCCAGGATGGGCACCATGGACTGTGGGTAGAAGAGTGAAGGGACTGAGCCCTTGCTGGGTGAGGTCAGGAGGAAGGCAGTGCCGGGGCCCTTCCACTGTGTTTGTCCATCTGCAAACCTTTGGCAGAAGAGCACCCTCTGTCCAGGGAAAGGGAAGGGATGCCCGGCAACCTGTGTGGGAGCAGGCAGGTCACATGGGGCCCTCTCATCTGCAGGGGAGGCAGGTGGATTTCTAGGCTGACAGTGAGGTCTCCTTTCTGCCATGGCAGGAATCCTTGTGCTCCTCGGCCCCTCACGTTTTCCCCTCACTTTCCCTGTAGGACATCTGTGAGGACCCCCGCCTCTTTGTGGATGGCATCAGCTCCCACGACCTACACCAGGGCCAGGTGGGCAACTGCTGGTTTGTGGCAGCGTGCTCATCACTCGCTTCCCGGGAGTCACTGTGGCAAAAGGTAAAGCCTGGTACAGAGTGCGCTGGGGGTGTGGGGGTGTTCATGCAGCCTGCGGCCCTCACTGCCAGACAGGTGCGGCCTGAATATGGCAGATGAGGCTTTCTGAAAGCTGATGCCGGGGTCCCAGCACTGGTTGAGCATCAGGATCTCCTTCTTTCACCCACCAGCTGAGGACCCCCAGGGTAGGTGCTAGGAATTTGTGCAGCTCCCAAGGTGATTCTGGTGCATCCTCTCCCTGCTGTTGGGGACTCACAGTGTCCCTGGAGCCACTTTGTAGATCACACATTTGTGAAATGTGGAAGCATTATGGAGATACTGCTAAGGAGGCTCTGGAGACCCCTGTCAGTCACTGTCCTTTGGGCCTCACTTTTCCCAGCTGCCCAGCAGGGGCAGTCCAGAGCATGCCCAGCTTCATAATTCCTGCTTCCAAGCTGCTGGTGTTCTGGTCCAGGGCTGAAGGGCTTGAGTTGGAAAGAACGGGCTCTGGTCCTTCCAGTCCATCTGTGGCGGTGCTCAGCAGTACTCAGAGCACCCTTTCTGGGGAGCTGGGAGCCTACAGTGGAGCTAGACCCTTTATCTCTGTCAAGGACAACAGATAGAGATGCAGGTGTTCCTTCTTCCTCATCCCACCCCTTCCCGCTTTCCCCAGGCAGGGACTAGCAGTGGCTTTAGAAGCACTGGGTGTCTGAGTGTCCCAGGCTGGCATTTGAGCCCCAGCCTTACCACTTGGTGTCTTTGTAAGGGGCCTGAGGTTAGTTACTCATCTGGAAAATTGCAAAATTAGAATGACCAGAGTGGCGGTCTCTCTGGGTGTGGAGGGTGAAACGAGATCCTGGGCTCCAAGTGCCTCCTGCAGTGTACTCACGAAGTGGTGCCAGTGTTGATTGCGAAGACTTGTAGAACATGTGGGTGCTCCTGTACAAGCAGGGCACAGGAGCAGAGTGAGGTTTTCTCCTCGTCCTCAGAGGCATCCCTCATCCATCAGAGGGAGCTGTGCCCTTGGCTGAGGTTGGCATTGTGGTAGGTGCCCTATTCTCGTGTCTCCACAGCAGGGGTATGACCCCACAAAGGTACCCCAGGGTGGACATCCCTGGGGCCAGTCCCTGATGGTCCTGCTATAAGGGTCCTTGGGGCCTTGGCAAAGGCACTACAGTAGCCTATTTCTGGGGCATCTGAGCTGAAAGGGGCCTAGCTGCAGGTGGGGTCTGAAGCAGGGGAACTCTTCTGGGCTTGGAGTCAGGGAGCCAGAAAGTAGGGACCAGCCCTACACTGGAAGGACAGTACCATTCCCTGACCCTCCCTGGGCCTGAAGGACCATGAGCAAAATGATTCCACATGTGGCTCTCTGAGGTCAGTGCTCCTCACCCCCCTCCTCTCCTGTAATTACTTGCCTGTTTATCTGTCATCTCCCCTCTTGAGGTGAGCTCCCCACGGGCAAAGCTGGCCCAACTTATATCTTCCTGCTGAGTCCAGCAGGGACCTGGCACAGAGAAGGCTCTGGAGAGTTTTGGGAATGGCTCCCTCTCCAAATTGTTGGGCCCAGCTGCTGACCAGCAGCTCCACACTGGCCTTGGTGCCCCAGACCTCCTGACTGCTCTGGGTCCTCCCCTGGGAGTGGGCTGGCTGGTCATCTGTAGGCGAGAGACTCTGCTGGCTGTGTGTCCCTCCCCCAGCCTGGCCCCAGGGACTTCCTGATGCAGCTCCCCAGCTGGCCAGTGGGAGAGCCACCCGGGATTCACGGCAGGAGACCTGTCTGTGATGCCATGCCACCTTAGGCAGGCCTGTGTTTATCTTTGGGCCAAAGGTCTCCACTGTAGGGCCTCGGGGCACCTGGCATGACTGGTCATGGAGGCTGCCAGGAGCAGGGGCCAATCTCCAGCAACTTGGGTCCCCGGGGAGCTCAGTGCTCTTGGCTAATTGCACTCTGCCTCCTGCGCTGCTGTGGCGATAGCCCCTGGGTCCTGGAAGGAGTGGGCCCTGGGGAGCTCATTACTGTGCCTAACCTCCTCTTCTGTCCCCACTGGAGGCCCTGTTTGTTGTCACCCCTCACCTTGTGGGCCTGTTGCCCTTCAGGGCCTCCCTGCCTCACCCTGTTTTCTGTATAGAAGGGCAGTTGGGGCTGTTCAGCACCTCTGCCCTGTCCCCTCACCCCCACTCTGGGGACACATCAGAATCAGGGTCACCACACCTTAAACATATGCTCCTCCAGGAAGCCACCTTTATCCCCTGGTCCTTGAGGCCACCTGGGGTTTGTGCATATAAGATTTGAAGCCACCCAGACCTGGGTTTGGTTTTTGCTGAGTCCCTTGCTACTTGTGTGTTGACTTAGGGCAGGTCCCATTGTTTCTCTCGTCCTCAGTGTAAACTTGACCTTCCCAGCTCCCAGCATTGTGGGAAGATTAAAGGAGCCTGAGGAGGGCAAGCCCTTGGCCTTTAGTGGCCCTCTGCACTCGGTAATTCCTCCCCTGTCCGTCCTTGGGCTCCCACCTAGCTCTCTGTCCTGCCAGACACTTCTTGGCAGTGGACCTCCCTATCCGAGGGGATCCCTAGTGAGGGCATTATGGCCTCCTGACTTGACTGTGTGCTCCCTGAGGGCCAGGCCATGGACTTCAGGAGACCAGGTTTATGCACCTGAAATCAGGATGTGACAGTTTGGCTGAGCATTGCCTTCAGCTAGACCTGGCCTGGTCTCAGGTAGACCCAGGGTCCCTGCAACCTCACCTCCCTGAGACCTGGTACAGCTCTGGGCCTGGAGGCAGGACTGATGCCTGCTCTGAATCAGGTGTGTCTGGTCCTGGGCTTGGGCCCAGGCCCTGGAAGAGTCAAGCCTCTGACCCAAGAAAGCATGGGGGTGGCCAGAGTCCCAGTTGAGTGTCTGGGGAAGCAAAGGCTAAGGTGGGGCAGGGCCTAGAGGGCATGTGGGAGCAGGGCCAGGCTGTCTTTTAGTTCCATTTAAGCACGTTTCCCACTCTGTCTCTGCCCTTGTTATGTGGGGAATTCACGCTCTTCAGTTACTTGGCAATTCAGTCACCCTGTGTTAGTTGGGCACCATGGAAGATAGTGATGACAGAAGATTTGTAAAAGTACAAAGTAAAAAAGAGCCTAAGGTTGTCATTATTCACAGAGTCCACATGAAGGGTTTTCTATATTTCCTTCTAGTCTTTTTTCTTTTCTTTTCTTTTCTTTTTTTTTTTTTGAGACAGGAGCCTCAAGCTGTCCCCCTGGGTAGAGTGCCGTGGCATCTCAGCTCACAGCAATCTCCAACTCCTGGGCTCAAGTGAGTCTCCTGCCTCAGCCTCCCAAGTAGCTGGGACCACAGGTGCCCGCCACAATGCCAAGCTATTTTTTCATTGCAGCCATCATTGTTGTTTGACCGGCCAGGCTGGATTCGAACTCGCCACCTTGGGTGTACGTGGCCAGCGCCTTAGCCACTTGAGCCACAGGCGCCAAGCCCTAGTCTTTTTTCTATTTGAAGTTAAAGAGAGTTTTTTTGCTTGGTTGGTTTTGCTGTTTATATGCAAAAATTAGCAATCACGTGTGCAAGTTTGGAGTTTGCACTTCTCTGTATTCCTACAGCCTGCCTTCCAGCCTTTGGTGGGTCTGTGGACATCATCAGGTCCAGCCCCCACCTGCAACCTCCTACTCCTTCCTGTCTCCTTGGCCACAATCCTTGATGCACCTCTCCTCCAGGTGTCCGTCTTTCCCCCTCCCCCACTGGCCTTCCTCTGGCTCCCAGCACCTCACCCTCTACCTTCAGTCTCTTGCAAGTTGGTGCCTCTCTGCCCGGGTGAAACTAGGCTCTCCACAGGGGCCTTGTGCCGTGGGTCCTCATCCCTCAGGGTCCAGAAATAGGGGTTCTTCTTCCCCTGTGCTGCTTCCAGATGTGACTCCCTTGTGTACACGCTGGCTCCTGCCCACCACTTGGCCCCCCTCCCCAGCCCACTGTAGTGCTGTCCCCTGCCAATCAGTGGTCCCGGATGATCACCCAGGTACAGGAGGCCTGCCACCTCTATTTCCCCACGGGCTTTTCGTTTCCCAGGGATTACTGTGTCTGTGTGCCAACACCCTGCCGTCTTCACCCTCACCTTGTTACTGTGGTCTTAGTTCTTGGTTTCATCTCCAACAGCCTTCACTTTCAGCCACCTTGATCACTTGCTGCCATAGCCCTAGCTTGGAGCTAGAACTGCTCTCCCTGGAGATCTTTAGTCAATGGCTCCATCTCTCTGACCTTATCTCCCAGGCCTCTTGCTCCCTCCCTAGCCCTTACACGTCTGTCCCTAAACCTCATTTTGGCCCCAGCCAGTGCCCACGTACTGTCTCCCTACCTGTCCACCTTCCTCTTGTCATCCTTGGGCCTCATGGTCCATCACTTCATTCGTTCCCTCGTCAGTTGTCCATTCATTTAGCATGCACCTCCAAGGCCTCTGTGTGGCATGGCCTGTGATGGCTGCTGGCTTATCACACCACAGGCAAACACTAAGCAAATCTACAAATAAAAAGCAAAATGCAGTGCTGGGAAGGATAGAAACACCTCTTTCCTGTGGAGCAAAGAGAAGCCCCACTGATGTACTTAGCTTCCATCTAGTAATTGACTGTGCTAGACCTTTCAGATTGTTTTCAGTTGTTACATCTTAGCCTGTGACTCTGTCCTCTTTCCTGTGTGTGGCATGTTGTGGCACAGGCCTCTTTCCCCACCCCCCATGCACAGCTACATTCACAGTATACTCCATTCACAGTATACATTCACACACTCCAGTATACTCTTCCATTTGTCCGTATATAATAGCTGAGCTCCTGACAGGCACTGGGGATAGAGGCGTTTGCCAGATTTTTCCTCGGCCTTAGGTATCCTGGGGGGAACTGAAGTTCAGTGTAGGTAGAACAACTGGTGGGATTTTAGTAACAGTGAAATCTGGTCCTATGGCTACTGTGTTTAGGGTAGAGGCAGGGCTAGTAGGCCAGAGCCCTTTAAAGTCAGATTCTCAAAGCACACCCTGGGACTAGTAGTGTGAGTGTCACCTGGGAGGTTGTTAGAAATGCAGGTGTTCAGGCTCATCAGAGGCCTGTTAAATAAACAACTCTGGGATGGGGGCCAGGTGATTCTGATGTTCAAGTATAAGAAGCTGGGGTGTAGGTGAGAGGTGATGTTGGCTGGGCTGAGGTCCTGGCAGTGGGAATGGAGGGGAAAGGTCCAGGCTATTTGAGAAGTAGATTTGACAGGCCTTGGCACTTGGGTGTGGAAGAGTCAAGGGTGGCCCCGTGGTTGGCTTGGGTGACTTCAGACATGAAATCAACAGGGCCCCCTCCGGCCTGCACTCTCCCTCCACTCCTGACAGCCTTCGCCTCTCCTCTGTGCCTCCGGTGAGCGCACACTGCCCTCTGCTCTCCCGGACACTGCATCTGAAGTGCTCCTGTCTTCATGAGCAGGCAGCTCCCAGCTGTCCCTGGTAGTCAGGGTGGTTGCCACAGCAGTTGACATCAGCATTCTGGTCTCTGTGGAGCCTGCCACCCTCCTGTCTGCCCACAACACCTGCATTATTGCTTCTGCAAGGAGCAGAGACAGGCAGGTGGGGCCTCTCACACCCCCTGTTTTAAGAACTGGGTGGGGCTGAGAAGGGCCAGTGGCAAAGAGGGGAGGGTAGAAGGGGAGGTGGGGCCCCCCTCTGGTGGCCTCTTCTCTTGGCAGCCAAGGCCCCAGCCCACTTGGCTCCTTGACGTTGGCGGGAGCAGTAGCAGCAGCAGCAACAGCAGCAGCAGCAGCAGCACTTGGGCTATGGCGGAGGATGGACCGCAGCAGCCACAGCTGGACATGCCGCTGGTCCTGGATGAGGATCTGACCAAGCAGATGCGGCTACGTGTGGAGAGCCTGAAGCAGCGTGGGGAGAAGCGCCAGGATGGCGAGAAGCTGCTACGGCCAGCCGAGTTCGTGTACCGCCTAGATTTCATCCAGCAACAGAAGCTGCAGTTCGACCGCTGGAACATCGTGCTGGACAAGCCAGGCAAGGTCACCATCACGGGCACCTCTCAGAACTGGACACCTGACCTCACCAACCTCATGACTCGCCAGCTGCTGGACCCCGCAGCCATCTTCTGGCGCAAGGAGGACTCGGAGACTATGGATTGCAACGAGGCGGATGCCCTAGAGTTCGGGGAGCGTCTGTCGGATCTGGCCAAGATCCGCAAGGTCATGTACTTCCTCATCACTTTTGGTGAGGGGATGGAGCCCGCCAACCTCAAGGCTTCTGTGGTTTTTAACCAGCTCTGATGGCAGCTACTTGCTGCTGCCCCTCTTCTTGCCCACCTGCCCTCTCCCCTGCCTATACCTCCTGTCCCCCAGGTGTGTTTTGAGGGACATTCTTCTAGTTGCTCAGCCTGTACCTGGCTTGGCCTGAGGCCCCCTGAGTCCCATGTCCTTCCTTCTCTCCTTTTCCTTGGTGCCAGCACTCCAGCTCACAGGAAGAAGATTTCAAGGTTCTGTAGTCTAGAAGCTGGACTGGTTGTCGCTTTTGCTGCTGCTGCTGCTGCTGCTGCTATAAACTGTAGGGGCCTGGCCGGGGCTAGTGTGGGCAGGTGGGGAGGCTTCTCTCTGCCTCATTGTGAAGAAGAGAGAGAGAGACCAAAAAAGAGAGAACGAGTGATCCAAAGAACTAGCCATCCATCTTCCTCCAGAGATGGGGAGATGGAAACAACAGGAGCAGTCTCCCTGGGGAACCCAGAGAGCAGCCTTGCTGCCCAGCTGGCTAAGTGCCCTTCGCTGAAGCCTGTGTCAAGATGTCAACACCCAGCCCAAGGACCGTGGAAGGCGCTTCTCCCGGCACCAGCCTGGTGTGGTCCCACGATGCCTCAGCCATCCTCGGGATGTGGGGCAGGGTTGCTGTGTGGGTAGATTAGGCAGTGGGGAGTGGCTGCACCCTGGAGGCTTGCAGACTGGGCTCTGGCTCTTTAGGGGCATGACTTCAGGGGTGAAGTGGAGGGGGACACATGAAGAGTCCCATGGAGATCTGTCTATGTATGTAAATGTATATATTGAGAGAGAGCATGCTATATTTATACGGATGTGTTCTGGAAGTCTGGCCTATGAACAAGTCTGATTTTAGTTATCTGTTGTATAATCGCTACTGGTTCTTGGGTGGCTCTTAGCAGGGGCTTGGTCTTGATGACTTGGGACAACTTCCTGAACTAGGATACTCTGAGGTTCATATGGTGAAGCAAGGAGCAGTTTAGTAAAGGGGTTCCTCTGCCAGGGAAAGCTTGATAGAGGGATTCTAGGGCCCAGGAGTTGGACACAGTGGTTTCCCTGGTGTCCCCTACTGGGAAGTCTGGCTTTTGAGCTCACAGGTCAGGGACAGCAAGTGTTTCATCCCAAAACATCTTTTGGCATTTCTTGGGCTTCTTTAATGGAGCTGAGGAGCTGTAGTGGGGGAGGCCTGGTGGGCAGTTATGATGGCTGATGGTCAGAAGGGGCTGGGGGTGGCAGTGGGGTGATGGCAGAATACAGCCCTCTGAGGTCATCAGGTGGAACCCATTCTCCAAACAGACAGGGAAAGAGGGGCACAATCATCAGCAAACTCAGTGCTGGCCCCAAACCTCATTCCCACTCACACTGCACAGGCCCAGTGAGCCCCCTTTGAGCCAGGGGACTGACCTGCCACCTGACATCAGCAAATGCCCCCAACACCCTGTTTCAAGGCCAGCCCTGTTTTGTTCCTGGCCAATGAGGGACAAAATGCCCATGACATTTGTTCTCAAAAAGCAGAGCCAGTGAGAAACAGATGCACCAAGGACTGGAGCTGGGGCTGCTGGGGGTGGGGGCAGCAAGCCCCTACCTTGGAGGCATGTGCAGGAGATTCTTTTGGTAGGAGACTGGCTGTGGGGCGAGCTCTGGTCCTTTCTCAACTCACAGCTCTGGGGCCTGTTCCGGGGAGTTCTTGGAACTACGCTGCCTGCCTTGTTCTCTGCTACGACTGCAGAAGCCAGCCTGCCTTTTGCCTCTCTCCTTGACCTCTCCCTGCAGCTCTGGGACCCTCTTAGTCCAGACTGCCTGTCCCTCACACTGCTTCATCCTGTCTGCCCCTGGGGGCTGCGTGCCTCTGCTGTGCCTGCTGTGGGTCCCCAATAAAGCCCATGTGTCCTCTCCTCAGTGGTGTGCAGTCTCTTGCTATGAGTCCCTCTCCCACCCTCTCCCCACCAGGAGGCCTGTCTGGTTTCTACCCCCTGGCCTTGAGCCCTTTCCCGCACGCCCCAGTCCTCATCCCACACCTCCAGAGATGAGGCCCACTATAGTCTGTGGCTGGTCAAGGCCAGGATTGGGTTTTACTGGGTTTCTCTGTGCCAGAAACCACCTCCCCTGTTTCTCCATAGCTTCAGATCTGCCTCTCTGGAAGGTGTAGAGAGAACCATGCTGAGCCACAGGGAGGTGCCAGGTTTAGTCTAGTCTCTGTCACCAAGTTGCTATGTGTCCTCAGGCAGCCCCAGACCTCTCCCAGCCTCCGACTGTGTAGAGGGAACAACCTGGTTCTGTGAAATCCCTTCTAGCCTTCCCTCTGGGGTTACCGAGCCCATGACCGATGGGGCTATGTTGGGCACTGACACAGGCCACATCCTCTGGCTTCCCTGTGGTCTACAAGGCTCTACACAGAGGGCAAGGAGGAGTTGAGTTTTGGGTGTGGGTGGACCAGGCTCTGGGCCAGTAGGTCTGTGGCCCCATGACACTGGTCCCCAGGAAGGGCCTGCTACATGCCACTACCCCACATGAGGGCCCAGACTAGGCAGCTCCTCCCTGGAGACAGGTTGATCCCTGCCTCAGAGGCCACGCTTGTGGTTTTCCTTGGGAATGAACTGCTTCAAACACCCCAATCCAGCCAGGACTCAGTCCTACAGAGCAGCTGCGGCCACCATGTTTCCCTTCCCCCTGCGTAGCCCCCCACAGCATCCACAGAACCTTCCCAGCCTGCATCTGGTTCTCAGGAGTCTCTACTCCCCAACATTTCGCTTCTGAGCTTGCTCTCCAGACACCCCTGGAGCTGCATGGGCTGGGGTGAGGGGGTCAAGGCAAAGGACCCAGCCCTCCTGTCCCTCATGTAACAGTAGGGGCCTGGCCCTGTCCCCAGAGTGCAGGGAAGGGGACATGAACCACAAGGTGAAGAGACCTGCCTTATTTCCTGAGCTCTGCCCCCAGAGAGGCAGTGTAATGTGGGGGCATGGGGCCCAGCCCCTCTACCCCACCCAGCTTCGTGACCCTGGGGGACCTCAGAGTCTGTTTCCTCATTTATGAGTTGGGGCTAATGGTAGTGCCTCCTTCATAGGGCTGTTGTGAAGATCAAATGAGTTAATGTGTTAGTAAAGGGCTTAGCTCCTCAAAGCTGGCACACGGGCACCTGCTCTGGGTTTGTCCCTTACTTCCCCGTCACCATAGAAATGTGGTCTCACTTCTCACAGTTATTTGAAGTGGGTGGTGGTTAGGAGTCTAAGGTTCTGAGAGGTAAAGTGAGTTGCGGAGGTGACACAGCAGGCCAGTGTTTGGACAGCAGGGGTGTGGGATGCAGAGATTGGCTGCTGCTAGGCCTGGCTCTCCTGAGGCATTCAGGAGAGACACGTTCTTCACCACCATCATCAGGATCAGGATGGCCCACCGAGGGGAACTTTAGCCCTCACAGTATAACTGGGCAGCCATAGGCCCGGGGGAGGGGCTACATCAAGGCTGGGAATACCTGCACAGATCTCTCACTAGCCCCTTTGCAGCATGTCAGCCACCTTGGTCTCTGTGATGAGTCAGGAGGGCTCTGCTCCCCAAGGAAGCAGAGGTGGCCAAGGCCTTCCTGGCCTCTTCCATTTATGGTACCCCAAACTTGGGGGCTTTGTGACTCTTGAAATTATAAGCTGAGAATTTAGGAATCTCAGAGACTCAGAACCAAAGACCCATGAAGTTCTTGTGGCTCACTTTGTCCAACTTGGGTGACACAGGAAACCCCCTGTAGGCACTCGCTCATTCTTCAGCCCTACCAGCATGGTTTAGAAGTGTTCTGCGCTGGCCCCTCTGGGTTCCTGGAAATCTGAAAGTTCACTCCCCATAACCCACATCCACGCATGGACTTACACAAACACACAGTTCCTGAGCAGTGCCGTCCTCGCCTCTCTGCTGCAGCTGGGCAGAGTCCTGCTTGCCACTGCCCTAGGAGGATTTGAGTTCCAGTTTTGAGCTCAAACCACTTGGGTACAGGTGGCAGTCCCCAGGGTAACCCCAAGAGCTAGGGAGACTAGGGGTGCCAAGATGTGCCCATGAGGGGGCCCCTGAGGTTTCTGGGCCTGTTCTGTGATGGGTGGCTATTAATGGATCGCACCCCAGGGTGGGTGTGAAGGAGGTTCCAAACCCCACGTGGTCCTTGCATTGGTACCAGGTCAGTCCGAGTAAGTAAGCCAAGTACCTTCTGAGATTTTCCTTCCTCCTCTTGGGAAGGAGGTTGACCAGGTCAACTCAGCTCCCACCCAACCCCAGGGTTTTCAGACTGTTGTGTGAATGCACACACATGTACTCATGTACCAGCATGGATGACCCCTTCCATGTGCAAGTCCTGGAAGTGGGGTAAGTAGATGAGAAAACGGAGGCTCAGAGAGGTGGCTCCGTTGAAACTTAAGTCCCTGCCACCCACTGCGGTTGGTCATGTGGTATTGTGTATAGGTCACGGATCAGGGGCCATACTGTGGCCAGCATTGGCTATTTTCCTCCCAGAATGACTAGTCAGCTTTGGAGCTAGGCAAGGCTCAGGGCTGCTTGCTGGAATCTGAGGATGAGTCCAACTTATCTCCCACCCAGGAACTTCTCCAGTGATCAGGGAAAAGAGAAGGAGCTGCCTGACAGTACCTGGGGCAGGGAGGCCCCTGAGAGCAGCTGCTCAGCCAGCCCCTGAGGCGTGAGGGAAAAGGACATGGGCAGAGGGAGCCACATATGTGCAGGGTTGAGGTGGCGTGAAGCATCATGGGTGTTTACTAGTAGGTTGTGGTAGATTCCTGTAGTCCCAAAGGGCTGAGGCTGAGAGCTGCCAGGCCAGGCTGCAGTGTCTGTGGTGATGGGCATTTCAACCACAGCAGCACAAGCGGAGAGTGCAAGGTAATGAGCTCCTTGTACCCAGCCCTTGGCATCAACAATTGTTGACTCATGGCCAATCTTGTCCTCCAGACAGAGTATCATGTCTGTAAGTAAACATTTCTCTCTGCCTCTCTGAAAGACAAGGATTCAATAAAAAATAAAATAACCACATTACCAATATGTAACTGTAATATTTTAAAGTAATTCCCTAATATATCATCAAATAGGCAATAAGTGTTCTAATTTCCCATTTGTCATAAATATACATACATTTTACAGTTTGCTTATTTGAATGAGATCCAAATAAAAGTCCACTATTGTAGCAATAGGTTGATTGCTCTTTCATCTTTTGTGTGTGTGTGTGTGTGTGTTTCCAGCTTATTTATGAAAGAAACCGAGTTGTTTGTCCTGTGGGATTGACCACTGTCTGGATTTCATTGCCTGCATCCTGTTGGTGGCTTTTAACACGTTCTTTGTCCCTTGCATTTGCCATAAAATAGAATTTAGCTCTAGAGGGTTGATATGGTTTAGGTACAAATGTTTTTTGACTTGACTGTTCTGGAAGCACGAAGTTATCTCTGTACCTCTCTCTTTTCTGATGTTAAAAGTGATCGGTGATCATTACCGATTAATTAATAGCCTCTGCTAGTGACTATAGTGTTGCTGCAAAAGCTTTTTGTGAGGCTTAGGCATTACCATTAATTCTTCAGTGGTTACAAAATGGTGTTGGTCTAATGTTAATCATTTCTTCTTCCTGTATTGGCTGGAATTCTTTTCCAGATAAAGACTTCCTTTCGTCTGCTATTTGATTACCCTCGGGAACAGTTGGTATACAAAAGCAAGATAAATGCTTGATTCTTTCAATTTCCCAGTTTCAAAAACTCGAGCTGAAAAACCCTCCTCCAATAATGACAAAGTATTTGTTTTTGTTAAGTATCATTTTGATCCATGACTTTGAATATACTTGATGTATATTCCATTGCAGTTATTATCCTCACAGATGCTCAGATTGGCCCATCTTTCACCAGTGGAACCTCTTCCTGCTGGTCCCTGAATCTTTCGTCCTGGCCCTAGGAGCCTGGGATGGCTTCCTTGATGGCATGTCCAGATATGGTTTGGGAAGTTTTTTGGTAGGTGTGCTCCTGTGGCTGGCAGCAGAGAGAATGAGAGGCAAGAAGGCTGGCCTAGGGCTCCAATGGCTGATACAGGAGGGCAAATTAAGGCCCTTGAGGACCCCTGACTCTACATCCAGGCCCTGGAGCCTCATTAGCTACTTCTTGAGCCACAGAAGGCTCAGAGCCAAGCGCTGAGTTTGGCTAATGATCCTCCTGAGGCCCCAGCAGCACCTCCCAGCACCCTGCCAGGGCTGTCCCCTCTCCCTCTTGCGCAGTCCAGAGCATTCAGAGCAGGGCAGGGTGGGGGCAGTGCCCATGTTCTCAGCTTAGGACTGCCTGTTGCTCTGTGCCCTTGGGAGCTGCTTGCTTCTCTGAGGACCTCAGCCTTCCCTCCTGTGCAGTGGGGACAGTAACCCCCACCCTGCATGTGGCCCATTTTTGATACCGCTTTCTGTCCTGACAGAAAAGTGGGGAGAGAGCATGAGGAGTCAGGGCAGGGGCTGGCTGGTCATCATTACTTAGAAAGGACACAGACATGGACATGACTAAAAAGGGTCATAAGGAGGTCAGGGAAAGGAACCAGCCAGTCCTGAGCCCTTGCTGGCTTCTAGACAACAGTGCTCAACTGTGAAGCCATGGGTTTGAATCCTGCCTCCCTCACCTGTGCCCCTGGGCAGCCGTCTGCTAGTGACTATAGTGTTGCTGCAAAAGCTTTTTGTGAGGCTTAGGCATGAAACAGTAACAGCCTGGCCGTGCACCTCACGGGCTCCATTAGTGGAGGCATTGCCTCTCCCTGTGGTTAGCGTTTTCATTTCCTTGGTCTCAGATGTCCCACTAGGGAGCATTTCCCTTTGCCAACATCCCTGTGATGGTTAGAGGTGCGTAAACAGAAGCATCCTTAATGAGTGTGGGGGTGGGAAGTGACTGTGGCATCTGGCTGAAGTCTGTGTGCTCAGGATGGTGCAGGCCTCCTGGTGCCTCTTGAGCCCCTCCGCCTGATAGCTGGGTGCCCACCCCTTATATGTGGGTGGTTTCCTTCTAACAGGAGGTGATTGTGGTCTGGATGGGGCTCAGCCCCACTTGGTCCCTTGCCCAGAGGGCCAGCATGACCTGGCAGGGTGAGGTGTTTTCCCTGCCCTGTCCACCTCCTGCTTCTCAGGTTGCCTCTCTTTGTCTTCATGTGCCTGGGGGTTGCCCTCTGCCAGTTCTCAGGGTGCTGCTGCTGGCCTCCCTGGTAGGGCCCACTGCGCCCTTCCTCCCACCTCCGTGCATGTGCCCTGTGTCAGCCTCTGCACTTTGCCTGCATGTCGGCCTCTCTCACTAGACTGGGAGCCTCTTGACGTCAGGGACTGTGATTCATCTGGGTCCTTAGTGCGCAGCGTGTGGCTGGGCAGACCTGGGTTTGAATCCTGGCTCCAAAGAACAAGTGTATTTTCTAGCTGTGTGTTCCTGGACAAGTTATGTGCCCTCCTTGAGCCTCAGTTTTGTCATCTGTAAAGTAGAGATGGACATAGGGTGATTGTGAGAATTAAATGGAGATAATCCATGGCTGTCACAGGCATGGGACCTGGCATTTCCAAGATGCTTCAAAATAATAAATATTATTGGAGTGCAAATAATACCATGTTTCCCCGAAAATAAGACACTGTCTTATATTTATTTTTTCTCAAGAAGATATACGAGGGCTTATTTTCAGGGGATGTCTTCCTCTCCGCACCGAAATGCATGGCTTGTCTATGCAGATACGCTGCATAGCCACGCCCATCATTAGGTCTTATTATGGGGGTAGGGCTTATATTTAACAAATGCATAGAAATCCTGCTAGCGCTTATTTTTTGGGTAGGTCTTATTTTAGGAGAAACATGATATCTGTTAATTTGTTTGTTCAACATGTGTTTGCTAAGCATACTGTCTGGGCCGGGGTAAGGCCTGGACTGGGTGTTGGGTGTATAGCAATTACCAAGACTGATACAGCCCTTCCCTCACAGAACTGACATTCCAGTGATAGAATCAGACATTGAGGTCAATGTAACACAGCTATTAATTATAACTCAGTAAGCTAAGTCTCTCAGATTAGAGGGTCCAGGGGCCACTTTGAAGAGGCAGGGAGGGCTTTCTAGAGGATAAGGATTGACACTGAAGGATGAATGGAAGCCAGCTGGGTGAAGAGGAGGAGGATGAGCAGGTGTCGAGTTCCTGACCAGAGAAACCCTGGAGCAGAGAGGAGCAGGTGGGGGCTGTTGTAGGGGAGGTAGAGAAATAAGGCTGGAGGAGCACATTAGGTTTGGGCCTTATTTTCCAGGGAGGTGACAGAGTCAGGCTAGTTTGCTGCTGTGTGGGGCAAGGGCAGAGGTAGCCGCAGATGCTGTTGCAGTGTTCCAGGGCAAGGAGATGGGAGATTGGGCCAGGGTGGTACCAGGGGGATATAGAGGAGGAGACGGTTTCAGGAGAATGTAGCTCAGATCCGTCTGATTGGATGGACAGAGGGCAAGTGATGAGGCCACTGTGGCCTCCAGCTTCTTGGCATGGGCCGAGTGGGTGAAGGGTGGCACCATTCAGCAGGAAGAAACTGGTGGTGGATATATGGATAGATGTCTCCGGGGAGGATGCAGGAGGCAGAATCTTAGAAGGACATAGCTGGAGGGAGCCTAAGGAAGCCTCCAACCCCGGCAGAGATGGGGTGAGGCCCCGAGATGAGGACTCACCCAGCACTGGTTTGTGGCAGAAATGGGACTTGAAACCAGTATTCCCTTCTGCTCTGATTCCCTGGAGGTGTGCACCCCATTTCCTTAGGAAGCCAGATGTGCCCTTCACTGTGTCCCCATCCTGCCCCTGCTCCCCCAACTCAGGTCATCCCAGACTGGAAAGAGCAGGAGTGGGACCCTGAGAAGCCGGACGCCTACGCGGGCATCTTTCACTTCCACTTCTGGCGCTTTGGGGAGTGGGTAGACGTGGTCATCGATGACCGGCTGCCCACGGTCAACAACCAGCTCATCTACTGCCACTCCAACTCCCGCAACGAGTTCTGGTGTGCTCTGGTGGAGAAGGCCTATGCCAAGTAGGTGCCAGCAGTGGGCAGGGGAGGGTGGCAGTTATGGGCTCCACGCGGTGTTCCTTTAGACAGGGCCCCAGGCGCAGAAAAGTGAGGGGCTGGTCAAGACACACAGTATTCTCAGAGCCCAGGCCCGAGGGCATAGCCCTCTGAGCTGACGCTGGGTGCGGTGGAGACCTGGACTCCAAGAGGGGAGGAAAGGTTACTTCATACAGAAAACTGAGGCCCAGGCAGGAGTCCTGCAGGTAGCTAGGGCCCCCTCGAAGCCACTGAGCTGCCACTGACCTTGGTGCAAATTCCTCTTCTCCCCAGCCAGGGGCCTTTGTGTTTTGTTTTTTGTTTTTGTTTGTTTTTTTTTAAGAACAGTGATTATTTTCACAGAGTCATATTCACTAATTTTTTTTTTCTTTTTTTTGAGACAGGGTCTCATTCTGTCACCCTGGCTTGAGTGCCGTGGTGTCATAGCTCATAGGAACCTCAAACTCTTTTTTTTTTTCTTTTTTTTTGAGACAGAGCCTCAAG
>NW_003852396.1:25341965-25364253 GCF_000181295.1 Otolemur garnettii | reverse complement strand
CCACCTTAGGTGTACGTGGCTGGCGCCCTAGCCGGCCGAGCTATAGGCGCCGAGCCAAGACATACTATTTCTTATTTTAACTGTAAGTTACATTCAGTGGCATTAATTTCATTCGCACTGCTGTGGGCCATCACCACCATCTACACCCAGAACTTTTTCATCATTCCCAACAGGAGCTCGGTACCCATTAAACAGTGACCCCCTCTCCCAAGCTCCTGGGAGCCTCCATTCTCCTGTCTGTCTATGAATTTACCTATTCTAGGTCCCTCATATAAGTGGAATAAGCAGAAGGATGTTGACTTAGCATAATGCTTTCAAGGTCCATCCATGTTATAACATATACCAAAATTTCATTCCTCTTTATGGCTGAAGAGTATTCCACTGCACGTCTATGTATATGTACATTTGTATGTGTATATATCTGTGTATGTCATAGTCTGTTTATCCAGTCATCTGTTGGTGACACCTGGGTTGCTTCCACCTTCTGGCTATTGTGAATAATACTGCACACACGCGTGTGCAGATGTCTGAGTCTCTGCTTTCCGTTCTTTTTAATAGACACCTGTGTGTGGATCGGTTTTTGGTGAACTGCCAAACTGTTTTCCATAGTGGCTGCACCATTTTATGCTTTGTTTGTTATATTATTGGCTTTTTAAGTTATAAAATAAATGCCTGCCTATTGCAGCAAATCCAGAAAGTATAGAAAACCATGAAGGAGCTAACGAAAGTCTCCCATACTCTTGCAATTCTTCCAGCCCCCTGCTTTCTCCTGCCGTGTTTTGGGCCATCCGATTTCCTGGGGCTCCTTCACTGTCGGTGAACAGCTTGGTTCATGGCAGCTCAAGGCCCTACTCCTGCTCTGTACCCAACCTCTCCCGCCCCTGGCAACTCTCTTAACATCTCTGGTGCACTTTTATTTGTAGGTAACTTTACAAAGCCTGTGTTGCTGTGCTGTGGGCATGTATTCTCCACAGAGCGTGTAGTGCTGTATCTCTCACTCCGCTTCTCTCATTTGCATTCAGCACTATGCCTTGATCACCGCAGGCCTTTTCCTGCTCATTTCAATAAGCAGCCTCCACTGTGTACCCAGCATCGTGTATGTCACACATGGTAGATGCTTAATAAATATTTTAAATGAGTTGTTTAAACATACTTGGATTCTGACCGTGCTGCTTTTTCAAACATAATAAGCCCTCACTAGCGTTTTCCCACCACCACGGGGAGGCTTTCCCAGTGATTTTCCCCATGGCTACTTAGTGTTCCGAGTATAGACGCAGCACAAGTTTTACAAACCAGTTCTCTATTGCTAAACATGTAGGGTACCTCTGCTTTTATATCATTATAAATCATGGTACTTATCCAATATTAGGGTGTAAAAGAAATATGAGGTAATGCTTTTGAAAATATTGCTGTATGTTTGGACATTTAATTTGCGCAGGTGGAGCTGCTAAGGCTTAGGGCAATGTGAGCCATAAGATGGTGTGTTTCAAAAGAAAAGAAAAAGACAGTGTGTTTTAGTGGAACAAGTACTGGCCCAGGAATTAAGACCTGGGTTCTAGTGTTGGCTTTGCTGTGGCCTGCTGTGTGACCTTAGTAGTTTGTTTGACCTCTCTGAGTTTCAAAAATCAAAAATGTAAGATGAAGAATTCAGACCTGCTGGGGAGCGTGAGCTGGGAGTCCTTTCCACATTGCTCCCCAGGCTGGCGGGCTGCTACCAGGCGCTGGATGGAGGCAACACGGCAGATGCTCTGGTGGACTTCACGGGTGGTGTTTCCGAACCCATCGACCTGACTGAGGGTGACTTTGCCAGTGATGAGAATAAGAGGAACCAGCTCTTTGATCGTGTGTTAAAGGTGCACAGCCGGGGAGGTCTCATCAGCGCCTCCATCAAGGTGAGAACACAGGCAGATCCTGGGGTGGCTCCTCCCCTTCACTCATCTGACCAGGATGGGAGGTGGCCTGATATACCAGGCCAACCCATGCCCAGTCAGCTCTTAAAGCTTGACCTTCAGTCTCATAGGGGAGTGGAGAAATTGGAAGGTGCAACTCCCTCCCTAGTGCTGGGCAGTACAAGCTGAAGGCCACTGTGCTGACCCCTAGCTTGCCAAATGCCTTTCCCACATCATTTAAGCCCAGCCTCTTTTTCTGACCCCCTTGGGTTGTGGGTATCTGTGCAGCTGAGAGGCCCCTGGGAAAGGGCAGGGAGCCCTGCTGGGTGTGGCAGAGGGCTGGGTGCTTCAGGAGGACCCTGATTTTCCTGACATCTTGAGAAAGCTGGAGCTCAGTGAAGGCACAATTTGAGCCCAAGTTGAGCAGACCCTGTGGTATGCTGAGAAACTGGCTTACTAGGGAAATAAAAAAGTCCATCATTATAGAATTTGCTGTCCTATGTGGTATAAACACCCCCACCATGGTTTGATTTCTAGCTCCTGGTGGTTAGCAGCCGGCTCCAGCACACCCCAGGCTGCCCCCTGCCGGTGCCGTCCTTTACTGCAGACTGCTGCCCCTGTGAGTTAGTGATGGTCTGTGTGCACGTCACTGTTCCTAATCACGGCAGAGCAAGGACTCACCTTCATGTAGGGCTGCAGTCCCCATCCTGGCCTGGAGGGGGTGTGTGGCCCCCTGGCTCTAGCTCCAACCTGAGTCCCACCAGGCGTGGGTTCCAATATGGCCCTGCCTCACTGGACATTGTGTCTTCCCATAGGCAATGACAGCGGCGGACATGGAGGCCCGCCTGGCATGTGGCCTGGTGAAGGGCCATGCATACGCCGTCACTGATGTGCGCAAGGTGCGCCTGGGCCACGGCCTCCTGGCTTTCTTCAAGTCAGAGAAGCTGGACATGATCCGCCTTCGCAACCCCTGGGGCGAGCGGGAGTGGAACGGGCCTTGGAGTGACACGTGAGGCCTGGGGACAAGGACAAAGATGGGATGGGCTTCCTGGAAGAGGTGGGCCTGGGGCTGGGCCTTGAAGGATCTGTGGGCAGGCTGACATTGGGAAGAGAGAAGGGGGACTTACTTTTGAGTGGGTGTATGGGGTGCACTGACCTATGGGGGACATAGAGACCAGTCTGGTGAGTGAGTCGGGGAGGGGGCAGAGAGGAAGGCTGCTGCAGGGAGTGAATGGGGGCAAGCTAAGCTCATGGCCCTGGTGAGGCCAGGAGAGGCATACAGCCCAGGTGCCCACTGAAGAAGCCCTCCACTGGGAGTGTGCCTCCTCGCCCACAGCCTGCAGCTCTGCTTTCAGACCATCCGGGCCCTGGCCTGGTGGCAGCCCATGGTTCCCTGTGAGAAGGGCTGATAGGGTTTATGGAGAGGGTCTCGGTGTGGTCCTGGGTGTCCCTCGCCACACTGCCCTGCTGGAGGCCTGGTGCTGAACCACCCTGCCTGCCTCCTTGCCATTGTCGGGTGTCCTGGTGGGGCCACTCCTCTTAGATGACTCCCTCTCCCCTTCCTGGCATTCACATCCCAGCTCAGAGGAATGGCAGAAGGTGAGCAAGAGTGAGCGGGAGAAGTTGGGTGTGACTGTGGAGGACGACGGCGAGTTCTGGTGAGTGTGTGCCCTGGGTGTCCAGGACTGAGGGGTCTCCCACGGGTCTGGCAGGGAGTGTTGGGTGGGAGTCAGGAGCCAGGCCTCTAGCACAGGCCCCATCCTCAGTTTGCTGTTTGGCCTTGGACACCATCCTCTGAGCCTTTATTTCCTCCTCTGTAAAATCAGTTGGGCCATAATGGGCCCTTTCATTCATCCACAATGTTCTGTACCCACCTGAAGGGACTTGGGCTGCCTTGGCACACAGGCTGAGACCTTGGCAGGCTGGCCAGGATGCCAGAAGGTAGGGGGATTGACCAGAGGTCAGGGGCCTGCTGGCAGCCTGATTGCTAAGAAGGGAAGGGTAGAGGTGCATGGAGGAGCTGCAACTTGGGGTGCAGAGTAGCCTTGGTGGGCAAAGAGTGACCTGGCCCAGAGGTGAGAAAGCACAGCTGGGTTTAGGAAGGGTATGATCACAGAAGAGAGGGGAACTTAGGAGGCACGTGGGTGGGGTAGGCTGGGGAGATGGTAGCAGCCCAGATTAAGGAGGCCACCAGTCACTCCTACAGTCATCCAACCTGCATTTGGTCCTGACAGTGAGCCAGGCTCAGAGCCTCTCTTACGCAGAACACTTGATATGGAAACTCAGCTACTTCCTAGAGGGGTATGGGGCATCCAGGGTATGAGGGTCCTTAGGCATGCCAAGGCAGATGGTAGTATTCCTATTGCCCCATGGAGGACCTCTTCTGTAGGCATTAGGGGAGCTGCTGTAGATGGCCTCTCAGGCCCTCTGGTCTGGGCCTGTGGACAAGATTCTCTTTGCCAGTCTGGCTAGGGCAGCAAAACCCCTCATCTCTAGAAAGGGCTCCTTTATACGGCCTTTCTCATACTTGTTCACACTCAATATACTTCCCCCTGCCCTGCCCAGGCCCCTGGAGCTGTGCACAGAGCATGTGACCATAGTGATGCCCTGGCCACTGCAGCACACTCACCATAGGATTCCTGCCACCAGCTGATTCAGGCCTCATCCCAGCCATGGCAGATGATGGATAGAAGCATGCTTTATAAACTGTAGAGAGCAGCACACATTCATTATTAACAAGCATAACAGCAGCCTTTGGCAACGGGCCCATCTGATAAAAGTTGTACTATGTGCTTTAATCACATTATTAATCCCTGCACTAGCTTTGTGAGGTAGGAAGCTATTGTTAGATTCACCCCTGTTTTACAAAGGAAGAAACTGAGGCCAAAAGAGCAGTTACAGGTCTGTGGCGTGCCACACCCATGCGTGTGAGCCAGCAGGCTGGTGGGCCAGGGACCAGGGGAATGACTGGCTTGGCCCCTTCCCATGCCCAGGATGACCTTCGAGGACCTGTGCCAGTACTTTACCGACATCATCCAGTGCCGCCTGATCAACACATCCTACTTGAGTATCCATAAGACGTGGGAGGAGGCACGGCTACGCGGCGCCTGGACACGGCATGAGGACCCACGACAGAACCGCAGTGGGGGCTGCATCAACCACAAAGAGACCTTCTTCCAGAACCCGCAGGTGGGCGTTCTCAGGGACCCTCCTGCAACCGCTGTGGAGGCCCTGCCAATGAATGTCCTGTCAGAGGAACTTCTATGTGATCTTTGGTATATCCCTGTCCCTCCCCTGGCCTCAGCAAGCCCATCTGTACAGTGGGGATTGGATGGTCACATTGGTTCTGTCTGGGGGTCATGAAGGCCCCCAGCCTCACAGTGGAACCTGCAGATGGTAAAAATAAGGAAACGGCAGGCTGAGAGACTCATGAGTGTCTTGTCCTGAGTTATAGGGACATTTAGAGGCTGACCTAGGGATTTAACGCCTTGTTTCTGCCCAGCACGGTTCTGTCCCTCCTGGGGACTTGGCCAGGTGGGGCTCTGTGACTTCTGCCCTATAGCTTCCTCAGATATGACCCATGCAGCAGCTTAGTCTTCATGCTTGACGTGCCTTTTTTAAGCACCATTTGTGTGCAGGCTCCGAGCTGCATATTCACTGTCTCACGGAGCTTTCTCAGCCTCATGCAGGGTAGCCATTGTACACTGTTATGCCCGTCTCACAGAGGAGGGACTGAGGCCCACAGAATGGGTTCAAGCCTCTTGGGTGCCTGGCCCAACCTCCAGAGTCCAAGCTTCTCTGGGAGCCAGCAAGCCCATCTTTGGCACGGTCTCACTGCTGTGTCTCTCTCTCTCTCCTTGGCCATTCCTGCAGTACATTTTTGATGTCAAGAAGCCAGAAGATGAAGTGCTGATCTGTATCCAGCAGCAGCCGAAGCGCTCTACCCGCCGGGAAGGCAAGGGCGAGAACCTGGCCATTGGCTTTGACATCTACAAGGTGGGTCAGCTAGTGCTTCTGCTGTGAGTGAGGACAGCAAGGGAGGTGGAATTTGGTCTGCCCATGCCTAGAAAACACTCTAGAACACTAGAGTCACTGCCATCAGTCCAGTGCCCTGGCCATCATGGCTAATATTGTGCTGATGCTATGGGCCCTGTCGGAATAGCCACAGAGGGCCCAGCCTGGGATTGGCTTCTATGGAAGTTCTTAGCCTGACTTCTTTCTGCCCAAGACCCATAGCCAGGGCTGTTCAATGGATAAGGAAGGGGAGGATTGCTGGTTAAGGGCAGAGGTCTGGGAAGTCCTGGCTGTCTTCTGGCCCTGGCTTGGCTCCTGCCTCAAGGCTCAGGGCCTCTGGCAGCTCCTGCAACCTCCCTGCATTGGAGGCCTTGCTGAGCACAGGGAGGAGGCCTCCTTGGGCACAGCCAGGCATGCTGACCTAGCCACTGCCCTGGCCTGGAACCTGAGGCCTTCTATATGTTGAGATGTCCAGTATGTGGTGAGAGTCCACATAGTAGGTCCCTACTCTCTTGTCAGGCTATACGAGCTTAATGAAACCACAGGGTATTCTAGGGGCTTGGTTCATGCTTAGTTCCTGGCATTTGACGTGCTTGATCATGTCATAGCAATTTGCTGTCATCATTGAACTGGTACATTCATTGTATATTGACATGTGTCACTCTGTTGTGACTTTGGCATGTCATGATCTTCACTAGTGCCACTTCACTATCATGGCATTTACTTTCAAGATTATCTAGCATGACCTAGCAGCTGGCAGTGTCCTTTCATGGTTATGGGCTGACCCTGATACTTGGTTCTTTTGTGACAGAAACCCTTTGGACATTGTTGCCCGGGGGCTTCCTATGGCAACCCTACTTTTTAAATAGCTTTTATTAAGATATAATTCACAGATTATACATGATTTTTAGTGTAGACTAAACAGACTATACATTGATTTTTAGTGTAGTCACAGGGTTGTACAACCATTACCACAGTTTTAGAGGATTTCATTACCCCCAAAAGAAACCCACTCCCTCAGCCTCCACCACTGACTCTCATCAGCCCCTCCCCTGGCCCTAGGCAAACACTAAGCTGCTCCCGTCTCTAAAGGTCTGCCTATTCTGGATGTTTCATATAAAGGGATGTTCTCGCCCCTTTCGCGGTGGTGTGGTGGGGGCTCTGGTGGCCCAGCCCCTCGCGTCCCCCACAGGTGGAGGAGAACCGCCAGTACCGCATGCACAGCCTGCAGCACAAGGCCGCCAGCTCCATCTACATCAACTCCCGCAGTGTCTTCCTGCGCACCGACCAGCCCGAGGGCCGCTACGTCATCATCCCCACCACCTTTGAGCCAGGCCACACGGGCGAGTTCTTGCTCCGAGTCTTCACTGATGTGCCCTCTAACTGCCGGTGCGTGGGGGCTGGGAAGAGTAGGGGGGCGATGTCCATACTGGACTGACCTGGACCCTGAGCCCCAGAGATGGTCAGTGTGTACCCGAGGAAGGGAGCTTTCAGCTGCCCAGAGGCCACCAGTACCCATCTCCTTCCTCTCTCTCCTGCTCCCTTGTCCCAGCATCTCTGGCCATGACTATACTTCTCATATGTGCACTGCACTCCACCGTTTACAAAGCTTTCACTCATGTTATTTGATCTTCTCGCACCCCTGAGTGAAAGGCCTGACCCCTCCAGTTTAGGGATGAGAAGAGGGGATTAGGTTGGATGGGTTTCCCAGGATCGTGCAGCTAGTGGTGAAGGTGGGCTGGGCCACTCAGCCTATCTGATGCCACGGTCATGGTTTTGTCACCACATCCCCTGTTCCATGGTCCAGAGGACTGCTGAAATCATCCCCTTCCTTGCTGGGTACAGACCCTGTGGGTCCCACACTGCCTTCCCCACCTTGGTATGCATCCTAGACTCAGCATCTCCAGAAGGATGAGTGAGCCCTGCCCACATGCCAGACCCAGGAGGTAGCTTGTGGTGTGGTAGAGCCAGGTGGCCCAGGGTCCCCCACTTCCCAGCTATATGGGCAAGTCTTTCACCTGGACAAGGCTGCTTCTTTCTAATCTGTATCATGGGTGTGACAATAGTTGCTGTTTGCCAGGGCTTTGTGAGAATTAGGAATCAGACTTGCAGTACCCTGCAGAGGGCTTGGCACACGACAGGTGCTCAGTAAATTACTTTCCTTTGGGGGAAGAAAGGGTACCCTTGCTAAGGATAGAGAAGGTGGGAACCTTGTGGGAGTTAGGTGGTTGGGGACTGCCCACAGAGATGTGCCCAGGACTAGACAAATATCTGGGCTAAATACTGCTCCTCTTTCCCCTCTACTTCTTAAAACTTTGTCTTACCTTCTGTCTCCCTGGTGCTCCTGCATCACTGCCCACCTGGCTCTCCTGCCCCATAACAGGGAGCTGCGCCTGGATGAACCTCCTCGCACCTGCTGGAGCTCCCTGTGTGGCTACCCCAAGCAGGTGACCCAGGTACATGTCCTGAGGGCTGTTGGCCTCAAGGACTCCCCAACAGGTGAGCTCTCCCAGAAAGCCCTCTGGCTTGCTTGTCCCCATGCGTTCTCCCTGCCAGTGTAGATGCCAGCCTCTAGAGCTCTTCTCTCACTTAGCAGGTTAGCAGTCTTTTCCTGACTTCAGCTGTATGCCCAGCCATCCGTGGAGAGAAGCAGGTCTACCTCCTTCTATCACAGAGCTCCCAATGGGGTGGGGCAGCCAGATACAGGAGCAGGAGCTGGGAGGGAAGGTCTGGGAAGTTTCCCTGGAAGAGGTGGCTTTTTCCAAGTTGAGGACGTCTTAAGGAATAAAGCCTGATTTTATAGAGGATTGGGGAGAAGGGTGCTCTGGGTCAGGGAAGAGCATGGGTAAGGCCTGGAGGCTGGAGATGACTAGTGTGCCCTGCAGGGGCTGCCATCTTGGAAGTTAAGGGGCCCTGAAGTGGGTCAGGCTCCAGTCTCCCCTTCTGAATAACTGAGCTCAGGTGGGCATCTTGCCCCCCAGCTCTCTGTCCCATCTGGGCCCTGCTTCTGCCCCAGCCTCTCCCCATCTTCCACTCCTACTCTCTAGGGGCAGACTCTTATGTGATTATCAAGTGCGAGGGGGACAAAGTCCGCTCGGCCGTGCAGAAGGGTACCTCTACACCCGAGTATGACATCAAAGGCGTCTTCTACCGCAAGAAGCCGGGCCAGCCCATTACTGTCCAGGTGAGGCCACCTGTCCGAAGGGCCCCCAGCCTGAGGCTTCCTTACTCAGAGGGGCAGGGACCAGGGTGCCTTTGATAGTCAGAAGCCTAAGCATGCTGGCTTCTGGCTATCCCCTCTGACCCCTGAGGTAGCCTTGGGAATTCTCTTGTCTGCCTTTCTATGGGTGGGAATGTTGGTTAGCCAGCATGACTCTGGACCCAGTAGGGCCAGTCTCCTGGCTGGAGAGACTCTGTGGTCATCTCTGCTGATTTCATCCAAAGCCAGTGGATCCACCAGAAATATTCCAGTGAGATGGGATGTGGTGGGTGTGGCTGTACCCTTAAGAGCCTTGAGCCGGGCTCAGAAAGCCAGTGTGTTCGGGCATTTTCTTCCTTCTCCTCCCAGCCCAGAGTGGCTGGTAGACAGTGATTCTGTGCTCACTAGGAAATCTCTCTGTCCCACCAGGCTTCGGTCATCATCTTGCTGGGTGAGAAACCATCTGTAAACACTCAAGTGTCGTGGGAGAGCCACTGTAGCTTTTCTAGTTTTCCTTAACACTGGGTCTCACTGGATCAAGTCAGACTCATAGATATCGGGGCTGGAAGGACCCTAGGGTCAGTTGGTCCAACCCTCATATTAAAGATGGAGAAACTAGGGCAGAGGGCATTTCACTTGTCCAAGTTTACCCAAGGTCAATAGCAGAGCTAATAGTAATAGATTTAACTATATACCTGGAAAGAGCTTTGACAGACGGGATACCTGAGGCTCTGGGAGGGGCATGACCTTGTCCAAGTTTCATGGGGAGGCAGATAATCCAGGCCTCCTCTTCCTCAGCCAAGCTTGCACTGTGGGAAGCAGGTTCAAGGCCCTGCTACCCCTACCTTGGAGCCAGCCCCTTTCACAATCTCTCTCCTCCCAGATCTGGAACCACCGAATCCTGAAGGACGAGTTCCTGGGCCAGGTGCACCTGAAGGCTGACCCAGATGACCTCCAGGCCCTGCACACCCTCCATCTCCGGGACCGGAATCGCCGGCAGTCCAGCGACCTCCCAGGCACCATTGGTGTGCGTGTCTTCAGCAGTGCCTCACTTATGGCTGTCTGACACCTGCCCAGCTACCTGGCTCTGACAGTTCTCACTACCATCTGCATGTCCCCACCAGGCCTGGGACTAGTCTGAGACCTAAGACGCTGGGGTCCTTTTCCCAGTCTTCCACTGACTTGCTGTGTGACCTTGGGAAGTCTCTGCCCCCACTCTGAGCCTCAGTATCCTGAAGGCCCCAAAACATTCCCTTCTTATGGGGGCATTTTTTTTGCCTGAGGTCTAAAATAGCCCTCCCCACCCCAGAGTCACCACTGTTAAGGGACTCTATCCGTTGAAAACACTTTGCCAAGGCCATGCTATCTGCTTAGGCATGCCAAGAAGATGTCACTTGTTTACACACATACTACCATGTTCCCGAGCTCCATTCTTGTCCTGCATCCCAAGCGCACCTGAGTCTCCCAGAACTCACTTTCCCTATCACTTACACCTGGTTTTCTGCCACCTTGAGAGAACTGGCTCCTGGGTTCCTGCTCAGGCACGAAATGGGTCAACATGCAGGTGACAGTTGTTCATTCTGTAATTCTGTCCACTAACCTATCCATTTATTCAACAGAGGTTTGCCAAATGAATATATGACACTCTCGAGCCTCTGAGTATAGTGGGGGCCTCCCTGGCCTCTGCCTTGGGCCTTGCCTCTGTCCTCAGGTCCTCTCAGATGCCTGCGCAGTTGCTGCAGCTGCCTGTTCATTCCAGGTTCTGATTTCATTCCCAGCCCCTGGTTTCAGGTTCCCAGAGAGTGGGGGTAGTGGGGGTGAGGAAGGGGTATTTTCCTGCCTCCTCTGCTGATGCACGCCTGGGTTAGTGGGCCAGGGGCCTCGTCATGGAGGACCATGGGACCTGAGGAGGAGGCAGGTGCTCCCAGGCTCCCAGAGCCCTGCAAAGACCCCAGCTTTTCCTGAGAGAAGGGACTCTGGGGTAGGTAGTACCAGGCCTACCGGAGTCAGGCCACCCCTTGGGCTTGCAGGAGATGGTGACTCTGTCACCTGCCTAGAGGCCAATCCACCACCATTCCCTCAAATGCAGCCAAGGAGGCTACAGTGCATTTCTTGCTGCCTGGACCAAAATGTTCCTTTGAATCGTTAATGTTTTATATTCTTTTGGTTTTAAAATCCTCACTTTTAACCAGTGGGTTTTAAAGAAAATGTAAAGGCTGAACCTCCCTTTTCTTCTTGAACTCTAGTTTTGTGGGTCTCCTGATTTAGATTCCACTTGAGGTGGGACACTGGGGAAGGTGTCCTCAGAGGAGGTCCTGAAGTGGATGAAAAGAGGGTGTTTTGAAGTTGGGTGTCTTGCAAGTTGGCACAGCCATGTTCTTGTGTGTTGGTGCCATGACCCACTTGGTTCATGTATGGAAATTCCTCTTGGGAACCTGACTTTTTGACTCCAGAGCCCACCTCCTGGCCAGGTGACCGGGCTAGAGGTGCAGGTTTCTCTGACTTTGCCTCCTGCCCCTGTGGCTGGCTCTGCTCCTAGGCCTTGGACAGTGAGGGGCCAGGAACTGAAAGACAAGGAGGACAAGCTGAGACCTCCCCTTGAGAACCTGGGCCCGGGGCCAGCACTCTGCGCATGACCAGGAGCAAGTTACTTAAACCTCCTGTGCCTCGATTTCCCCCTTCTGTAGAGTGGGGCCAGTGATTGTTGTTTGCCAGCACTCTTAGTAACAAGTGCTGGATAAGGGCAAAACTACTCCTTTCTCTACGTGTATCTGTATGTGCACCCACTATACATGCATTCGTGTAGTCCCACATCTCAACGTCTATTTCAAATGAAGCTCCTGTGGTGGGGCTAGAGAGGTGGGTGCTGGGGAAGCCAGCATAGGCCCCAGCACTGAGTCCTGGGTCTTTGCTCAGCCATGTCTCCCTGGGATATAGGAGCAAACCAGGGCCAAGTGGCAGGCCTGTGTGGGCTTCAGCCTGGGGCCAGGCACTGCCTCCCACCCCACACACCCCTGCCCTTGCTTTCTGCCTACGGAGCTGGGCCAGGCTGGCTCCTGGCTATGCAGGCCTCTCTTGTCCCCAGGAGGCCCTGGAGAGGGCAGTTGCTTTGTTCACTTTATGCACTAATGGAGGCCTTAGAGTCCCCACTTGCACATGGGTGGGGCCTCAGCCTACACACCCAGACCTGGGCTTCCCTCCTTAGGCCCACCACAGGTCAGGGGAGAGGAGGCCTGTCCTGTGCTCAGAATAAATGTTACCACAATGCCAGAAAGACCTTCCTGTGTCTGTCTGTCCTTCTAGGGGAAGGGAGAATGGCGGGAATATTTCTCAGGCCTGGGTGACTATCCTCTGGTCAGAGGGATGAGAGAGTGAGGACCCTGCTGCATTACCATTGGGAATCCTTTCCCTCCCTCCTGCAAACTGACGTGGGACCAGCTTTGTGCCGAGCACCATCCCAGGCACCAGGGGTGCAGGAATCCAACAGTCCCTGCTCTGGAACAGTCTAAAACTAGTAGGGAGAGCAAATACAAATACTCTGATGGTGACAAACGCCAGTGTTGGGGGCTCACTGAGGGCTCTGTTAGCTTTCTGGGATAAAGGAGGCTACACTGTGGTCCGATGATGAGGCAGAGCCATCCATGCCGGCCACCAGAGATGGGCTGTGTGGGCCAGGCTATTGAGAACAGTTGTGGGCAGCTCGGCCCCAAAGCTGGGGGTGGCAGCAGGGAGAAGCAGGGTTGGGATAGATTTTGAAGGCAGGGCAGACAGAATCCAATGATAAATTGGACTTGGGGGAAAGGGGCTTGAGTGTGGTGTGATGGTGAAGTAAATCAAGATTTCCAAATTTTCACAGGGTCGTAAGAAGTGGGCATTATGAGTCAGGTGAGCTGCATGCCATAGTGCCTGGTTCCTGGAGGTGTTGAGTGCAATGCTCGGAGGCCACTCTGTCTCCTATCTCTACAGCTCACCTGTGCTCTGTCCCCACTGCCAGGCATGAGCCTCGGGCACACTCATGCTTCTCCCTGGGTCTCACTTTTCCCACCTGTGTTAGACTGATGCCACCTGGAAGGCTCAAAGAAAGAGCATTTGAGGAGTGGCAGGTTCCAGGGCAACTGTGGCCAGAGCTGCTAGGCTAAAGTGTGCCTAGCATCTCGGGCCCTCAGGGTCCCAGCAGAGGCTGCCTCCTACCGCTGTTGCTGCTGGACCTTATTTAGTACCAGGGGAGCAGCTGGTGCCTATGCCCAGTAGGTGGCACTATTGGGCCATTGGTTCTCACCTCCGCACTCCACCCCTCCACACTCTACCCTGCTTCCAGGCAGTTTCCTTGCAGACGCATCCCAGTTAGGGAGGCTGGGGAATCCACCCTTAGCCAGCCCAGAGCTGCCCCCGGAGAAGGGGCCAGTAGGCAGCTGCCAGGTGCGGTGCAGGTGGAGGGGAAGGAGGAAGTGCCAGGTCTCAGCAGGGCAGCCTGCAGGTCACTGTCTTCTCCAGCACCAGTGATAGAGACTGTGTGTGCTCCTTGCTGTCAACACCCCTCCCTTTTATATCATATTCCACTTCGATTTATGTGAGCTGTTACGTATGGGTTGTTCCTAACTAGCTAATTTGGCCAAGTTTCTGGGTGATTATATGAGGTCTGCCAAGTTTGCAAGCTCATCCTGGAAAAAGCACTACACACCTCATTCCTTAATATCACTATTATCAGTTTTGAAGTGCTCCCCTTGGGAAGCTACGCACCAACGCCAGCACCTAGTCCACCCTTAAAAGCAATTTTAGACTCTTTCTGGGATGGCCATCAGAGCTGTCATCATATTACCCATGATGTCCTGAGTGTCATCAAAATGTCTTCCTTTTAATATTTCCTTTATCTTCAGGCAAAGAAAAAAAAGTCATTGGGAGCCAGGTTAGGTTTTGAAGAAGGATATTCCGATACAGTTTTTGTTTACCGGTTAAATACTCCCTCGCAGATAGTATCATGTGAGCTGATGCGTTGTTGTGATGCAAGAACCATTAGTTATTGGCCAAGATTTTCAGTTAAGATTTTCCCCACTGCTTCTGTATTGTTGTTTACTCACTGTGATTTTGCAGTGTTTCATCAGTTCTGCTCCTTACTGGCCTCCCTGCCCTCTCTTATCAGTGATGCTTTCTCTCTCCTCCGAAAAACATTTAATCTATTTGTGTACTGCTGTTTTCTTCAGGGTATTATCCCACAAACTTGGACTAATGTGTCCCTTGTTTCACTTCTACTTTTGCCAAGTTTAACAAGAAATGTAATGTTTGTTGGTTACCTTAATGCAAGCTCCAACATTCTCATAAGGGCACACAAAAGCACACAATAACAATAATGAAAACCACTCAGCAAGATAACGCCATCCATCAAGATGAACCCAACTGTGAGACACTGATATACCAAAGGTTATGAACCCTTCCTGAGTTGTTTAGACAGTGCTGCCAACATAAATGCATGGTGGGAAGTTCATGAACTTAATTGTCAGGCCTTGTAGAATAACATGCATCCTGTGGGGGGCAGTGTTGAATTGATAAGCATACTGGGGACACAGCTGAAGGGAGCCCTCAGGGGAAGTGGGTTTGGAGCAGGGGGGTGTGTGCTCAGGGAAGGGGAGAAGGCGCCAGAATGTGGGCCTTGCTGGGCACTCTGCCTCCTGCTGTGCCCAGCCTGGCCATTCCCTCTCAGAGTCCCAGCCATGTTAGGGAGGGCGAGCCTCCCTGGAGCAGGGCAGGCGAGGGCTGAGGCCCCAGAACATCAGTGACCAGGTCAGGATTGGACAGGGCTTCATGTCCAGGTTCGGAGATAGTAGGCCAGGTACTACAACTGACAGCAGACACCTGAGGCCAGGGTGGGCCCCAGGCCCAGGTCCTACACCGGTCAACAGCACAGTCAAGGAGAGACCCTTGCTCTCTGCCTCCTCATCAGCCTGCCAGTGGCCTGCCATCGGCCACACAGAGCCCTGGGCAGCCTCTGGATGAAAGTCCCAGCCCCAGCATAGCCCGCCCCCCACGCTGATGTCACTGTACCCAGACCTTGGAGGCCCCCTTCAGCTCCGCCTCCTGGGAGAAGGCTCTGGAGTGAGGAGGGGAGGGTGGCAGTGCCGGCTGGACAGTTGCCCTGGGCAAGAAAGAAAGGGAGAAACAGTACACAGGGAGACAGCTAGAAACAGAAAGACCCAGGGAGACATCCAGAGTGACCCTTGGAGCAAGAGGGAAGCATGTTTGCAGACTGTCCTGGGTGTGTGACCCCAGCTTCCTGAGTCTTCTGTGCAGGTGGGCGCTGTAACAAGGCTGCTGGGGCACTGAGAGTAGGCAGCTGGGACCCAGGTAAGAATGGGCTGGCCATTGGGCATTGGGAGGGGGGTTGCTGGATGTTGGGGGAGTTGCCTCTGGAGCCTTTGACCCCATAGCCACCTGCTCCTGGGCCTGGGCTTCCTGCTGCCCTTGAAGGCTCAGTCACAGCAGCCAGTGTATGACACTGTCCTGAGCTTAAAAGGATGGAGGCTTGTACTCTGGAGAAGGGAAGAGGCAAAGGGCATGGTGTCCATCAAATCATCTATGAGCTGAGACTAGGGTGTGGGGCATCCTGGGGCCAGAGGAGCAGATATGCTGGGACAGCAGAGAGAGACATCTGTCCCTGTCTCTTTTACTAGTTTGCTTTCTTTCTGATACTCTTTATCTCTTGCTTTGTGTAAGTCACTTCCTTCCTTTGAGCCTCAAATTTCCTACCTGTGAGTGGGAACCACAGAGCCCCACCAGCCAGGCTTGTAGGGATGAGGTGATACTAAGCATGGGCATAGAAATAGCAATACAATCTGTGTTCCCTGTTGTCAACTGGAAAAGAAATGGACTTAAACATGGTATAGTTCTCATTTTTTGAAATAAAATGTATATCTCATAGTTTTCCCTAACGTGTGGCTCTTAAAATGTGTGTCCTCACCACCCTCCTCCATCCTCCAGAGCCCTGAATCTTTAACAAAGCCCTGGGCTCTTCTCTGGCCTTCGTGGTTCATGCTGGCATAGGGTGCAGGCACTAAGGACTGGGTACCATCTTCAGACATCGTGCCCCATGGCAGCTGCTTGCTGGCCTTTGCTGAATCCACTTTCTGGCCAAGCACCCAGATGGGTGCAGGTCTTGGGAAGGGCAACGTGCTTGCTGTATCCCAGAGCTCCAGGGCAGAGGTTAGGGCTCAGGTATCAGGCAGTGTCATGGGCAGAGGATCAAATGCCCCAGTGCCTCTGAATGGGCCCTTGTGAAAAATTGATGCCCATCTTGGGAGACAGGTCAGGAGTCAGAGGAGGCTCATGCCAGGGCCTATGGTCTGGGCCTTCCTATGAAGGCCACAGTCCCACAGATCCTTCCTGAACCTATGTCTGAGCCTGGCCCTGTGCTGGGCAAGGCTGCAGACCTGTGAGGGCTCAGAACTATTCCCTCTGGACATGCCCTGTCCTGGATTAATCCCCCAATTTTGGGGGCAGAGCTGGGAAAGACCCTGATCCAGACAACATTACACATATAGTCAGGAGGGGATAAAAGAAAACACAGATGCTCTTGACAGCTTGGGAGTAGTCAGGGAAGGCTTCCTAGAAGAGGTGGTACCTGCGCTGAACCATGAACCACAGGAGGGAATTTACTAGTCAAGATTCCAGGTAGAAGGGCCCTGGAATGTATGCAAAGGCCAGGAGTTATGAAAAAAGCTGGCATGTTTCAGGAATAGTGAGTGGGTATGGTGTAAGTGTAAGGGAGGGAAGAAAGGAGGGAGAGAAAGCACTGAGGTATCAGTCGGGGCCAGATTGTGCTGGCACTTAAAAGGCAGGCTGGGGTGCTGAGGTCCTCCATCCTGAGGGCAGTGAGTCCTCTAGAAGGGTTTCAGGCAGGGTGTGCCCTTAGTAGGTCATGCTCAGCCCATGCCCTCTTCTCCTTGGGCTAGTCCACCCCTGTCATCCACATGCATGGGGTGGCCCTGAATTGGGAGGCTGGAGACTTAGTCCCAAGTTTGTCTCACCTTACTGTGTGACCTAGGGCCTGTGTCAGTCCCTCTCTGAGCCCCTTTGCCTGTATGTCCAGGGTGAGGCTAGACTTCCTACTTTCTAGGAGCCCTTTGGGAATCTCTGAATGACAGTGCCGAGAGAAGAACTCAGCTGCTTTGGGCAGTGAAGCTGGTGACTGTGGTTAAGGCTTAGGTCATGTGGGCTGGGCTCTGGCCAGTGGGAGAGAAGCCAGGGAGGGTTCCCTCTAGGGAGGAGGGACTGGGGCTTTGCAAGGACCCCAGGTGACCCCTAGCCAGACTCAAGACTGCCAGGACTGGCCTCCCAGAGGGCATGACATGGCCTCTCTCCCTGCAGAACTGTGTCCAGCCAGGCAGACAGAGGGAGCATCTGACTAAGGACCATGGTGATTCTTCAGCAGGTGAGCGCTTCCACTTCTGCCTCCCCAGCCACCCTCCACCCCATGCTCTCAAAGCCGGGGATAACCTCTTTGGGGAGCTCACCCTGCCCATCCCATGTTCTCCCATCCATATATGCTATCTGTGCAATACCCTTCCTAGTCTTTCTCCTAGAAAGTTTCTACTTAGCTTTCAAAAACCAGCTGTGAAACTTTCCCTGACCTCCAGGCCCGGTCCCTCTGATGTGCCTACTGAGACTCCCCTCTCTTCCAGACTCACTCCCCAACTCCAGGTGGAAATGATTGAGTCACTCATCCCTATGAATCGCAGACATTCCAGGCAGGAGAATAGCATGTGCAAAGGAGCAAATGTGGGAAGGTCTGTGGGGATGGAGGAGAGGAGGCTGGCAAGTGCTCTCAGAGCCAGGTCAGGAAGTGCCTTGAGCCTGATTTATCCTGAGGGCCTTGGGGAGCAGTGAGTGAAGGGTGACATGGAAGCCCTGAACCACCCTGGGTTTTACAGGAAGAAGCAGAGGTGCTGCCCCTAGCTGAGTCCTCTATCTCCTCTTCCTACCCAGGCCACAATGGCCTCTGACTCTCAGCCCTTCCCCGTGATCAGTCTGAGGCTCTAATGAGCTTCTGGGCTCCAGAGCAGAAGCCAGGAATGTGGGCCCTGAGCCAGGTCAGACTGGCGCTAGGCCTAGGGCTTGTGGGTCTGTGTGTTGTGGGGGCCCACCCAGCAGCTTCCCTCCTCCAGAGTTGCCAGGGGCCAATGGAGCAGGCTTGCCTTGCAGCCCTGAGGCCACATGGGACCCGTGCGTTTCTGTACAAGTGTGTGTACACGAGAAGGCAGGCTTCAGGGCAGGATCAGGACAGATCTTCTGTCCCAGGACCTGGAGAAGATCCCTTTGGCCTCCTGAGAGTCTGTTCAAAGGCCCATTTAGAGGTGACCAGGATGTACAGGAGAAAGAAGGTCTTATACACTGAGTGTTTGCTGTGTGCAGAGACCTGGCGGTCAGGCCCCCAGATTCCCCTGGGCTGGCCTCTGGCTGGCTGGACACCCTCACGTGCCCTCCCCTGCTTCCCTCTCTGAAAACTGGCTTACCTTATACCATGGTGGCCTCTGTTGGGAGCAGGTGTCTGCAGGTGAACAGTCTGCCTGGTTCTCAAACAGGAAGTACGTTTCTGATACTTGTTTGGTCCTGAAAAAGGTCCCAGCTATGGGGAGCTGGCCAGCTCTGTGGTTCCACAGGCAGAGCTCTATCTTGGGCTTTGCTGTTGACAAGTGGGAGGACCTTGGGCACATTACTCAGCCTTCCTAATCCTCAGTTTCCTCATTTATAGAACAAAGATTAAAATTCTTTTTTTCCAAGGCTGCTATTGTGAGGGTTAAATGCCTTGGACAGTGCCTCTTCCTTTATTCATCTCCTTGGTCGGTCACCCTCCTCCTCTCCTCCTGCCACTTCCTTCCCTGTCCTGAAAGATCCACAGAGCGCTCAGTGTCCCTTCTTGCCTGGCTGACTTATACTCAGGCCTCAGCATGGCCTCTTATTTCTTTCGGGAGCCTTCCCTGCTCTGCAAACCCCAGAGTTTGCATCATACTCTGCCTTCCTTCCATGCCTACCTGGCGCCTTCTGGTGAGCCCTGGAAATGACAGACAGCCTTCCCTCTGCACCCACTGTCTGCTCTGTCCAGGGTATCAGCCCACTCAGGGTGGAGCTCTGTGCTAAAGAAGTGAATTGTTGTGATTACACCATCATTTGGTCCTAGGGGCTGGGCTTGAATCCCGGTTCCATTACTTCAAGCCTAGCCCCTGGGACCAAATGGCTATGGCTATAGGCAAATTGCTGAGCCCCGTTTCCTCATCTGTAACAAAATGCTGATAATGGTGGCATACGCTGTTTGAGAAGGAAAGGTTAAATGCATATAAAATGCTGAGCCCAGTGCTTGACCCAGAGCTCAGTACAGCTTAGTTACCTCAAGGGCTGCTATTGATAAAAATAATACTAACAAAATCAGTGGTGAAGACAGCCTAGAAACCCGGGCAAGGCCCCTTTGACTAGGACTGTGACAGCTGGAGTACAGGGATGGAATGGGAGGGGAGGGAGCCTGGGAAGAGGGAGGCTGCTGGCCTGCCTGGGAGGTGGCCATCAGGGAAGGCCATGAGAGTGCTGCCATCACTCCTCATGAACACACAGAGATGGAGATGTCAGGGAGAAGGACTTGCCCAGAGTTGCAAGGCCAGCTGGTGCCAGGGCAGGAATAAGAACCCGGAGCTCTATAAAGACCCGCTCTGTTAAAGACCTCAAGGAGGTCTTTTACCCCAGTATGGCATGATTTCCAGCTCTGTGATGCAACCGGGATAGGGACTATGTGTGCTTGGCCCAGATTAGTGGGCAGAGGAGCTTTGAAGATAAATTTGCAGGCTACCGATAACAGTTGGATCAACACTTTTAGTGAAATATAATGTCCTCCTTTGTCTTATGTAACAAGTTTTGACTTAAAGGTCTATTTTATCTCATAGTATAGACACTCAGCTGTCTGTGGTTACTGTTTGCATGAAATACTATTTGCATGAAGCCGTTCCACTTTTCACCTGTTTGTGTCTTTGGATTTAAAGTGGATCTCTAAGGCTGGGCTCAGTGGCTCATGCCTGTAATCCCAGCACTCTGGGAGGCTGAGGCCAGTGGATTGCTTGAGCTCCAGAGTTTGAGACCAGCCTAAGCAAGAGCAAGACCTTGTGTCTAAAAAATAGTCGGGCTGGGCAGTGCCTGTGGCTCAAAGGAGTAGGGCACTGAACCCCCCATACTGGCGGGTTCAAACCCAGCCCCTGCCAAGAACTCCAACAACAACAACAAAAAGTAGTCAGGCTTTGTGGTGGCCGCCTGTAGTCCAGCTACTTGGGAGGCTGAGGCAAGAGAATCACTTGGGCCCAAGGGTTTAAGGTTGCTGTGAGCTATGACATCAGAGCACTCACTCCCAGGGAGACTGAGTGAAACTCTGTCTCTAAAAAATAAATTAAGTGGATCTCTTGTAGGCATCATATAGTTGGATCATGTGTTTTTATCTACCCTGCCTTTATACTGGAGAGTCCAATCTATTTACATTTAAAGTAATTACTGATACAGAACTAACTTTTACAGCTGAATACATACTGCTATTTGTTTGCTATGTGTCTGTTATCTTCCCCTCTCAATTCCTCATTCATGTTTTCTTTTGTGTTTAATTGATTTTTGCTTAATGTGCTATTATGATTTCCTTCTTGTTTCTATGTCTGCGTCTTTTTAAAGTTTTTTCTCTAATGATTCTCCTTAGGTTTACAATTAGCATCTTAAACTTCTAACAATATAGTTTGAGTTAAGGCCAAATGAGTTTTAATAGAAATTCTATGTAGCTCCATCTCTTCCCTCTTTATGATTTTATTGTCACAAATTACATCTTTGTACATCGCATGTCATTAACATACATTCATCATTACTTCATGCATTTGTTTTCTAAATCGCATAGGAAAAAACAAAAAGGAGTTACAAACCAAAAATACAACCACACTGGCTTTTATATTTACCTACATAGTTACCATTACCAGGGTTCTTTATTTCTTTCTCTCTGTGCGTTTTATTTCTTCATGTGACTTTGAGTTAATGTCTGTGTCGTTTAATTTTTTTTCAAAGACTTCTGTTGTTGCAAATATATACATAATAAAATTTGCCATCTTAACCATTTTTCAGCACACAGTTCAGTGGTAATGAATATATTCATAACGCTAAACCACCATCACCATCCACCTCCACAGTTCTTTCCATCTTGTAAAACTAAAACTCTGCACATCAAACAGTAACTCCTCATTCCCCTCTGCCCCCAACCCTTGGCAACCACCATCCTACTTTCTGTCTCTATGAATTTCCCTATTCTATATACCTTATAAGTGGAATTATAGTATTTGGGGGGTTTGGGAGTGGCTTGATTTGCTTAGCATAATTCTTCATGGCTCATTCACATTTTAGCATGTGTCAGAATTTCCTTTCTTTTTACAGCTGAATAATATTTAATTGCATATCCAGTAGAACTTCTGTAAGTTGATTACCCAAGGGACTGTAACAAACTGGTCAACATAGGGAGGTGGTCAACATAAGGAACTGGGCCTACTATACTGATAGGTACATGTGGTGCATGTCCAGTCAATGAAAATTAGGTCAACTTAAGGAGGTGATCAATGTAGGGAGGTGGTCAGTTGTGGAGGTTCTACTGTAAATATTACATTTTGTTTATCCACTTCATCAGGTTTTTATAATGCTGCTACGAACATGGGTGTACAAATATCTCTTCCAGTCCCTGCATTCAATGCTTTTGAGTATATACCCAGAAGTAGAGTTGCTGGATCATAAAGTAATTCTATTTTAAAAATTTTGAGGAGCTGCTACACTATTGTCCACAGTAGCTGCATAGTCTTGCATTCCCAGCAACAATGCACAAGTGTTCCAATTTTTCTATATACTTGCCAATACTTGTTTTTTTTCATGTTAGCAATATTAATGATATAAGGTGATCTCACTTAGTTTTGACTGGCATTTTTCTAATCATTTAGTGATGCTGAGTATTTTTGGTCATGTATTTCTGTCCATGTGTGTATCTTTTAGGGAGAAATGTCTATTCAAGTCCTATGCCCACTTGTGAATGGGTTGTTTCCTTTGTTGTTCAATGTCTTTTAATTTTTAGCATTTCCCATAGGGCAGGTCAACAAGTAATAACTGCTCTCAGCTTTTCTTTTTCTTTTCTTTTTTTTTTTTT
>NW_003852396.1:25324993-25341687 GCF_000181295.1 Otolemur garnettii | reverse complement strand
TCTCACTTTATCTCCCTCGGTAGAATGCTGTGGCATCACATTTCACAGCAACCTCCAACTCCTGGGCCTAGGCAATTCTCTTGCCTCAGCCTCCTGAGTAGCTGGGACTATAGGCGCCCGCCACAATGCCCAGCTATTTTTTGTTGCAGTTTTGGCCAGGGCTGGGTTTGAACCTGCCACCCTCAGTATATGGGGCCAGCACCCTACCCACTGAGCCACAGGCGCTGCCCAGCTTTTGTTTATTTGAGAATGTCTTAAGTTCTTCATTTTTGAAGGATAGTTATGCCAGATATCAAATCCTTGGGTGACATTTTTTCCTTCTATCATTTTAAATATATCATCCTACTGCCTTCTGGTGTCCATGGCTTCTGATGAGAAATCAGGTTATAATCATATTAAGGATTCTATAGTATGTATATAAGAAGTCGCCTCTCTCTGCTTTTGAGAGTCTCTCTTTGTCTTTGCTACCCACGGAGGAGTGATCTATTCCCCTAGCTCAGGGAGGGCCTGCGTGCAGGGTGTTGAGCAGCAGATCTGGATCCAAGCAGGGCCAGGCTCTGGGTGCCTTGCAGGATCTCCTCCAGGGGGCCTTTCTCCAGCTGCCACACCTAGTTTATGCTCTCTTCCCTCTTCCACTGATTCTCTGTGTTTTCTTTCCCCTTTTCCTGGAATATCCTTTGCCCTCATGTCTGCCAAAAAAATTAACACCCAGCTGTGACTCCTAACACAATTCCCTCTGTTAATAATAACCAACACTCTAGCAGGCACCAATCTACGTGCCTTGCACATTTTAACCTGTTAAATCCTCACAAACACACAGAGGTACTGTCATCTTGTCACCAGATGAGGAAACAAAGGCACATAGAGGTTGAAGATGTGGCCCAAGGAAGCACAGCCTGTAAGTAGCTGAACTGGGATTGAACTTAAATTGTCCGGCTCCAGAGTCCAGGTTCTTGGCAGCCATGCCATCCTGTCTCTCCAGGCCTGATCTGTGCTTAGCTGGTGGTACCATCCTTATCTGTGTATGGGTCTTTCCTTCCCACCAGGCCGGGAGCTCTGAGGACATGTCTTGGTAACAGTATTCTCCCTTCTTTAGTCTGAGCCAGTGCTCACTGAAGACTGGTTACACGGACAGATGGAAGAATCCCTGGAAACTCACCCCCAGCACTTTCTTGTGTCTGAGGGTCTGGATCCTGTTCCAATGGACTTCTGTGGGTGGGTGGGTAGGCAGAGACAGGTAGACTTGCTCTCAGGCAGACTGGGGGAAGGACCTTTCCTGAGAGCAGGGTTCCCAAGAGGGCACAGGAAGTGGGTGGAAATCATTGTAGCTTTGTGCTGGGTGGCAGATGCCTGGGTCCCAGAGGCTGAGAAGGGAGTTGGGTAGAAGGAGGCCCTGGGGTGAGCCTGGGCAGCTCTGAGCCCTGAGTGAGACATCACTGTCTCCTTTCTTGCCACTCCCCTCTACTCTCTGCTGTTGTTTGTTTGTTAGGGGACCAGTTGGCTCCAGGATTCCAGACTATGCCTCCGGCTAAATGTGGAGGGAGGAGGCCTCCAAGAGAGAAGAAGGAAAAGGAGGAAAGAGGGCAAGAGGACGAAGATAAGCAGGGAGAGGCTAGGAGAAGGGAATAGGAAAAAAGCCCCAGGGCCTGGGCTTCCCAGCCCTGGGCTGGGAGAACTGTGGCCTCTGGCTCACAGCCCAGCATGGACCTGAGCCCAGCTGGTCCTCTGTGGCTGCCAGGACACAGGGCCCCAGCTTGGTCCACTGCACAGTGAGATCTGAGCCATCAGGGTATCTCAGCTGTCCTGGGGAACCCAGGGGACCCTACGCCTGGCAGCAGTGGCCTCTTCCGTCGTGGGCTGGACATCGCGGGCTGGCTGAGTGCAGTGGCACAGTGAGGAGGACCAGAGGCCAGGTCATCAATGGCTTCTCTCCGAAGTTGCCCCAGAAGGAAAATTTATATCTGTCTCACTTCCAGAGGAGGCCAGAGAGCCAGAAAGATCTTTGACGCACCTCCCCTTTAGTCTTAAAAATTCTCGGAGTGTGCTACTCATAATTTCCCACATTTCCGGTCATAGAAAACATACTGATTTTCTTCAAAACTGCAGTCAGGGTGAGGTTCCAAGCGCCTGGCACCAAATTATCCCTTGGCCGCGGTCCCAGGGAAGCAAGCAACCGCACATTCTCCACCGAGGTGGGAGTGTCGGGGTCTGGCGGAGGTGGGAAGGGGCCAGGGCGACACGGGCGCCCCCTCCCCGTTCCCGCCCGCAGGCGTCACCTAAGCCGCGGTTGCCATGGGCCCGCGGCAGATGGCCCGGTTTAGGGTTCCTGGGCGGGCGGCGCACACGGGATTAGGTGAATTAGGGAGCGTGAGCCGTGCCGCCGTCACTGTCGCCACTAGACCCTCCGCGCCATGGAGCCCCCAGCCGACCCCGCTGACCCCGCCGACCCTGTGGACACAGCCGGCCCTGCCGGCCCCGCCAGCCCCACCGACCCCGTCGACCCCGTTGATCCCACCGAGGCGCAAGCCCAGCAACCCGGAAAGTGGGCGCTGGTGCGCAGCCTGAACCAGGCGTTCAAGACCTACGCGGTCCTGCCGGTGAGGCCTGGGCCGGGAGGGGGAGGGCGCCACGACCCGGGCCTCGTTTCCCCACCTATCAGAAGCCAGGTGGTCGGGCCTCGGGGTCGCTAAGCCCTGGGTGTGCATGGACTGCAGCCCTAGCGTGCCACGTGCAGTCCCTGACCCCCTCAACGTGAACTTGGCCCTGGCTCCTCCTCTCTGGGGCATCTGGATCTGGAAAACTCAAGCCGGTAGACCAGGGGGGAGAAGGGCCTTCCTGCTTTTGCTGGGGTCCAGAGCAGGGAGACCTCCAGGTGCACAGGGGGCCTCTGCCAACGTCCTGAGGTGTCTCTTCTGCCACCCAAGTTTAGCAATTAGACCCTGTTCCTTGTTCATAGACACCTCTGGCAAGACACTTGCTCACCCGTGAAAATGGGGCTGACAAAACTAGTGTCCCAGAGCAATTATGAAAATAAGTGAGGAGAAATGGCTTGAAACAGACTCATTTTTATTCCACAAACAGGGATTGAGCCCTAGGCCTGGTCCCAGAGGAGAGAAGAGGGTGAAAGGGCTAAGGCCTTGCAGGGTATTATTAATATTCATCTGAAAGAACTGGGTGTTGGGGAGGAAGGAGGGTAGACAGCAGGGACAACTTGCATTTGTGTGAGTCTCTCATCTTCACGTGCACTGACTCCTTCCTCGTTGAGGCTGGTGAAAACTGGGGCCTAGAGGGATTGGGTCATTTATCTAGGGACACACAGCATTAGTGGCAGAACTGACTGAACCCACATCTCTTGACTTCATGTTCATTGTGGATATGTGCTGGCTTTCCTGGGGGAGAGGCCTCCCAGGGGTTTGGGGGCACACTAGAGAACAGACCCATTCTAGGAAGTCACCATTCTGGGGCTGGAAGCTTGCTCAGCTTGGCAGGGCCTGGGAGACACTCTGCTCCAATCATCCATTTGAGGGTGGAGAAATTGAGTCTTGTCAGTTACACAGCCACACTGAGACATGTGTCCTGTCACAAATGGGATGTTTGATCCAAGATGACGTTGCTAGTGGGGTGCCCCTTGCAGTGTATTCAGCTGTTACTGGGCAATGGTGGTAGGAATGGGGTGCTCCCCTGTCTGGGGACTAGCCACAGGATGGGCCAAGCTGGAGGGATTGGACCTGAGCCCCAGCCCCCCTTCCCTGCCTCCCTCCTTCCTTCATGGATGCCCCCTTCATGGCTTCCTTCCTTCCTTTCCTCACCCAATCAGTGGTTCCTGACTCACCCAGTTTTTGCTTCTGGCTGTGTCCTCCAGAAGCTAATGGTCTTACAGTCACTGATTTGATGAATGACTGTGTGGCTGGGTTCCTCTCTCTCTTTGGACCTCAGTTTCCTCATCTGTAAAATGAGGATCCTTGCAACCTGCCTGCACAACGGTGCTTCGCGGACTTCCCCCAGGGCTACAGGAATGTTCCCTCAGAGGTTCTCAGTCCTCAGAATTCTCCTGGAGCCTCTTACTTGCCACTGGAAACTCCTCAAGCTCTGACCTGGAGCAGAGATACCGTCACTGCCTCTTGGTGACAGCCCTAGGCTAGTAGAGTTCAAGGCACTCTGCTTGCTGAATGGCCCTGAGGACATCACTCAGCTTCTCTGATCCTCCATTTCCTGTTCACATGAAATTTTTTTGCTTTTGATTATTCTGTGTTCTCCCAGTGGGAAACAAATATTTTCTGTGTGGCACCCCTGAGCTGGGCTGGGGGATATAGGTGACTCAGACAGACCCTGCTTTCTGGCTGCCTTTAGCCTAAGTTTCCAGCTTGCCTTTTCAGCCCAGGTGTTTTTTAGGGCCAGGGACCCTGTCAGTGCTTCCTGTTTTGCTCACTGATCTGGGTTTGGGGCTGAGCCCAGGGAATATTAGGAAAACACTGAATTTGGAGTTTGTGGGCCTAGGCTTTAGCCCTGGCTCTGTCACAAAATAGCTGTGTGACCTTGGGCATGCTTCTTGACCTCTCTGAGGAGATAAAGTGGAGGCAGAATCCTCTGCCTAAGGGCCATAAGGTTGAAGGAGATAGTTGTGGGAAGCCTCCACCCCCTACCTAGCACTGGCCCATCTCCCCCGTGGCCGCGTGCTTTCACACACACACTCACACACTCACATGCTTGTGCCCAGCCACCTTGTTGTTCACTGGTACCTACTCTGTGCTTGGCTTTGCACAGCCACAAATAAGACAGACTCTGCCCTTGGGAGCTCCAGGCCAGTGGGGATTTGGGGCTCAGCTGTTGGGGGTGTGGAGCCTGGGGGCCATGGAGCCCTAAGAAATGATTCTATTCTCCATATGGCAGACAGAGCGAAATTTTGAAAATGTAAATTCATCATGCCATTGTCTAATGGCTTCTTGTCACACTTAAAATCCAACTCCTGTCCTTGGCTTCCAAGGCCTGGTATGACTTGGTGTCTGCTGCATTCTCCCCAACCATGTCACTGTGGGCCGGGCTGTCCTCTTCACTGGAGATGTGGAAGCTGACGGAGGTACTCTAGTCTGCCTTCAGTCCCCAGAGCCTTGGCAGGCTCCACACAGACATGCTGGCGGGGGGCTGGGGAGGAGGAGGAAGGTGTGTGTGGGGGGCAGGGAATTGTTGCTGCTGTTTGCTCAGGGTCCCCACAGATGGCGGGTATCTACTCAGTGGAAAGGTGGGGTGGGCAGGTGATTGTGGGTGGCATTAACGGGGTGAGGTGTGTGGCAGGAAGCGCAGCTGGGGCTTGGGCTCGGCCCTTAGGCACTTGTGAGCATTTAATGGGGCAGTGTATGGGAAGCAGCCTGCCGAGCCCCAGGCCCACAGTGAATGCCCAGTAAACACACATTCTCCTCCCCTCCCAAGCCTCTCCAGTTTTACTTACTTTTTCTGGGAGGAAGCTTGGGTTTGGGCCTACCCTGACTCTAATATGCGCCAACCCCCCATTCACATGGAGGGAGGGCCCACAAGTGACACTGTGGCTAAAAGATGGAGTCACGTACTGCGTGACAGTGTATTCAGTGATGACCACATATATGACAGTGGTGTACCTTTCCTGTATGTAGTTCAGTCTAGATACATGAATACTTAGCACCGTGTTGCTGCTGCCTATAATATTTAGTACAGTACAGGTGTGTAGTCCAGAGCAACAGGCCATGCCACGCAGGCTCGGTGTGTAGCAGGCCGTACACTTGGGTCTGTGTCAGCACACTGTGATGAGCACACAGCAGTGACATCTCCTGAACATGTGTTCTCAGAACATGTCCCCATCACTAAGCAGCACGTGACTGTCACTGATTCTGATGGGAACAGAAAAAGGCTGAAACTGATGAGTTGGCGGTGGACTCACTAAGTCCACCCCTCACTGAGAGATGTGGAAACTGAGGCTCAAAGTGGTCAGTGATTCGCCCAGAGCCAAGCGGGGTCTGCAACCCAGTTTCCTCCAAGTCCAGCACTATTTCCACTGGGCCATTCCCATGGGTTTACTCTTTTATGAATCCGTTTTATCAGCTGTTATGCTTTTAACTGCTACTTAATATTAAGTTATATTTTTCCTAGAATGTCTAAGTTCTCTCCCACATTCCTGGGGAATTTGGGAACAACCAAAGAATGAATAATGTTATTAGGATTAGGATAAAGTCAGACTTTTATCCCAAGGCCAACAAGGGCCTACGTGTCCTGGAACTGCCCGATTCTCTGACTTCCCTCTCCCTTCTCCGGTCCGGCTACAGTTGCCTCCTTGTTGTCCCTTTCTGCCTCAGGGCCTTTGCATTTGCCATTTCCTCTGCACAGATTTCTGCCCCCTGCTCTTTCCCTGGCTGGCTACTTCTCACCCTTCAGAAACCTTCAGGGGTTTCTTCCACAGAGTGGCTCCATTGGCTACTGAGTCAGGTTCACTGGCTCCGTCTTTCTACAACACTGGTGTCTCTGTTCCCTTCTTAGCAATCACCAGTATTCAAAGGGATTCTGTTAATGTATTTGCTCAGTTGTTTATTTTCTACATCCTCCAACTAGAATATAGACTTCATAGTCACTGAGTAAGCATTTAGATTAATCAGCACCTTGTACTCAATAGGTGCTCAATCCATGCTTGTTGACTACATCACCAAGCACTAAATATGGTTGTTCTAAGTCCATTTCTCTGACCCTGAGTTTTATATTTAGCTTTCATGAGCTCTTACAGAGTGTGTAATGAGGTTCAGGCCTTGGCCAGATACTGTGGGGGACACAGAAGTGACATCCACCCCCTCGAGGAGCCAGGAGCCAATGTGGCTGAACTCTTATCATGGGCCCCAGTATGGAGCAGTGTCTCCATGAGGAACCCACCACAACTCTCAGTGATGAGAATTGGCCCCACAGGTGATAGAGGCTGCAATGTCTACCCACCGTCTGGGTGTCTTCTGATACCCTCTTGTTTTAGATGGAGAGGAAAGGGTTTTGGTCTCAGTCTTTCTGCCTAGACTCCAGCGAGTCTGTCGTACATGTGTAGGGTGCAGAGCCATGGCAGGGCTGGGCTTTGGCACTTCCTGGCTCGGGGGTCTTGGTTCTTTCCCTTTGAGCCTCTGCTGACTCCTCTGTATCATGGGGGGAGGGTAATGGCTGCTACAGAGGAGGGACCAATGACATTGCATACCTGCTCAGCTCAGGGCCTGGCTTCAGACCATCCCAGCAAATTCAATTTCTTGTTTTCCCTCCTCCTTGGTTGGCATCGGAGCCTCTGGTGGTGGTAGGGGTGGGGTATAGAGCTGCCCAGAAGGGGTGCCTGATCCCCCTCCCTGCTCACCTGGCCTGGGACTCTCCCTCACCCACAGGGGGACTATGTGTGGATGGACCTGAGATCGGGGCAGGAGTTTGACGTGCCCATCGGAGCAGTGGTGAAGCTCTGTGACTCTGGGCAGATCCAGGTGGTGGACGATGAAGGCAATGTGAGTAGCCCCCCACCCTCTCTTCCCCTGCGCCATGGGGAGGCTGATGCTGCCCTGAGATAGGGGCTGGGCAGTGACCTGCATCAAGGGCAGGGAGGTGGTGCCAGTGCCCCCGCTTCTGCCTCTCAGATACGTTTCCTCCATGGAGCTGCCCCCACTGCTCCAACAAGAAGGTGTATGTGGCTGGTGCCCTAGCCGCTTGAGCTACAGGCACCAAGCCAACCCTTGGACTTTAGAACCCAAGCATCTGCAATGTCATTACTGAGGATCCAGGTCTAGGACCCTCTAGGAAGCCACTGTGAGGCCACAGCCACAGAAGGGGAGGCACAGTCTCAGCTGGCAGCGAAGACAGGCCCATGAACCCGCCTGGAGCCCCCAGAGTGGGGACCAGGGACTCTGGTAGCAGGCTTAAGTTTCATCTGGGTCTTGTTACATGTCATATGGTGTCCCGTAACTCTGTGTCACCGGATCCCAAAGGTCCACTCCCCCACTGCCCCTAGTCCCTGCAAGGGGTGGCTGCAAGAGGGGCAGTCAGGGAGGCTAGGGTTTGCATCAGTGGTTCTGGGCCCCAGGGCTCAGGCCCCTCCTTCACAAGTCTCCCCCTCATCCTCCACTCCAGGCTGTCTTTCATCCTCTGTCCTTCCACAGACCCTTGGCAACTTGAGAGCAGTGACAGGCAAGTCTTATCCGGTTCCCCAGACCTCAATAAAGGGAAGGCTCTTTGGCAAAAAGTTTCCTAATGAATGAAAGAATAAATGAATGAGTGGAAGGTTATGGTTTCACTACTCTCTGGATCCTAATGCTCTGCCTCTGTCCAAGCCATTCCTGTTACCAGATATACCCGTCCTTCCCTTCCTCTACAGAGCATATTGTCCCTGTCTCTCCAAGCTCAGTCCTAGACCAGCTCTTTCCCAAGCGCTCACTAGACCCTGGACTGGGCCATAATCTTCTCTCTCTCTCCCTCTCACAGCCTCCCTACTCCCTACTTGTTGGCATTCCTCCAGGGCCAGGCCTCAGCTACTGCCCTGCTTATACTTTGGCCCCTGCCACTTGTGGACCTTGACCTGAGGGGCACTGACCTCAGTTGGGAGTCCTCCCATGCAGGGAAGAGTGGGGGTGGCTCAGCTCTGCCGCTTAACCAGGCAACTCATTTTATCTCTTGAATCTTACTTGTCACTGTAAAAATGGGATCAGTAGTTCTCTGTTATGGTAGATTATGGTAGAACAAAGGAGAGCCTATATCCTCTGTTTTTTTTTCTTTGTAAAACAAAATACATTACAGTGATAATACCCAGGACTGGTTGAGCATTTACTGGGCACTAGCCCTTCATAGAGCTGGCAGGAGAAAGCTACCAACACAGTTGGGCCACTACTGTATCCATGAATCCTCCCAGCATCCCAGGAAGGAGGGACTGTATTTCTCATTCTCATGAGGAGGTCATGGAGGTTCAGGTAGGTAAAGTAATGTGCATAGGGTTCTGGGATCATGCTGTAGCCGAGCCGCTTCTTAGCCTCTGTGCTGAACTGTCTCAGGGAAGAACTGTGAGCACCAGAGGTTGGGGTTGAGTGGGAGAGGCAGACAGCCTGCTCCTCTGGCCCATGCTGGGCCTAGGACTGGGTCAGGGAGTGGGAATCAGGCAGAGGGAATTTTCCAACTGGATCAGCTTCTATCAAGAAATAGGATGTCTGAGAGAGAGGAATGTTCCACATGAGATTGGAAAGTCCAGATGGATCTTCTGACCTCACTACTCAGCCCCTAGATAGCCCCTTGTGAGGGGCCTAGGCTGAAATGCTCCTGGCCAGGAATTGCTGTGGAATGCCAGGGGAACAGGGGTGGGAGCTCCAACTGCCCTGGCCCTCATGCCCCGAGTGCCTGGCCAGGCCACTTCTCCTATTTTTTCATGTGAAGTAAGGGGCTGAAATAGGGGTCTCCTGGGGTCTTTCCATGACTAGGATATCTGCCTTTAATTTGGATATGGCCCCTAGCAGTTACCAGCCATTTGTCCTATCAGAGACTCCTGCCATGTCATTGATGCCCAGCCCTGTATGGAGCAGTGTGGTCTGAGGTGGGGTGGCACAGGTGAAGTGTGTTAGGGTGGGCAGTGCCATCAGACCATCTAGGAAACCTCTGAGCAGAGCCTAAAAAGGCTGAGGAGGAAAAAGGTAGAGAGAATAGTAAGCAAAGTCACAGAGCCCTTTGGGGACATGGAACACAAACGTGCTGGCTGGGAGGTACAGGGGTGGCTGGGCAAAGCTGGAAGTCCCTGTGTCCAGTGCTTGCTGGCCTTTGAATGCCAGGCTGAGGAGCCTGGGGAGTCGGGTGAGGAGTCAGAGGCCCAGAGTGACAGGGTCAGAGGGCTGCTGGAGGAAAGTCCCAGGTATACAAGGTGTTAGCTGGGGAGGACAGCAAGAGGCAGGAGCCAGGTCAGGTGGGAGACAGTGGTCTGGGCTCCACGTGTAGGCTCTGGGTTCGTGAGGAGGGTGCTGCCCATCCAGCTGCCCTTTAGGGGGCTGAATGGTCAAGACTGGGTGACCAGTTGATAGGGGACAGTGGGGTGGGTGACTGATACCTGATTCCTGCTAGTGTCTAGCTGTTGGCTTAGCTCCACCATAGGGAACCTTGGTCAGGGAGGACCTGACCTGCCATCCTTACCTGCTCAGCAAGTCTGAGGGCTTGAGCTGGGAGGAGGACCCCTTTCCCCTCAGAAGGCTGGGAGGGCCCTGGGTGCACCACTCAGGCTGTGGCCACATCATTCCACTGAGAGTCTTGTGACTGTGAGGAGGTGCTGGAAACCCCCTGGGGGTGAGGAGGCGCCTAGTGCTGGTAGGTTACCAGGTTTGCTGCCTTGTTGAGAGAACCAGTGCCACCTCAGGGCAGCAGGGAATATTGCAGGGGTGAGGAAGAGGAGTGGGAAAGGCAACCTGTGTCCTGGTTTCTGCTTCAGCTCACAGGTTCTGAAAGGTTGCCACTGGCTCCACACAGGTCATCAGCAAGCCCTGTGAAATATATCCCAGGTGGGGCCACTTCTGCCCATCGCCACTGCCCTCTGCCTTCTGAAGGGGCAGAGGGGACTTCTGGGGACCTGGGGACCTCTGTTTCCCAGGAAGTGCAGTCTCAGAGTCATTGTTTCTGCTGCCTGGAATTCTCCTACCACCCCCCATCTTCTTGCAGTGGGCTCTTTTTCTTCATTCAGGTCTCAGCTAAGCCACCTCTACCTCACAGAGGTGGCCCAGACCACCCTGTGTAAAGTAGCTTCCTCCTGCCTCTCCATCACATAGCCTGGTGGTTTATCTTTGGCACCATCTGAAATTACTTTTTATGTTTTAATATGTGTTTACTGGAGCCTGGATTTGAAGCCAAGTCTAACTCCAATTCATTACGCTTTCCACTCCATCCTGCAAAGGACAGGGGACAAGTCGGGCCTTCCTCTCAGGTCTGGGAGTGACTCCCCCAAGAGGAAGAGGAGCTGTCTTTGGTGTGGGAGTGGACGGTACCATCCTCAAAGATTTAAACTTGTCATTAGAAGTGGCAGTGTTTGCTCTCAGGGTCTCTCACAGGACTGGGTGGTCCCTGCCCGCCCCCTTCATCTCGGCCAGGGCAGCGAGCTGATGTGGCATCTGCCTCCCCACAGGAGCACTGGATCTCTCCGCAGAGCGCCACACACATCAAGCCCATGCACCCCACATCGGTGCATGGAGTGGAGGACATGATCCGCCTGGGGGACCTCAACGAGGCGGGCATCCTGCGCAACCTCCTCATCCGCTACCGGGACCACCTCATCTACGTGAGTGCCACGAGGTCCTGCACCCTCGGCCAAGACCAGGTCACGGGTACCCGTTACTGCCTCTGCAGCTGCGCCTTGGGTGGGGCAGGCACTGTGCCCACAGCCACTTGGCTTGGGGTGCATCTTCTTGGGGCATGGCTTGTGTGGTCTGTGGTTGCGGAAGGAGCAGTTTCTGCGCCTTGAAACCGCTGGGAGGTGAAGATGGTGTCCGTGAGAGCCTTAGTGCTTTTCCCAGGAACCAGGGAACTGCTGCGCCGTATTGGGTGTTTTCCTTTGGGATGGGGCTGCCCTGGGGCCTCAGAGCCAAGCCAGGGTGGGGCAGGAGTCTGTCCTCAGGAAGAGGATGAAGGAGGAACATGCTCCTCCACCATCAGAACTTCGATGTTAAAACTGGACACCCCTCCCCCCTCCACCTTGAAACTCAAGAGCACAAATAAAGGCGTCCACTCAACCAGGACAAGCTGATCCCAAGAGGGTAGGCTCAGAGAGCTTAAGAAGGGGACAGCCCAGGGAGATCAGGCAGAATAGAGGTCCACATACTTTTCCATCACAGAAACCCTTTATTGTCTTAAAAATCGGGGACCCCAATGGGTTTTTGTTTGTGTGAATTGTATTTATTGATTTTTACCATATTAGAAATGAAAACTGAGCAATTTTAAAATAATAAACATAATAAATCTATTATAGGATAACATAAATAACATATTGTCATGGAAAATAGCTTCCTTTGTCAAAATGTAAAAAAAAAATAAGTGAGATGAGTGGCATTGCTTGCCATGTTTTTTAAAATTTTTATTTATGTATTTTACCTCGTCCTCTATGTGATGGTAGCTTTACAAGTTTTTCAAATCTTGTTAGTGTCTGGCCTAACAGACCACTGAGCTCTCATATCTGCTTTAAATCCAGTCTGGTGTGATGTTTGGGTTGTAGTGTATGAAGAAAATCTGTAGTTGGAAAAGATGACTTTAAAGACTTTCTGAAAGAGTTTTGCTGACTCACAGGGGTCTTCGGTCTTCATTCTAAGGACTGCTGCTGTAGTCCAATAACCCCATTTTGCAGATACGGAAATTGAGGCACCACAAGGTTTAGCCAGGCTGGGGTCACGGTGTGCCTCTGACCCAGCCCCACTCTCAAGTAGCTCAGGGGCAAAGGGACAGCAAGGATGTGCCCTAACTCCTTGCCAGTTGACTTGCAATAAAGCCTTCTTTTCTCAAAAGCCGAGGCCATGGCATTCACCTCTATGCGTGTCTGGAAGCAAGCTCATTGCTTGGTAACAGTTATTTCTGAGTCCTTGATGTCCATTGTGTAGGCACAAAAAGTGGCTTTTGTAGAGAGCACTACAGCACTGACCAAGCCCCTTTTGCTCTGCTCCTCATTCAGACCTCACCTGCACTAGGAGGGGCCAGGGCATGAGTAGCACCTCCAGAGGTGATCACACTGCTGAGGGTGGGACTAGAACTTGAGCCCAGGCAGAGGCACCCCACTGTACCCCAGAGGGACCTGTTGGTGTCTGTACTTCTCTGCTTGGCAGCCCCCTCCATCCTCTCCCTGAAGGGCAAGTGGCTCCAGGTGGGTCCTGGGAGTCTCTGTAGCCACTCACCTAGACCTGAGCAGTTTGAAAATTGGGAGACTGGGAAGCCTGTCTGTCATCTGCCTCCTAAGGCCCACTGTTGGAGCAGATGCTGCATCCCTGTCTGTGCTGAGGGCTGAGCCCAGGGCCCCCTCTCCTGCCAGGAGGAGGTGGAGGAGCTGGGTAAGTGAGGAGTCATGCCCCCAGGGCCCTGCAGACCAGTGTGTGAGAATAATGCAGAGGTGTGTGGCATGCAGTTTAGTGACTGTGTGGGCAGGCCAGGTCCTTATGTGTGAGGTCATCAGTTGGTAGGCTGGATCGAGGAACAAAGGCAAAAGCAGAATTCATAGGAAAAAGGGGAGGAAAAAGTTTCAGACAGTCTGGAGACAGTGAGTGTTGTTAGTATAATTGGGCAGGTTTGGTAAACTGGCAAGTTACAGTTCAGCCTGGACGTTATAATATCCTTGAATAGCCTAACTAGGGCATCAAAAAAGATAATTCCAAGAGTTTATGGATTCTCCAGAAAGTCCTAAAATTGGCACCATTTGCCTCATTAGAAGATTTTACCAGTAACCTTCTTGACTTCTTTTCTGGGTGAGAGAGGGGAGGCAGGGCCATCCCCTCTGGAGTGACAGAGCAGGTGCCCAAAAGAAGTGTCCAAGCTGGGCTCTTGTCAGGGACTCTCACCCAGGAAACCAAGCTGTGGCGCCTGGAAGGTCCCCCACTTGGATAGTCTGTGGGCCTAAGATTTTGGGTATCTCTTGGTCTGGGAATCCCAGATCACAGACTTTAGGGTTCAAAGAGGTTTCTTCAACTTGCTGAGTCCATGAGTCTGTGCATTGGTGGGTGAGGTGGGACAAAAACAAAACTTTGAAGAAGTAACTCGGCCATTGTCCCACCTAGAAACCATAGCTGTCCCTAACCATGGCAACCTTGGGTCACTTCACAGATTGGGTTACCAATTCTGAGCACCCCCATGTGCTCAGAATTTCCTCAGATTACCACGGCCAGCTAGCAGCTTTGGCTAAGTGGGCACCGTCTGCCCTGGGCTGGCCTGCCTCGTGTCTGCCTGCCCCAGGAGCCTGAGAGAGCACCCCAGGGCCATGTCAGCCCCAGGCACCCTAGAATGGGGGAAGGCACTCAGAGGATACCCAGTAGACCCTCACTGGGTTTCCCAGAGACTAGGGACCACGCTTGGGTCCTGCAGAGAATGGATGGCAAGGTTGGTGGCCCCTGGTGCTCCTGAGGCTGAGCAGAGGCTGGAGCCCTGGCCTGGGAGGTGGGGGCTGTGCTTCAGTCATGATTTATGACCGTAGGAGAGCCCCTGTCCCTGTCTGGTCCTAGACTTCCCTCAGGCACAATGGGGACTGCATGGAGTGAGCACCTTTGTGACTATGGAAAAGTGTGTGGGTCCCAGGTTGTATTTTTGGGGTCCACAGCCTCCTCAATGCTAAAGGAGAAGGAGGAGGTGGAACTGATTCCTGCCACTTCTGTCGAGCCTTGGAGAAGCCCCTGATCTCTGCCTGGTGGCTTGGGGGCCACTAGGGACCACGTGTACTATATTTGGCTTGGGATTAGTTCTTATCTCTCCCCTATCCAGCCCTGTGACTGCACAGGGTAGGTTTTATTACTGAGACTTGAGCAAGAGTCCTCCACTAGCAGTGGGGCATTAACTCTCTGCTGACCTGGATCCTTAGAGAGAAAGAGGCCAGAGGGTTAAGAGAGCAGTGCCAAGATCTCAGAGGACTGATGGGCACCAAGACCCAGTGAGGGCCAGGGTCTCATTGCCGGTGACAGCCTCGTTCCCTTCCCACTGCCCCAGCTGTCAGCCCTACAGGTCCTGCAGGTACATTCCTCGGGTTTGAGGCTCCTGGTTCATCCCCTTCCCCGCTTATCTGCTGTGTGATTTTGGCAAGTCCTTATACTTCTTAGGAACTAAGTTCTTTCATTTGAAAAGAGAGTATGTGACCACACCTCCAGTGGCCTTCTGAGGAGTAAAGGGGGTGACAGCCAAAAAAAAAAGCCCTGTACTTGTGGGGATCATCCTGGCAATTGGCTTGTCCTTGCCCTCTGGCTGGAGATGGTCTTCCTCACTGAGGAAAGAGGCCCCATTTTTATTACTTATTTTGTTTTTTTTTTTTTTTTTTTTGAGACAGAGCCTCAAGCTGTCCCCCTGGGCAGAGTGCCGTGGCATTACAGCTCACAGCAACCTCCAACTCCTGGGCTCAAGCGAGTCTCCTGCCTCAGCCTCCCAAGTAGCTGGGACCACAGGTGCCCGCCACAACGCCTGGCTATTTTTTGGTTGCAGCCATCATTGTTGTTTGGCGGGTCCGGGCTGGGGATTCGAACCCGCCACCTTAGGTGTATGTGGCTGGCGCCTTAGCCGGTTGAGCTATAGGCACTGAGCCATTATTACTTATTTTGAAATGGGTATGTATGCTACAGATTGGAAAGTTTTCCTTCTATGAGAGAGAATCATTGCTACTAATTTCTTATCTATCCTCCAAGAGAGAGGTTGTATGTGTGTAAAACTTTGTTTCTTCTACTAGATGGTAGCAGCACATCCCTGGGGCCAACCTTCCCCACAACATGGTTAGGGCTGTTCAGTGATGCTGACGGGCCTGTCCCCTGGCTCTCTTTCTTGCTGGTTCCTGCGGACAGCAGTTAATGCTCCTTCATGTGTAGTCACTCTGCAAACATTGCTGAGTATGTCCTATGTGCTATGTGCAGTGCCAGGCCCTGGGGGACAGAGGACTTGGACCAGAGCTGTAGAGGAGTCAGGTGAGCAAACCAAAGGGTCTAAGGGTGTGCTGATCACACAGAGGGTGCCTGGCTTCCTAGAGGAGGTGCTGTCTCAGCTTGAACCTGAAGGATGAGAGGAATTAGCTGGCTGCAAAGGCAGGGGTGTGGGTTCCTGGCCTCAGATGGCAGGGAATGGAGTGTGGTGCTTTTTAATGGAAAGTTTAATGTGAATCCAGCCTCCTAGTTATGGAATGAGCTGGCAAGGATTGCAGGCGCTTGGGGGCCTTGTGGATGGAGAGAAGATGAGGACTCTGTCCTAAGGATATGGGAGGGTGTTCAGCAGGGGATGACAGAGTTGAAATTTTCAAAAAGCCCACCTAGGCTCCAGGTAGAGGCTGGATTGGAGGGGGGCAAGTGTGGAGGCGTCTGCAGGGATCTGCTGAGAAATGAGAGTGGCCAGGCCAGGAAGGTGGCCACACAGATGGAAGATTTGGGGGGTGACGTAAAGGAGGGGCCCTCTTGGCTCCCACCTAGGCAAGGGGTGGTGGTGCTGCTGTTGGCCCACCTGCAGAGGCTGGGAAGAGCAGGTTTGAAGGGAAGGGTGAGCTCTGGTTCGGATGTGCCTGTGGCATCGGGTGTGGATGTCCGGGAAGAGGAAGGGTTTATGTGCAGGAGGTCCCTCTGGACTGTAGGCGGAGTAGAAAGGTCCACAGGAGCCAGGGGTGGGAACAGAGAGTCTGGGCCCAGCCCCGGAAGGTTTCTCACGGTATCTTGGTGTCCCCTACATCCCTCTCTAGCACTCCCTGTACCTTGCACCTGGCCAGCGCACCTGCTCCCAGGGTTGCCCTTTGTCTGGCCCTGACTGCCTCCCCGAGTCTGGTTCATTAGGTCTGAAACAGTGTCTGCTTGGCCTTGGTGACTGCCATTTATCCTCCCCAGCTGCCAGGGAAACCTTTTGCCAGCAAACCTCCCAAATGTCATGCCCTTTAATGCCTCTGTGCTCGCTGCCCCGACAGGCCCTCTGGCTTTTTCTCATCCCCTCCTGAAATCCATGTGCCTCCATCTGAGCTCCCATAGCTCAGAAAGGAGGATGGTTTTTTTTTTTATTTT
>NW_003852396.1:25300999-25324635 GCF_000181295.1 Otolemur garnettii | reverse complement strand
GAGACAGGTTGCTCTGTCGCCCAGACTGGAGTGCAGTGGCAGTATCATAGGTCACCACAACCTTAAACTCCTAGGCTCAAGTATCCTCTTGCCTCAACCTCAAATGCTGCACTACAAACGCCTGCCACACACCTGGCTCATTTTTCTATTTTTAGTAGAGACAGGGTCTCCCTCTTGCTCAAGCTGGTCTCAAACTTCTGAGCTCAAGCAATCTTCCGCCTTGGCCTCCCAGAGTGCTGGGATCACAGGCGTGAGTCATCATACCTGGCCTATCCTTTATTCTTTACAGCAGCCCTGGAAGGTGGATATTCATATCCCTCCTTTACAAATGAACAAATTGAGGTTTGCCAGAGGGATACTCCTTGTAGCCAATTCCCAGTCTGGCACAAGTTCACCTGTGTACCAGAGTCTAGCCAGTTCCCACAGCTGGGCAGGGCTGAACTATAGGGGACGGTGACTGGAGGTCCCAGGGCAGAGCCTGGTGGGCTGGGTGCGTGCAGATCCTTATCTGAGAATTTAGTCCAGCCATGGGCTGTGTAGGGCACTGCTCATGAACAATGCCCTTATGGCCCCATCCTCTACTGACCAGCTCACTTCTCTCCTGCACCACACTTGGCAACCTCAGACCAGCTGTGGAGGGCGGGTGAGTGTGGCACAGAGTCCCTGGTGCCAGCTACAGCTCCCGGCTTATTGGGCTTGTTTGCTTGCCTGGCTGCCCCTCTCAGGCCCTCTTGGGGCCCCCCTCCACATCTTTTCCTGCATGGACTCTCACAGCACAGTCAATTGGTCAATATGGCAAGTTTCAGGTGCTTCTGGCCATGGGATGCTTAGAAGAAGAGGCTTAGGAGGGGAAAGGAAAGTCTTTCTGGGCCCAGAGAAGGGCAGAATCCGGCCAGGTCTCTGGTTTAGAGCAGCCAGAACCAGGACTGGAGCATGGGTTCAGGCTGCACCTGGCCCCAGGTGGGCATTTCCCCTGGCATGTGGCACCTGCAGCCACACTTTCCCTGCATGGCCGCGCTGGACTGAGGCTGCTGGGATATGGCTGCAGCTCTGGTAGAATATACTGAGGTCTGGGGGGTGGGGCACGCAGGGCTGTCACCTCCCCTTGTGGTTACATCTTTCTCCAGTCTCTTCAGGCCCCAGATGTCAATACATTTTTCATCAGTTATAGTCTAGGCCTGACCTTTTCAAGCTTGGGGGACAGGACAGGAGGAGGGAAGAGTAAGCCCTGAGTGTCTCACCCTGCCCTGGCGGCAGGAAAGCAGGCTGTGATGTCCTCTGTGTGCCAGAGCCCCAGTCCCACAGTAGGAAGTCTTCCCAGGGGCAGCCAATCTTTGCACTAACAGGGGAGCCTGAGCCAAGAAGCTCCTGGGATACCCCTGTGTCTCTGCTACCCAGGAGGCTGGAGGACCTCTGTCCTCCAGAGCTGGGACCCCCCATGCCCTGGGGCAGTGCTACAGGGACTGGACCCACCAGCCCCCAAACCACAATACCCAGCCCTGTCCCCTCTTCATGGCTTGTTTCCCAGTTCCTACTCCCTCACCAACCTGACCTCTCCCCTCTGGGCATGGTCTAGTTCATGAGTTCACTCTAAAAGTTGGTGGGAGCCAGCCTTTGAGGAGTACCTTCTGTGAGCTATGGATTTTAAAACACCATCTCCTTTCATCTTCATAGACTGTTATGCCCATGTCACAGGAAATGGAGGCCTGGAGAACCTCCCTCCCTCCCTCCCTCCGTCCCTCCCTCCTTCCTTCATGGAATGTCTCTGAGCCAGTGTTGGTCAGGAAGCCCTGTCCCAAGTTCTAAAGGAGGCAGGATTCTGCCACATGTCCACCCACTGATTCTAAAGCCAGTGTTCCCCCTCTTGGAGGTACAGAGCAGGGCACAGCCTGAGAGCTTTCTGGAGTCAGAACCTCCCTCATGGGAGACAGCGAGCTCCCCATCCCTTGTTGCCCACAGACATACACAGGTTCCATCCTGGTGGCTGTGAACCCCTACCAGCTGCTCTCCATCTACTCGCCAGAGCATATCCGCCAGTACACCAACAAGAAGATTGGGGAGATGCCCCCCCACATCTTTGCCATTGCGGACAATTGCTACTTCAACATGAAACGCAACAGCCGTGACCAGTGCTGCATCATCAGGTGGGCAGTGTGGCACCTGCGTGGGGCAAGAGGCTCAGCACCCAGAGCTCCAGCTCTGTACTCCTGTTGGTGCCTCTAGGGACTGCCTGCACCGTCAGAAACGCCACAAAGCCAGACCTCAGGAGCCAGACCCTGGGCTCTCTGTGCTGTTACAATGTAGAGAATCACCTCCCTTTCCCCAGGTCTCATATCTCTATTAATGCTACCAACGCTTGTGTCAGCTTTGGGGACCAACTGTGTTTACTGCTGGCTCCTGTTAAGTTATGGTTAGTTGAAATCTCGGTACTAGGCACAATGCCTCACCCCTGTAATCCTAGCACTCTGGAAGGCAGAGGTGGGTGGATTGCCTGAGTTCATGGGTTCAAGACCAGACTGAGCCAGAAAGAGACCCTCCCCCCATCTCTACTAAAAATACAAAAAACTGAAGCAAGAGGATCACTTGAGCCCATGAATTAGAGGTTGCTGTGAGCTATGATGTCACCATGGTGCTCTACCCAGGGTGACAGCTTGAGACTCTGTCTCAAAAAAAAAAAAAAAAGAAATCTCAGGGTCCTGTTTGCTCTTAGGCAGCGGGTTAAAAGGATAAAGCATCTGATATGTGCTGTGCTTTGTGGCAAGTGCGGATGGAAAAGCGTGTATATCTGAATGGAAGGGAAGGAGAATAATTTTGGGGTGTGGGAGAGCACTGAACCTTTTAGCCCTCCCCCAGCCCTAGAAGGTCCATATTGTCAGCCCTTATCACAGATATGGGCAGGTAGGGACCCTGGGGGCAGTGACAGTCCTCTTGCTCCCTCTCTGTGCAGTGGAGAGTCTGGGGCAGGGAAGACAGAGAGCACGAAGCTGATCTTGCAATTCTTGGCGGCCATCAGTGGGCAGCACTCCTGGATTGAGCAGCAGGTGCTGGAGGCCACCCCCATCCTGGAAGGTAGGGCTGGGCTCCCAGGGCAGGGCTGGCTAGCAGGGTGGGGGCTGGCCTGGCCTGTGACTATCTGCCCACCCTGAAGCATTTGGAAATGCCAAGACCATCCGAAATGACAACTCAAGCCGTTTTGGGAAGTACATTGACATCCACTTCAACAAGCGGGGCGCCATCGAGGGCGCCAAGATCGAGCAGTACCTGTTGGAAAAGTCACGCGTCTGTCGTCAGGTGGGCCGGAGTGGGTGGCTCTCCACCAGCTGCAGAGCCCTGGTGTCCCCCCGCCTGCCTGGGGTGCTGCCTGTTTGCTTCTGTCCCGACATCCTACCATGAGACCTGCTAATTGGGCTTCCCCGTCAAAGCCGTTTGCTAAAATAGTGAACCACGTTCGCATCTCCCCTCCCTCACAGACCGGTCTGGCTCCCACTGGCCTCCTCCCACCCTCCTCCGGCCCCCCAACACCTGTGCCCACATTTTCAGGCCCCAGATGAAAGGAATTACCACGTGTTCTACTGCATGCTGGAGGGCATGAGCGAGGATCAGAAGAAGCAGCTGGGCCTGGGCCAGGCCTCCGAGTATAACTACTTAGCCATGGTGAGGCCCAGGCAGCACCAGGGTGGAGGGGGCTGTGGCCTCAGACTTGAGAGCTTGCTAGTCACAGGCCTCTGGTGCCAGCCACTTGCTGCTGTCTGGACAGCAAGGAGAATTTGGCACTGGGGCCATTGCCGCCACAAGCATGAATGGGGTCTTTGGGGCCATGTGCATGGCAGGCTGGCTTGGGAGCCCCATCTCCCTGGCCTTTGGGAGAGCCCAGGTCTGATTGTCTCAGTCCGGCCACAGGGACATAAGTGTGGGTTGTGGCGCACGTGCATGTGTGTGTGTTGTAGAGATGGCAGGCCTTCCTGGACACTTCCTCTAGCTGCTACCACACTTGGGTAGATGGGTAAATGAATACACATCTTAGGTCTAGTAGGCATGCACAGAATGGGGCCCAGCCTGTCTGCAGTTACCTCTTCTCCATCCACACCAGGCTGTACCAGCCCTGAGAGTGGCTGTCCCCAGAAGACTGTGGGAAGCAGGATAGGGCCTTGGTGCTGTGACTGCCAGGTGGGCTGCTGGCGCAGGCCTGGCATCAGTAACCAGCCACTCTCACTCATGGGAAGCAGGAGCGTGGGGGAGTTGTACTCACTAGGTGAGGTCAGCGCCTATAGCCTTGGCCTGGCAGAAGGGGCCCTTTGGCCCAGGCACTGCCTCTTGGGGGATACCCATAGCCTCCCTGATGTCCCCTTACCCTGCCTACCAGGGGAACTGCATAACCTGCGAGGGCCGGGTGGACAGCCAGGAGTATGCCAACATCCGTTCCGCCATGAAGGTGCTTATGTTTACTGACACCGAGAACTGGGAGATCTCGAAGCTCCTAGCCGCCATCCTGCACCTGGGCAACCTACAGTATGAGGGTGAGGCTGCACAGTACATCCCCGCCTGCAGCAAGGGCAGCACAACACCTAGCTTCCTGTGGGGTATTGATGGCTCAGTTTCTATCCTAGTGTGTGCCGTCTTTGGGATGAAAGTTGGGGAGAATGCACCTGTGAGTAGAGTTGAACAGTCTGCTAGCTTGAAATCAGCCCCAGGTATAGTATCACTGTGCCGAAATTCCACCACAGAGATGTACAGTTTAAGCATACTGGGAGTTAACTATGGGCCCTTTGGACTCCTTCCAAATTTGGTTTCTTTAGGTCCAAGATCAGATGTCTTAGAGGGTCATGAATTTTTGAGCTAATTCATACTAAAATGTGAGTGACTGAATAGCTATCTCTGAAAGAGAAAGGCTAGGGAAGGGAACATGTCCACTCATCTAACTTTTCCTGGGCATCAACCATGTGCCAGGCTGGGAGGTGGCTCCCTGAAGCAGGTACCAGGTCCCATTCTGCACTTGCCCCCAGTGCCCAGCATGGTCCTCAAGTAGGATGGGAGCTCTGAGAAATTTTCTCAGTGAATGAATGATCCCAGCATGAAGGAAATCACAGTCTACTGATCTTGAAAGACTAAGAGACTCAGAGGAGGGCACACTGGCAGAAAGAGCATGTGCATAGCCAGATGTTGTGGTGGGCGCCTGTAGTCCCAGCTACTTGAGTGGCTAAGGCAAAAGAATCACTTAAGCCCAAGAGTTTGAGGTTGCTGTGAGTCGTGACACCACAGCACTCTACTGAGGGCGACATAGTGAAACTCTTGTCTCAAGAAAAAAAAAAAAAGAAGGGCTGTGCAAAGATCCTGAGGCCTGAGAGAACAGGGAACATACGGGGAAAAACAAGTTCCCAAAATTTGTCTCATAAGAACCAGGGCTGCCCCCAAGAGCTCTGGTAGTCTGGGGTTGAGGTTGAGGGGGAAAGGGACAGCTGTCAGTTGTCTGCTCCTTAGATGCCAGGCATGGTCCCAGGTCCTGGCTACACATGGTCCCTATCCTCATGGTGCCCATAGGGAAGCTCATGGTGAGAATAGTGACCCAGAGAAGAATTTAATCATGGTGTTGATGTAGAACCCCTGAGAGCAGGCATGGCAGCCTGGTCCTCCTAGGACAGTCCCCTTGCCCCTATGCCCACCCTCCCTGTCCTGAATGCTACACCCCTTGCTGCTGACAGCCCGCACATTCGAAAACCTGGACTCCTGCGAGGTCCTCTTCTCCCCATCACTGGCCACAGCTGCATCCCTGCTTGAGGTCAGTGCCTGGCCTTCCCTCTCACCACCACCTCTTCCCCCCTGAAGACAGTTTTAACTTTACTTTGATGGGGGCTAGGATGTGGGAGATGAGGGCCCCATGGTTTGGAGAGTTCTGTCCAATACTGAGGACCAGCCATGTGCAGGTCTTGTGTTGGGCACGGGTCCTGGGGTGCAGGTCCCTGAGCCTAGATGCCTCTTGGCTTGGCGTAGCCTAGCTGCCCCAGGCAGTATGAGCCAGGTGGGGGCTCTGAGCTAGGGGACCCTGTGATGCCCTGGCTGTGTGACCCTGAGAGAGTCATTCCTGCTCTCTGGACCTCGTCTCCACATCTGGATAAAAGCATTAGTGTCCCTGAGGCCAATGCATTGTGTCTGACAGTCTTTTAGCAAATATTTACTAGGATCGACCCTGGGCTGGGAAATTGGGAGGAATAAAGCTGGGTCAGGGCTGCTGGGGAGAACTGGGGTCAGAGAGAGAGAACTCCCTTCCAGGCAGCATTCAGGTGGGTGTCTATGGCTGGGGAGGATTCTCTGTGGGCTGCAGGGAAGCTCATTCTTCGTGGAAGTGAGATTGTGAGCCAGGCCTGTGCTAGAAAGTATGAGGGGCCCAGGTGTGGGTGGAGGGAGAGACAGGCTGGCGTGTGGCTGGGTGAGCACCTGCTGTCGTCTGTGCCAGGTGAACTCCCCGGACCTGATGAGCTGCCTGACGAGCCGCACCCTCATCACCCGCGGGGAGACAGTGTCCACCCCGCTCAGCAGGGAGCAGGCGCTGGATGTGCGCGATGCCTTCGTCAAGGTGGCTGCCTGCTCTCACCCCTTGGGAGGGTGGGTTGTAAATGGGCAGGTGCCAAGGAGTCCACAGAGCCAGTGGACATCTGGGTCTTGACCCCTGCCTGCCTGGGTTGGAGTCCAGGTCCAGCTGCTGGCTCTCCTGGGGCTTGTGTGAGGGTCGTTCATCCTACATGGCTGGGCCAGCTCTGGCCCTTGCTTTGATCGACCATGCTATGCCCAGCCCAGGGGATGTGCTCTTTGATGTCTCTGCAGAGGACACAAAAGAGGGCCTGGGGCAAGCATGAAGGCCTCCAGTCCCTTCTGTTTTTACAGCCATGCATTTGCCATTCATTGAGTCTCCCCTACCCCATGCCATGCCTTGTGCTGGCCTCTGGGATCTCAGAGGTCTTCAGAACTGATGGGAGAGTCAAAGATGGCAAGAGAGGTGGGAGCCCCAAGAAGCCCCAGCCCACAGGGTCAGAGGAAGGCTCCCCATCTCAGCAGAGCTTTGATCCCTGTGCAGGCATCCTTCAAGCAGGCAAGGGATGCTCTAGCGGAGGGAGCAGCTTGAGCAAAGCCTTGTGGGGAGGGTTTGAACAGAGTATTGCTCTGTGGAAGGGACTGGAATGAGGCCAGGAAGGGTGAGAAGCCTCTGGCCTGAGCCCATGATGGTGGGCTGCACGGTGCCTTTCAGGGAATCTATGGACGGCTGTTTGTGTGGATTGTGGACAAGATCAATGCAGCGATTTACAAGCCTCCTTCCCAGGAAGTGAAGAGCTGTCGCCGCTCCATTGGCCTCCTGGACATCTTTGGGTTCGAGAACTTTGCTGTGAACAGGTACCACATGGGCATCCCCTCTGTGGGAATTTTCTTCCACAGCATGGACCAGAGAAATGTCTCATCTCTCTAAACCATGTTTAGTTGGCTTCTAGCACACTGCCCAGCTGTTAGAAACTATAACTTCCATGTTTCTCATGGGCCCTCTCTCTTTCCTTCCATGCCCTCCTGCTATGGGACCCCTGGCCAGCCACATCAGCCCCTCTGCTGTTCGGACATCTAAGCCCTCCACGCACCCCACCCACACTGAGTACACGAGGCTGTGTGCTCAGCTTAGCCATGTCAGCAGTCAAGGCTGTGCCGGCCAGATCTTGTCAGCACCCTTCCCTTCTCACACAGGATGCCTCCGTGGCCAACTCCCCAATGTCCTGCCAGCCCTCAGCCCTCCACACGGGGCCTGGTCATGCAGGGGAGGGGATCTGAACTAGGGCTTCTGAGCCCCGGTTGCAGCCTGAGCCTTCCTGATGCACTGGGTGAGCCTGGGCAGGTCCTTTGCCCTTGCTGGGCCTCAGGTCTCTGCTGCACCTGGAAGGGGGTTAGGCTGGACATCTCGCCCCCGCCCCAACGCCCTCAGAGGTTGGAGAGTCCCCGCTGGGAATGGTTTACTGACAGTCACATGGCAGGTGGAGGTGGAACTGGGCCCTGAGCAGCGCCCAGCCCGCCCCTGTGCCCTGCAGCTTCGAGCAGCTCTGCATCAACTTTGCCAACGAGCACCTGCAGCAGTTCTTTGTGCGGCACGTGTTCAAGCTGGAGCAGGAGGAGTACGACCTGGAGAGCATCGACTGGCTGCACATCGAGTTCACCGACAACCAGGATGCCCTGGACATGATCGCCAACAAGCCCATGAACATCATCTCCCTCATCGACGAGGAGAGCAAGTTCCCCAAGGTGGGCCTGCGGCAGCGCAGAAGACTCTGGGGCCAATTCAGGTGTATTTCTCTGACATCTGGATGTCACATACAGTCCACTGGGCCCTGGATCTGAGCAGGCTATAGGCACAGAATGGGTGCTCAGGACTCAGCATGTATTGGCATGGGGGTAAGGGAGAAGAGATCGCTCCAGGGAGAGGGGATTGCTCCCACGATTTCATCACAGGAAATAGATTTTCTAAACTGGAATGTGCACTTTTAAGATTGTGTAGTTCCAATTCATCCACTTAAGAGATGGAGAAATGAAGGCCTGGAGTGCTCCTGTGTGGGGTATAAATAAAGGCAGAGGAAACTCTTGAGAAGGAGAGGGGTCAGAGACATGGGCAGGAAAGGAAGTTGGGCCTGGGGGGAGAGGGTCGGTGTGGAGTGACTTTTCTCTTGGCTGCTCCCACAGGGCACAGACACCACCATGTTGCATAAGCTGAACTCCCAGCACAAGGTCAACGCAAACTACATTCCCCCCAAGAACAACCACGAGACCCAGTTTGGGATCAACCATTTTGCAGGCATTGTCTACTATGAGACCCAAGGTACAGGCAGGATGTCTGCCTCTCCTTGCCTGTGCCCTCCCTTCTCCTTCTAGGAAAATCCTTCTCTATCAGGATTTTTTAAAATGAGGAGATGTTATGTATATGTATATATACATATATATGTACACATAATTTTAAATTATATATTATAAAATATACAATATGATACATAATAATATATGTTTAACAATATATAATATCTTATATATTCGATTCTTTTTTTTTAATTTTTTTTTTTTTTTTTGCACTTCTGGGTTGGGGCTGGGTTTGAACCTACCACCTCTAGTATATGGGGCTGGCACCCCACTCCTTTGAGCCACAGGCACTGCCCCCTTTTTTTTGTTTTTAGACCGTCTCACTCTCTTGTCCTCAGTAGAGTGCTATGGTGTCACAGCTCACAGCAACCTCAAATTCCTGGGCTTAAGCAATTCTCTTGCCTCAGCCTCCCAAGTAGCTCGGACCATAGGCACCCCCAACAATGCCTGGCTATTTTTTTGGTTGTAGTTGTTGTTGTTTGGCAGGCAGGGTTGGGTTCGAACCTGCCAGCTCCGGCGTATGTGACTGGCACCCTATCCACTGAGCTACAGGCGCCAAGCCTACATTATATTCTAGTTTAACATTAATATAAATATTGGATTATATATTTAATTATATATAATTATTTGTTATTTACATATGTATAAATAATTTCCCATTTTAACCATTTTTAAGTGTACAATTCCTTCATGGCATTAAGACATTCTCAACGTAGGATTATCACCATCCATTTCTACAGAAGTTTTTTTTTTTTTTAAGACAAAGTCTCGCTTTGTCACCCTGGATAGAGTGCTGTGGCGTCATAGCTCACAGCAACCTCAAACTTTTGGGCTTGAGCAATCCTCGTGCCTCAGCCTCCTGACAAGCTGGGACTATAGGCACCTGCCATGATGCCCAGCTAGTTTCTCTATATTTAGTAGAAATAAGGTCTCACTCTTGCTCAGGTTGGTCTTGAACTCCTTGAGCTCAAGCAATCCCCCACCTCAGCCTCCCAGAGTGTTAGGATTACAGGCGTGAGCCAACATACCCAGCCTCCACAGAAGTTCTGTGTTGTCTGGGTACACTGGCTCATGCCTGTGATGCTAGCACTTTGGGAGACCTAGGAAGGAAGATCATGTGAGGTTAGTGGTTCAAGACCAGCTTGGGCAACACAGAGAGATCCCATATGTGTAACAAAAATAAAGAAAAATACCCAAGCATGGTGGCATGCATTTGTAGTTCCAACTACCCTGGGGGCTTGAAGCAGAAGAATTGCTGTGAGCCTATGAGTTTGAGGTTGCTGTGAGCTATGATGATGCCATGGCACTCTAGCCTGGGCAACAGAGTGAGACCTTGTCTCAAAAAAAAAAAAAAATGTTTCATATGTCCCTGCCTACCCCCATTGGCTTGCAACTGTTACTTAATGACCTCCCTTCCTCCTCCCCTAGCTCCTTGTAACCTCTAGCTACTTTCTGTATCTGAGTTTGCCTGTTCTAGGTGCTAATATAATTGGAACCATAGAATACAGTCATGCATTGCTTAACAATGGGGATGCATTCTGAGAAATGTGTTAGGCCATTTTGTTGTGCGAACATCATAGAGTCGCCAAGTGCACCTACACAAGGCTGGAGGGCATAGCCTGCCATGTGCTGGGCTGCATGGTATAGAGCCTCTCACTCCAAGGCTACACACATCGCAGCACGGTACTGTCCTGAATACAGCAGGCAGCTGTGACACAGTGGGAAGTATCTGTGTACCTAAACATATCTAACCATGGGAAAGGTATGGTAAAAATAGGGTATGATTACCTTATGGGACTGCTGTCGTATACGCAGTCCATCATTGACAGAACCATCATTATGTGGCACGTGACTATATTTGTCCTTCTGTATTTGACTTATTTCAGTCAGCATGATGTCTTCAAGGTTCTCCATGTTGAAGCATTTATCAATGTCCTTTATTTCATATAACTGAATATTTCATTGTATGGATGGATAGATGACATTTTTTATCCGTTCATTTGTTGTTTTTTTTGTTTTTTGAGACAGAGTCTCACTATGTCACCCTTGGTAGAGTGCTGTGGCATCACAGGTCACAACAATCTCAAACTCTTGGGCTTAAGCAATTCTCTTGCCGCAGCCTCCCAAGAACTGGGACTACAGGTGCCTGCCACAATGCCCGGCTATTTTTTTGTTGCAGTTGTCATTGTTGTTTAGCAGGCCCAGCTGGGTTTGAACCCCCCAGCCCTGGTGTATGTGGCTGGTGCACTAACCGCTGAGCTACGGGCACCAAGCCATATCCATTCATCTGTTAATGGGCATTTGGAATTGTTTTCACCTTTTGGCTATTGGGAGTAATGCTGCTAAAAATACTAGTGTACAAGAATCTGTTTGAGTCCCTGCTTTCAATTCTTTTGAGTAGGCTCAGTGCTCTTTTGTACAAATGGGGAAACCAAGGCTCCACAGAATGGGGGTATCATACATAGCATGATATAGCCTATTAGGCACAAGTCTAGGCCTTCAGCCAGCCCAGTTACCCATCAAGACTCTTTCAGCAACAAGACCAAGTGTGAGCTTTGAAAGGGATGTGTGTACATCTTCTTATCCCCCCAGGGACATGCAATTGGGTTCATCTTACAGGTAGAGTTTAAGGAAGGGGTCAGGCCACAGCTTTATCTCACTTGGAATCCTTATAGGGTCTGTCAGAAGACTTCAGACTGCCCTTGCCAGCCTTCCCCTTCCACCCTGGCGTGGGAGTGGCCTTGAACTGGCATCAGTTGTGGGCCCTGTTTACAGCCCTACCCAACAGCCCAAGAAGGTCCCACATAGTCAAAAGCCAGGAAATTCACACTGAATGAGCTATGGGCTGCCCGTCTCTTTCTTCCTTGCTGAACTGGTGCAGAAGTCAGTAGTGTATGGTTAAGCCGTGATGCAGTGATAGAATCTGAGAGCTTCTCAGACATCTTAAAATACTGGTCTGTGAGATCTAACCTTGTTGAAAAGAAGGAAACAGGCATTAAGTTTAAAGTCCTGTTGAGCAAGTATATTGGTCTTTCGTTTGGAGTAATAGAGGATTGTATTTCTCAATTGGGTTTAGTTCAAGCAGCATGCACTGAGCATCCATTATGTGCCAGGCTTCATGCTGTGGCTAAGAATACAGAAATGAAAACTGAGCAGGTTCTGTGTTGAGTTATAAAATTATAGAATGCTAGATCTGGAAGGAGCATAGGGCCATCTCCCTTTGCAGAATTGGAAATTGAAGTCCAGAGAGGGAAATGACTTGCCTCAGGTCCCTGAAAAAGTCTGAGCTACTTCAAACAAGTCTACTGGCATTTCCTGTTCACATAGTGCTGTTTTAATATAACATTATTATAAATTAGGGGGTATTAGGTGTTCTGAAGAGAAGCAAGTTTACAGGTCCTATCCTTACCATGCAACAGTTGAGGGAACTGAGGTCCTAGAAAGTGGTGGCGATCCCATAGTCTGTCAGAGCTTTAATGAGATCCCAGTAATTCCATCCCAGCTCCAAAGCCTGTCCCCCATTACTGTGGGCCTCCTAAAACTTTACCCACCCCTTCTGTGCCCTCTACCATCCAGGGGAAGCCTAAGTCCTTCCCTGTTGTGACACTTAACCTCAAGCATCCCCAGCCCCTGGTCATCCCATCTCCTGTCCCACTCTAGCAAAGTTCCCAGTTCATAATTCCTTAGCCACCTCTGGGGTCTGTATAGTGCAGGGGAATCTCCCTGGGCTGGCACCAGGGCCCTTGGGTTTGACTTTTAACTCTGCCCATGGCTTGCTGTGTGGTTTTGGACAACTCACTTGGCTTCTCTGAGCATCAGTCTCCTCCTTTGTGGGATGGAGAAGAGAATCCCTGCTCATCTCACGTATACAGGGGACTTAAGAGGACACTTTGTAAAATACAATCTACTGTTCAACTACACATGGCTTTAATTAATTCCTGTATTATTTCCTTGTACCAAATCAACATGCATTCTCTTACAGGTCACATGCTTACTTAACAATGGCTTTTGACACCTTAGTTCAAAAGACTAAAGACTCATGGTGGCTCTGGGGTGGTTCCGCGAAGAAGGAGGTGTGGCCTCTCCCAGAGGCTGAGCCCTTCTGCCCCTCTTGAATAGGCTGGAAGAGGGGGGCTGTGTGGTTGGGGAGATGGCCCCTCACTTTCTGTGATCTTGGGTAAGCCACTGCCCTTCCCATGTGTGAAATGGGCATTGCTGAGGGTCCTCCTGGCTCAGACCCTGTGTATCTGAGGAGGGCCTGAGTCCCGGATGGGGGCTGGTGGAGCTGGTGAGGTGTGACTGTGCTGTGCTTTTGTCCAGGCTTCCTGGAGAAGAATCGGGACACACTGCATGGGGACATCATCCAGCTGGTCCACTCCTCCAGGAACAAGTTCGTCAAGCAGATCTTCCAGGCTGACGTCGCCATGGTAAGGCTGAGTAGGGTTTCTGTAGGCTGGAAGGGCCCCCAGGAACTGGCCTGGGGCCAGGGCTTGCCCTCATCCAGCAGCTTCAGCTGAGCCCCTGTGGCCAATAGTGAGGACAGAGCTTCTGGGAAGGGCCTCCAAGATCCTCACATCTGGTTCTCTTGCTCTGCTGATTGGGGGTGTGGCTGGGTACCAGGTGCAGAGAAGGGTCACCTGAGAGTAAGTAAGCAGAGCCAGTAAGATTACCATGGGCGTCCACTCCCTGGATCTCCAGCAGCTAATGGGAGCACGGGGAAAGAGAGTGCATCCCTTTCAAGGATTCGGAGTGGGGGTGGGCACGCAGAGAAGCTGGCACAAAGGGCGTGTGTCGATGCCTCCCTGGACCCTACCAGGCCGTGGGAGAAGCTCCTTCCTCTTTGCCTTTCCGTGGGTCCCTGGGTGGTGGTCCCGTGGACCCTCTCCTGCTTGTAGGCCTTCTTATTTCCTATTTCCCCCATCCCCATAGCTTCCTGGAGGGTGCTTGGAGGGGCTCATGGGAAAGGCAGAGCCCCAGTGCTCTTAGTGCCTGGCTGGGGACTGGCACTGCCCCTGCCCTGGGGACCACCACTGAACTACCAGGACCCCAGACCTCTCCATGAGGGTCTCCCTCTCTCCATGGCAAGTTTGCCCTCTGTTTTCTGACCCACCATGTTCTCCTTGCCTCTCCTCTGCCCGTCTCACCCTGCACTGGTTCCTGTTGTAGTTTCTCTGTGGTTATTCGTCGGGCACTCTGCACCAGTCAGCAGCTGCTGCAAAGGTAAAAGACCCCAGCCTGGAGCCGAGGATGGTGGGAGAGGCCACAGCTGCAGGCGAGGCTTTGTCTTGGGCTCTCGTGGAGCTGAGGCTTGAGGCAAGGGCTGGGCCGGGCTGCGGCTGCTTTTTTGAAGTGTGTTTTTCTGTGGAGTGGTTTGTGGAGTGATTCTTGTTTTTGGTTTTTGAGTCGTGTGTGCTGCAGGCATCTCAGTTTCTTAAAGGAGGAAACTGAGTCCTGGAATAGGGGCAGGACTCGCCCAGGTTGCCCATAAATCAGGGGCAGAGCTGGGATGCGAACCCAGGCCTCCTCCTCCTCTGCTCCCGTTGAGTCTCTAGCGCGGGGCATCAACCCGGGCAGTGGTGGGAGTTTCTGCATCTGCGGCCTGGTCAGATCCTCTGACCTTGTGAAGAAGGAGGCACAGGTGGTGTTTTCTGTATTTTGCAAATGAGGGTCTGAGGCTCAGAGAGGTGGTGTGACTCCCCCCAAGTCCCAGCATTCTGCTGGGGAGCTGGGCCCAGGAGTCACCATTCTCCAGATCTCCTCAGACCTGGAACAGTACCCCTGGTGTGTCCCAAGCCCCACCTTCAGGTTGTGGCTCCCAAGTGCTCTAGATCCCAAAGGTGCTGGGTCCTCCTTAGCAACAGCGTGTGCGGCTGGGCCCTCAGACTCCCTTTCTCTTTCAGCCTTCTATTTCCTCTCTGCAGAACACTGACATCCTCCCACTTTGGCCTAATGCTGAGTCCCTCTTCCTTCCTGCGTGTCTGGCATCCTCCCCTGCTCAGTGCTTTGCAGGTCTGAAACAATTCACGACCCTCCAGTATCAGGGCATGTCAGCAGCAGTGACATGTCTGGTTGGTGGCCTCTCCCCTCTGCCAGGATTGGCACAAGTCCCCCCTACACACACAGACCAGCACTGTGGCCAGCCAGCTGACAGGTGCATGCAGCACCACCCTCAGAGAGAGGGCTCCCAGACATGAGAAACTCCAGCACCCAGGAGGGTCCCTATCCTGCTGTAGGGTTGCACCCTTGGGGAGAGAAAGGTGTGGTTCTGGGCTTGCCCACTCCCTTCTTCTCTAGCTCCCCAGCCCTGACCATTCCTCCTGTTCTTGGGCATGTTCTGGTTGAACCCCACCTTCTCCTCCTACCCCTTCACTCTTGCCTCTCTTTCCAGAGCTCCTGGAGGCATCTGGGGACTCTCCATGAGGTTTCCTCTTCTAAGTTACCTACCCCTGGAACTAGGACCCATTTGCTGAGAAATCATGGAAAGGTCCATGCACTAGAGCCTGGAGCCTATGGAAATGGCCCACTCCCAAGGGAGTCTGGGGAGGAGAGAAGTAGAATATAACATTGACACATTTGCTATCGATCACATCGTCTGGGCACCTCTTCCAAGCCAGGCGATGAGCTAAGCACTTAGGTTTCACCTTCTTCACTCCCTGCCACAGCCCCGTGAGTGATTACTATTCTTCCCATTTTGTAGGTAAAGGAGCTAGGGACCAGAGAGGCCAAGGTACTTGCTCAAGGTCACACAGCTTGCAATACAGCAGAGATTTGAACCCAGCTCTGTCTCAGGGAAGGGTAGGGACTTGTCCAAGTTCATATACAAGTGAAGGCTAAAGTGGAGTTTTCCAAGTCTCTGCTAAAAATGTTTTAATTATTATTTATTATTTATTTATTTATTTGTTTTAATTGTGCTGGCTCTGTAACCATTGCATGTAGGAAAGAAAAATGTGCTTTGTAACTGCTGGCAACAGTTTATCCCCTGGCAGTGTACCAGTCGAATGTCCCTGTCAGGATGGAAGTCCATGTCTCCTCCTTCCAGTGATCTGAACACCCATCCTACACAGGTCCCAGGTGCTGGCTAGCCCCATCCCAGCTATTGCCGGTGAAGGGACCAGCTGAGTGCCGATGATGCTGTTCCTCCAGGGATTGAGAACTCCCAGTTAATATCTGACTTCTGGCACATATCTCAGGGCCCTGAGTCCATAGGGCACCTGCTCACTCTTTATGTGGGTGGCCATCTCTTGCCTGTGATTTCCCAGCCCCTTTCACATCATGCTCAGGGCACAGAGAGACTCTGTCTCAAATAAACAAACTAATTAATTAAAAATAAATAAGTGAAAGTGGAGTCAGTAAGATTTGCTGATAGGTTGGATGTAAGACAGGAGGCATAACAGTTCCTAGATTTGGGGCCTGATCAATTAGTAGGTGGGATCCATGATGACACTAGGAACCTGTCCCATCGCGCTTTAGTTGATCTAAGTGTTGTTCATTATTACTTGTGCCAGGCACAGGCCGTGCAGCAAGCAAGGCAAACCCTGCCTGTCTTCGCGGGGCCCACAGCCTGCAGGGAAGACAGGCAGGGAGGAGCAGTTCCAGTGTGATGAATAGAGCCACGGAAGTGTGTGAGCGTGCACTGTGTGTGTGTGCCGTGGTATGTGTGTGCCCATGTGTGCATATGCTCATGACTAGGGGCTCCAGTACAGGCTGGGTACAGCCTAACTTGGACAGATCCCCCTCCAAGTGTGGTGGGGGGCACCCAGTGCTGCTGCTGGCTTGGATTCCGGAGCAGCCTGGGGGCACAGACCTGATCATCACCCTTCTTCATCACAAATACTCTCCAGCTTTCCTAGGCAGAACCCTAGAATATATTCCAAATATAAAACTAAGACGGAAAACACTGAAAATCTTCCTTACTTCCTTAGCAAGTTCCATCACAGTCTGATGGCATTTTGTCTAAATCAGGCGTCCTCAAACTATGGCCCGTGGGCCACATGCAGCCTGCCTAGGACATTTATCCGGCCCACCAGGTGTTTTTGCCACCACTGCCTGTCCTGCTTAGCAGTCACCTTGTCCCGGGGCCCACAGTCTGGCCCTCCAACAGTCTGAGGGACAGCGAACTGGCCCCCTGTTTAAAAAGTTTGAGGACCCCTGGTCTAAATTCAGTATGGGTCAAATACATTTGCCCACCTCAATACCTCACACACCTGTGTCTATATCTGTGATTTTTGATGCTGTAGGACAGCAGATGAAATTATGATTCTAAAATTTAAAATGTTACAATATTAATCAAATCAAGTGAAATAAGAAATTCTTACCCAAATGGGATTTGTCGGGAAACCAATATGATCAAGATGTTTTGGAATAGCACCTGGGTTCTAGGTCCATTTTCTCTCTGTCAGTTGAGCTATTTGGCTTCCTGTGTGTCTGTGACTCAGGCTGCCCCCAGCATCCCGCTCCAATCTCACTTCACAATATTCTGAGAGGGGACCCTAGCAGGCAGGGAGGTCCAGAGGGACGGCTTGCTGTCAGGATCACCCAGGTGGCCGCTGGTGGGGCACAGACCCTTGGGGGGCCTTGGTGTCACAGGGCACTGGGGGAAGTCAGCTTGTGTGCTTCTTAGGAGGATTATCCAGGTCTGCCCTGCCCCACCCCCACCCTGCTGCTGCCCCGATAATCCTGCACCGAGGGGAGAGGTCACAGGCAGCTCCTCACCCCCTCTTCCTCCCACTTTACCACGGGTTCCCAGAAGGTAAGCAGGTGTATACAGAAATGTGCCCTGACCTTCTAACCCTCATGACAGCCCTGCCAGGTGGACAGATGGCATTATGGCACTTAGGAAACTGAGACTCAGCATTATTTAAGGACCTGCCCAAGTCCACACAGCTAGGTAGTGGTGGGCCAGGGTTTGAATTTAGATTTGTCTAGCCCCTGTCACATTGGAACACTAAAGTGTCTCTGAGTGACCAAGTCTGACTTTTCATTTATACAGGGAGGTCTGGGGTCCAATCTCCAGCCCAGACCAGGGGAGTTGCAGGAGAACTGAACACCCTAACAGTGGCTCAGGCCCTGGCCCTATTGATCTCCCCTCCTGCTTCCCTCCCGGGCAGGCGGTGCAGCCCCTCCCACCACTGTCTGTCCCCACAGGGCGCCGAGACCAGGAAGCGCTCTCCCACACTCAGCAGCCAGTTCAAGCGGTCGCTGGAGCTGTTGATGCGCACTCTGGGCGCCTGCCAGCCCTTCTTTGTGCGCTGTATCAAGCCCAATGAATTCAAGAAGCCCATGGTGAGTGGCCCTGGCCAGGCTGGGGACAATGGAGGGGCTGGTCAGAGTGGGATAGAGTGGGTGGATGTTGTATGTCTGTCCTTTTTGGGGAATGGTGGGGCACCTGGGGTCTTACAAGACCAGGTCTTACTTTACCAGAGGCAGCAGGTGCACTGGAAAGAGCCCAGACTCTGTGGTGGCTCATGGATTCAAACCACTTACAAACTGGGAGACTGTAGACAAGTCTCATCTCTTATGCCTCAGTTTCCTCATAGATGGAGATGGGACCACTCACCCCTGGGTCTATTCCATGCAATAATGTGTACAGACTGCCTGGCACCTAGTAAGTGCTCAGTAAATGGCAGGCCTTTGAAAACCCCCTTTTCCTTCAGCCCAGCTCAACTGCCACCTCTCCCTGGAAGCCTCCCCCCACTCTGAAAGGTTGGGAATGTTCTCATTTCTGACTCTTCTAAATAACAATTGTTAGGCCTTTGCTGTGTGCCTGGAGCAGGCAGGCTTGTCTGTCCACAGCCTGGCTCACCCCTCCCGAGCAGCCGGTAGGATGTTGGCCCTGGGTTCAAGATGAGACCGGGGCCTCAGGGAAGTTAAGGGGTGCAGGGTGTTGCTTGCCCCATGTTGAGCCCTCTTCCACAGCACAGCCTCTTGGGGAGTTGTTTACATAGAGGCCTGAGGGGAGGCCCAGGAGGAAGCTGGGGCCATGGGGTCTGGGGAGGGAAGGAAGGCCAGGGAAAGTGGCCTAGAGGAAGAGGAAACAGGCTGCGGAAGCTGACAGTCCACAAGCACTGTCCCCACCCACTGTCCCCTGCCTGGAAAACATTCCCCAGAGTGGATGAAGCCTGTCCCCTGTAGGACTCAGGTCTGTAGGGACCTGAAGGTAGAAAAGGGCTCCAGTGAGCTCTCCCCCTGGTGCAGGGGGTCCAGGGAGACAGAAGTGAGGCACCATCTCCCCCGGCTCTGAAGTGCTTCTGGGACCCTTCTCTTGGCCTTCACCTCAGCTTCTCTGGACTGGACCTTGGCAGTGGCCTCCTCCAGAGTCTCCCACTTCCCCTGCCTCCTACCTTGCCCCCTCTATCTGCACACACTGCAGTGACATCATTCTCAAATGCAAACCTGACCAGAATTCTCCCTGTTTCAGACCCTCTGGGGTTTCCATCATCCACAGTGTGAGGCCTCCCCCCTCCCTTCTAGCACCTCTTTCTCTCCAGCCCTGTCATGACCCCCAGATGCTGGCTCTGCCCTGCGGCCAGCACAAGAAACCAACTTGTTTCAGATTAGAAAAACATGCCCCTTTCTTAAGGCAGCCAGAAAGTTGTCTGAATAAATATGAATCTATGATGACAGCTGCAACATACATGAAGGACATTCCCTGGGGCCGTGCAAAGCACCCCCACCTGCTCAGCCATCACTGCGGCCTGGATGAGCCCTCCAGTTCCCTTGAGTCCCCAGCAGGTCCCACGCTTTCTGACTTTACACCTTTGTACGTGCTCAGCCCTCCAACTTTGGGATTCTTTCCCTCCTATTAGGGGTCAGGGCAAAGATGCCTCCTCCAAGAAGCCCTCTCTTTTGTCCCAAAGGGAATTAACCCCTGTCTCCTCTGTGCTCCCAAAATGCCCAACTCTACCATGGTGAGGGTCCTCACATCGTGCTGAGTGGTCTGAACTGCAAGTCCGAGTGCCTGTCCCAGCCATGCTCCTTGTGACTATGTGGCCTTGGCCTCTCTGGGCCTGTGTCTGGGCTGGTCAAATGCGCAGGGCACTGCCTCCCAGCAGGAGCCTCTGCCCTGAGGTCCTTGGCTCTGTGCCCTTCAGCTGTTCGACCGGCACCTGTGTGTGCGCCAGCTGCGGTACTCAGGGATGATGGAGACCATCCGAATCCGCCGAGCCGGCTACCCCATCCGCTACAGCTTTGTGGAGTTCGTGGAGCGGTACCGTGTGCTGCTGCCTGGGGTGAAGCCAGCCTACAAGCAGGTATAGGGCTGGGTGTTCACGTGGAGGGTAGGGGTTCAGCTTTGGCTGGGTAAGGGCCCAGTTTTCTCATCAGGACAGTGGGCTGAATATGACATCTGCTCAGCCTCTCAGATCTGAAAGACTGAGGGGCGGGCAGTGGAACACATCAGAGGATGTGGATTGCCACCCTCACCTGGCAGGGACTTCACGCAGGGTGGTGCGATGAGTGAGACCAGGGCTGCCAAGTGGGCTCTGACTGACAGTCTTGGGAGGGGGTTTCGCAGTCATGACACCTGCCCAAGCCAAGGAGAAAACAGGTCCAGAGACTCAGGCAGGACCCAGCTCGGGCCACACAAGGCAGGTGTTACATGGGGCTGTCCCTCCTAGTCTCTAGAGGGACACTCAGGGGCCTTCCTGCTGGTAAGGATGCCCATTCCATTGTTCCCCATCCCAGGGCGACCTTCGAGGGACATGCCAGCGCATTGCTGAGACTGTACTAGGCACTCACGATGACTGGCAGATTGGCAGAACCAAGATCTTTCTTAAGGTGAGCATAGTCTGCATCCCTGGGCTGCCTTGGGGCATGTGAGCTCCCAGTAGGGTGGGGGCAGGGCCCTCAAGAGTGGCTACAGAGGGAGTTGTGGCAGCAGACAGGGGAAAGCAGTGCGGGGCCTCTGAGCAACTTCCTACCCAGCTATGTGTGACTGGAAGGGCCTTGGAGGATATGGCCTGGCAGAAGAGGAGAACCAGGTATCTGAGATCACCTAGGTCCTGGTACTGGAGTCAGAGCACAGACCACGGGTTAGAAACCACAGGCCAGAGGTGGGCTCTATGTCAGGCCTACAACAGAGGGGTTGGGATTCAAATCTTGACCCTGTGGCTATTGGCCCAAGGATGTTGGGTGTGTTGCTGTTCCTTTCTGACCCTCATTTTTCCATCTATGAATTAGGGTATGCCTGTACGGGGTGCTCGTAAGTGTATCTTTGAGTTCCCTCTGTGGTTTCCTGCCTGCTGGGGCCCATCACTCAGCTCTCTAGGGCCGAGACCTGCTCCTGCTGCCCCAGGTTCAGCAGCTGGAGCTGCCTGGGCAATGTGGGGAGAGAAGCAGGAGGTAGGGCCATGGGTGTGGCCTTATAGATACTGCAGGAGAGGGTGGCAGGCAGCTGCTGCAGGGCTCCCAGCTCCAGCTTCCCTATTTCCATTTCCACCCTCAAGGTTTCTGGCTGTCCTGGGCGACAGAGCCTTCCTCTGGTGTTGGGGGTGGGGCCTGTGGCTCCCAACAGCTGTCAGAGGGGAGGGAAGGGAGGAACCAGCCCTTTCCTGGAGGTGCCCAGGGCCTAATCTAATTCTTCTCTGGTGCAGGGGCTCTAGGCAACCCTGCTACCCCCGTCTCTCCCTGATCCCTCATTTCTCCCTGGGCAAGATGTTGGATATCACCTGCATATGTGTCCCATAGCCTCTGGCCAGAAAGCACAGGCTGCATGCCCGGCCCTGGGGTAGGGGGTGGGGCACATTTAATACATGAACACAGCAGCCCTGTGAGGTGGGAAAAACTGTGCCCATTTCACAGGCTTAGAGAGAAGTAAGTGCCCCAATTTGGGCAGCTGGAAAGTAGAAAGTAGGGCTCCCAGACTCATGTCCAGCACTGTCTGGCAAAGGAGGGAAGGCTGAACCACAGTGGCATCTAGTGCCAGGGAACTTGGAAGAGGGTCATCGGCCCCTTTCTCACCCCTCTGGGCTCCTCAGAAATAGCCATGACTTTGAGAGGCAGAGGCCAAGCATATAGTTCACATTTATTCATTCATTTATTCAAAAAGCCTAGGCAGAGCCTCTGTCCTGTGCATTTTGCCTATCTGATGGTTGTGGCTCCTGTGAGCATCTCCCCTCCCCAAGGTCAGAGCCATGTCTCCTTGGTTCACTGAGGCCCCAGCACCTAGCTCAGGGCTGGCACGTGGAGACATTCAATTCATATGTATTGAATGAACCAGAGAAAATTTATTCAACTTGAGTGAGGAGTGGAGACTTAAGATCAGGAGGGGAGAGGGCTGGAAAAGTTGGCAGGGCCTGGTTCACAGAGAGCCTTGAGTGCCAAGGTGAGGAGTCAAGGCCTCACCTTGAGGAGTCACGGTGAGGAGCTTGACCCAGGAAACCATGGGTGTCACTGTAGGGTCATGTCCGGTTTGTGTTCAGGAGGGTTCCTCTAGCTCAGCAGTTTACAAACTGTGGGTTGCAATCCACAGGAACTGTATTAAAGGGCTGTGGCATTAGGAAAGTTGAGAACCACTGCTCTAGCTGCTTGTGAAGGAGGGATGGATGGGCAGCAATGGAGGCCAGGAGACCAAACCCCTGGTTAGGAGGCTGCTGCCAAGACTCTGGGAAGAAATGACAGTGGCCTGGCCCAGATCAGTGGCCTATGTGACAGACTTGGGTAGAACAGTGGCAGGGATGAAGCCAGTACGTGTGCATACCGGGCCCTCTGACCCTAGCCAGTGAGATTAAACTCCTTCTGCCCCATCTGCCATGCTTGGGCCTGTAGGAAACAGCCACAACCCCTGTGTGTACTGATGGCTGTCAGAGGCTGCCCATAAGGCTGGAGTAGGCTGGAGCCTACAGGCCCCAATCAAGCCGTAGGCTTAGTCCCTGAGTGATGGAAGAGAGCCTCACCCGGGACTGAGCTGGCAGCCCTGGTGGAGACAACAGTGGGGGCTCAAGTCAGGAGCTCTACCTTTCAGGACCACCATGACATGCTGCTAGAGGTAGAGCGGGACAAAGCCATCACCGACCGAGTCATCCTCCTCCAGAAGGTCATCCGGGGGTTCAAAGACAGGTACATGTTCCAACCAGCTCCTTCCCACCTCAGCCCCCACACAGAGGTACGTGTGTGCTTGGCTTGCCTCTGCCCCATCTATGCAAACACTAGGAATAAACCATGCACACCTATGCACACGCATGAGAACAGGCACACGTGCATAGCATGTACACACGAGCATGTGAACGTGGAAGGCTGCAAATCATGATTTACACAGACCCATCATGTCAGGGAACTCCAATAATACAGTCTACACACCTACATGCACACATACACACATGCAGATACACGAGACACACCCATGGACAGGAAATTTCCCAAAGAGGAAATTTGAGGTTTTATAAATTACTGAGCGTGTCTCATATTCTGTGTAAAGGACATATGTATACCTGTGGCAATTTGCAAATGTGAAGGAATGACTCCAGAGTGGTTCAGGCTTCACAAAAATCCTACAGCATGGCTCAGCGCCTGTGGCTTAAGCAGCTAAGGCGCCAGCCACTTACACCTGAGCTGGCGAGTTCGAATCTAGCCTGGGCCCACCAAACAACAATGATGGCTGCAACCAAAAAATATCCAGGCATTGTGGCAGGCACCTGTAGTCCCAGCTACTTGGGAGGCAGAGGCAGCAGACTCGCTTGAGCCCAGGAGTTGGAGGTTGCTGTGAGCTGTGATACCACAGAACTCTACCCAGGGTGACAGCTTGAGGCTCTGTCTCAAAAAAA
>NW_003852396.1:25290233-25300267 GCF_000181295.1 Otolemur garnettii | reverse complement strand
TGGCTATTTTTTGGTTGCAGCCATCATTGTTGTTTGGCGGGTCCGGGCTGGGGATTTGAACCCGCCACCTTAGGTGTACGTGGCTGGTGCCTTAGCCTGTTGAGCTATAGGCGCCGAGCCAGCAATAACTTTTTGAATGCCTGCCTTAGTGGCTTGTAAGACAAGCCTGTGAGACAAGCAGGGAAGGCATTATTATACCCATTTTGTGAAGTTGAGGCAGCTCAGGCACAGAGGTTATATGCCTTGTTCAAGGTCACATAGCTGGGAAGTCACAGAGCTGGGACTCAGCCTGCACTCTCCTGATTCCAAACCTCCTACACCCTGGCGACCTCTGGGCACCATTCCTCTGCTCTGAGACTCACTTGTGTCACTGCTGCTGTTTCAGGTCCAACTTTCTGAAGCTGAAGAATGCTGCCACACTGATCCAGAGGCACTGGCGGGGCCACAACTGCAGGAAGAACTATGAGCTGGTGAGCCTCCCACAGGGGCTGTGCACTGCCCCACTGGGCCTTTGAACCCAGCCTTGTTGCCATGGCAGCAGGAGTTGTCTGCACCAGGGCAGCACAGCCTGGCCTGGTTGGCCTCCTGCCACTTCCCCAGCTGCCTCTGCCATTCCTCTAGCCTGAAGTCCAGGTTCTCCTGACGTCTCCCACCTGGCCAACAATGTTTGTTGTTCTCCTGGAGTGAGTGTTTTGGTGGATTGTGAGCACACTGGGGCCTCAAGGGGGCCCTAAGAGTGGCTAAGTCCTATGGACCCCTGCAGAGCAACTAGGCTGTGGCCTGGATCTAGGGCTGGGGAGGTGGAAGGGATGGAAGCCCCTAAGAGGGACCCCAACTTACGGAAAGTCAAGGTCACCTCCTAAAAACCTTTTCCCTGAGAGGAGAGAGAGCCTTCTAAGGATGGGGGAGCTCGTCTGAGTGAAGCCCAAGCTGTCTCTGGGGATGCCACTCTGAAAGTAGAGGCTGGTGCAGTGGAAGCTCCTGCAGGCAGGGCTGGTCTGGGGTGGGGCGGTGGCTCTGACTCTGGGTGCTGTCCTTGCAGATGCGTCTGGGCTTCCTACGGCTGCAGGCCCTGCACCGCTCCCGGAAGCTGCACCAGCAGTACCGCCTGGCCCGTGGGCACATCATCGAGTTCCAGGCCCGCTGCCGTGCCTACCTGGTGCGCAAGGCCTTCCGCCACCGCCTCTGGGCTGTGCTCACCGTGCAGGCCTACGCCAGGGGCATGATTGCCCGCAGGCTGCACCGGCGCCTCAGGGCTGAGGTGAGGGGCCTGAGTCCACAGCAGGTGGCTCTGAGCACGGCGGTGGGAGGAGGGTAGGGGGTCTCCCCAAGCCGTTGTCCAGGAAGCAGAGGCCATGAGGAATGCATGAAGCTGGAGCTAGACCCCTCATTTCCATCCTCCCAGCCAAGTACAGGGCTGGGGCCTGGGTTACTCTTAGAGTCTTTGGGAAACCCAGGGCAAACCTGGCTGGGCTTTGGCATCAATGATGCCTCCACCTTGCTGTGAGAGCAGGAGAGTTTCCCAGGTGTCTCCGTTCCCCACCTGCAGGAATGATTTGACAAAGTTGCTTTAGCCTCAGACCTCAGAGTTCTGTAGAGCTGGCAGAGAGCTCTGTGACAACAGCTACACACACTTCTGTGCCCACCTGCTGTCCTTCCCTTAGTACCTGCGGCGACTTGAGGCTGAGAAAATGCGTTTGGCAGAGGAGGAGAAGCTCCGGAAGGAGATGAGTGCCAAGAAGGCCAAGGAGGAGGCTGAACGCAAGCATCAGGTGAGCGTAGGTGCCCACTGGCTTGGTCGTCCGCTCTCACTGGTGCTCAGCCCTGCAGCCTTCCTTCCATCCTTTAGAAAGTGGCCCTCACTAGCCCATCCCGCAAATGCTGCCTCAGTTCTCCCTCAGTGCCTGGTCCTGCACGAAGCAAAAGAACGGGGCGCTATGGCTCCAGAGTAAGAGCCTATGCCCTCATTAGGGCCTTATAACTGGGAAATAACACCTAGATAAAAACCCGAGCTAGGTGAGACTCCAATTTGGGAGCCTCCAGCCACAGTGGCCACTGAGTACTTGAATGTAGCCTGTCCAAGTGACAAGCTGTAAGTGTGAAATATACACTAGATTTTGAAGACTTAGTAGGGGAAAGAATAATTTAAAAATCTCAGTAGTATTTTTACAATATTGATTGCATGTTAAGGTAATATTTGGGAAATACTGAGATGAATAAAATATATTATTAAGATTAATTCTGGCTCGGCGCCTATAGCTCAACCGGCTAAGGTGCCAGCCACGTTCACCTAAGGTGGCGGGTTCAGATCCCCAGCCCGGACCCGCCAAACAACAATGACGGCTGCAACCAAAAAAAAAAAAAAAATAGCCGGGCGTTGTGGCAGACGCCTGTGGTCCCAGCTACTTGGGAGGCGGAGGCAGGAGACTCACTTGAGCCCAGGAGTTGGAGGTTGCTGTGAGCTGTAATGCCACAGCACTCTACCCAGGGGGACAGCTTGAGGCTCTGTCTCAAAAAAAAAAAAAGATTAATTCTACCGTGTGGCACCTGTAGCTCAAGTGGCTAAGGTGCCAGCCACATACACCAGAGTTGGCAGGTTCGAATCTGGCCCAGGCCTGCCAAACAATTATAACTACAACCAAAAAATAGCCGGGCACTGTGGTGAGTGCCTGTAGTCCCAGCTACTTGGGAGGCTGAGGCAAGAGAATTGCTTAAGCCCAGGAGTTGGAGGTTGCTGTGAGCTGTGACACCATGGTACTCTCCCCAGGGTGATAGCTTGAGGCTCTGGCTCAAAAAAAAAAAAAAAGATTAATTCTACCTATGTTTTTACTTTTTAAAATGTGGCTATTGCACACGTGGCTTGTGTTACATTCCATCAGGCAATGCTGGTCCAAAACATCTACCTGAAGACTGGGGGTGCATCTGGGTTGGTGTCTGGCTGGGGATGGCATTGAGCAGGCCGCCTGGAGGAGGCAGTGCACAGCTGAGCCCTGAAGGACAGCCAGGTTTCCTGTCTGGGCTGTGGAGAGGCCTCCTGTGGCCTGAGTGCTGGGCATCTGTCTGCCTCAGACTGTGAGGGCTGGGCCGAGCATGGCCCCAGATGGGAAATCAGAAGTTCTGCTCCTCTGGGAGCGGGTCAGGAGGCTGGGCCTGAGCTGCTGGCTGCTGCAGGGGCTCTCCCAGGAGCTGCAAAGAGCTTGTCCCCTGAGGCTGTGGCACTGGTGCTGACACCATGCCTTTTGTATCACTCTGACCTGCCAGGAGCGCCTGGCCCAGCTGGCTCGGGAGGATGCAGAGCGGGAGCTGAAGGAGAAGGAGGCAGCTCGGCGGAAGAAGGAGCTCCTGGAGCAGATGGAAAGGGCCCGCCAGGAGCCTGTCAACCACTCGGACATGGTGGACAAGATGTTCGGCTTCCTGGGGACTTCGGGCGGCCTGCCGGGCCAGGAGGGCCAGGCTCCTAGCGGCTTTGAGGTACCAGGCTGGAGACAGGGGCTTCAGAGGCCCCCAGGTGCCTGCTCTGTGTCGGCCCTCCCTCCTCTCGTGCTCCTTGATATTAAAGCCCACCCAGCCCCTCTGAGCAGAGGGGACCGAGGATGAGCTGGTCTAGGGGCTGTAGGTCCCAGGGCCTGTCCAGCTACCAGTTTGCCCTGTGACCTTGGGCTAGGCACTGCCCCTCTCTAGGGCCATTCTCAAGCTTTTACCTGTTCGTCCACTGAGGACCTACGTGGTCCTGGCTCTGTTAGGGTAGTGGGCAGGACAAACAGAGCCCCTATGCTCCTGAGGGGGATGGAAACTGGCCCTGCAAGGGGCAGGGTGAGGAACAACAGTCCAGCCCCATGGCAGGGAGCCCCTGTTGTCTCCTCCAGGACCTGGAGCATGGGCGGAGGGAGATGGTGGAAGAGGACCTGGATGCAGCGCTGCCCCTGCCTGATGAGGATGAGGAGGACCTCTCTGAGTACAAATTCGCCAAGTTCGCTGCCACCTACTTCCAGGGCACAACCACGCATTCCTACAACCGGCGGCCACTCAAACAGCCACTGCTCTACCATGACGACGAGGGTGACCAGCTGGTGAGGCCTGCCTGCCACTTGGTCACTGCAGGGAGAGGCCGGGGCTGGGGCTGTGCTCCCCACTGGGGTGGTGGGTCCCTGGTAGGTGGGGAGCATGTCTGACCATGGTGTCCTAGTCAGTGCCCAGCCCGGGCTAGACCATGCAGAAGGGTATTGTTCCAGTCTTCTCCTCCAACTAACCAGGTTATTCTGATGGCTCAGTAACGTCCTCTGCTCTGCCCTTCTGACATGTGCACTGTCCCCTCAGGCAGCCCTGGCGGTCTGGATCACCATCCTCCGGTTTATGGGGGACCTCCCCGAGCCCAAGTACCATACAGCCATGAGCGATGGCAGTGAGAAGATCCCCGTGATGACCAAGATTTACGAGACCCTGGGCAAGAAGACATACAAGCGGGAGCTGCAGGCCCTGCAGGGCGAGGGCGAGGTATGCGGGTGCCCTCCTGCTGACACCCCTCCTGGCAGGGGGTTAGGGGGTGTCTCGCATCCCCGGCTGCAGATCCTCTGTAGAAAGAGTGTCTTGTGATCCATCTCTGCCTCATTGTCTTTTGCCTTCCTTCATCAGCTTGTGTCTACAAATGCATGAGGGCTTTGTAAACTGTAAAGTGCTGACCACAACTGAGGGGGCCACGTGGCAGAGTAGACAGGGCTTTGTGGTCAGCACCAGCTCCCATATTGTCCTGTTGCGAGGCCCTGGGAAGATCAGACCTTTCTGTGTCTGCCAGTTGGCTGGTGGGGTGGAGGGGTTGCCCCTTAAACGTTCACAGGGAGGTGAGCTGGCCTCCAGGCTCTGCCCCTGTCCAGAGGTCTTGCTGTCACCCTTCGCTCAGTCATCTCCTGTTGGTCCTGCAGGCCCAGCTCCCTGAGGGGCAGAAGAAGAGCAGTGTGAGGCACAAGCTGGTGCACCTGACCCTCAAGAAGAAGTCCAAGCTCACAGAGGAGGTGAGCGTGGGCCCTGGGCTCTGTCAGCCCACAGGTGGCTGCCTTAGGTGGCCCAGGCTGGCCTTGGGACCCCTGGGAGCAGGAGCACGAGTAAGATGCTGCCTGTCCTCAGGGGTCCTGGCTGGCCTGGGGCAGGATAGTGAGCAGCTGCAGAGGGTGGTGACCTCAGGATGAGGCCAGGAAGAGCTTCTCAGAGGAGGGAACTGAGGGCATAGAGGCTCAGTCCAGTGCATTGTGGACATGAGGGAGAACACATCCTGCAGGGGTCCTCTTCTAGGAGGCTTCCTCTGACCCCTCAGCTGCAGAACCAGGGGTTCTGCTCAATCTCTACCCTTGTCCTGTCCCCATCTGAGGTACAAACCCAGTCTTATAGGCATGTGGCTTTAGATTTGAACCCCACATCTGCCATTCAGTCTCAGAGGAGCCAAGGGAGAAAATGCCCACCTCATAGTCCTGGGAAGAGGGTGGAGATGGCAGCTGAGGGTTTTCAGTAGCTACAAGGACCTTCCATGGCCCTCCCTGTCTGCAGTGTCCACTCCTGCCACTCACCTCTCACTCTGTGTCTTCTGGGTAGAGCGGGGAGTGGGGGGGACTGGCACTGTGGGCTGTGTGGGACCAGAGGAGAGAAGCATCTTGTAAGACCCCAATCTGAGGTTGGTCACGTCAAGGCCAAGGCTGTCAGTGACAGTGATGGTGGTTGGTGATTAGAACTTGTAGTGTATTCTGGGTGCTGAGTTATATGGGGAGCCCAACTCAGAATAGTGCTCCTGATTGGAATCAGCGGAGCAGGTTCCTATCCTGGCAGAGAGGACTCCCTTGGGGAAGGGTGCCTGAGCCCCAGAAGTGGGTGGCACCAATCCAGTGCTCCCAGGCTATGTGACCAGTTCTGCTTGTGGCTGGGGAGTGAGAGGGGTGAGGGTGAGCAGCAGGTGCCCAGCTCTCTGGCCACTCCTGGGTTCTGCTCTCTGAGGAGTGGGCAGACTCAGGTGCTGGTACCCTGGCTAGCAGAGGCAATGCCCCAACTTTACCTGCCCTGGTCAGCCTTTCCACTCCCACTGGCCCAGGTGACCAAGAGGCTGCACGATGGGGAGTCTACAGTACAGGGCAACAGCATGCTGGAGGACCGGCCTACCTCCAACCTGGAGAAGCTGCACTTCATCATTGGCAACGGCATCCTACGACCAGCACTCCGGTCAGTGCCTGGTGTTGGGGGGTGCAGGGATGGCCACTGGGAGGGGGACCCCTGGAAAGCCCTGATAGGTTTTGTTTTTGTGGTGGCTGAGAATTGCCTCTGTCATCCTAGCAGAGACTAAGCCAAAAAGGCCTGGACTCAGCTCTGCTGCTAGCTAGTTGTGTGACCTTGCTGAGTTACTTCCAAGCCTCTGTTTCCTTGTCTGTGAAGGAGAAATAATAATATAAGCATTCCTTGGAGACATCGCAGGTTTAGTTCCAGACCACCTCAATAAATAGAATATCATAATAAAGCAAGCCACACATAGTTTTTAGTTTTTCAGTGCATATATAAGTTATGTTAAAGCTATACTATAGTTTATTAACTCCATGATAGCATTGTGTCTAAAAAATATAAATATAGTAATTAAAAAATACTTTATTGGTTAAAAATGCAAACAGTCACCTGAGCCTTCCACAAGTCATACTGGAGATTCTAGCCTCAATGTTGGGGACTGCTTGACTGATCAGGACCGTGGTTGTTGAGGGTTACAATGGCCATAGCAATTTCTTAAAATAAGGCAACAATAAAGTTGGCCACATCAGTGGACTCTTCCTTTTTTTGAAAAATTTTTCTATAGCATGTGATACCATTTGGTAGCATTTTGCCCACGGTAGAACTTCTTTCAGAAACTGGAGTCAGTCCTCTCAAACCTTGACATCTGTTTTGTCCACTACGATTATGTAGTATTCTAAATGTTCTTTCAGCAACGTTCTGCAAACCACTGTGCTCATCTGTAAGAGGCAACTCCTCAACCACTGAAGTTCCATCATGAGACTGCAGCAATTCAGTCTCATTTTCAGGCTCCACTGCTAATTCTAGTTCCCTTGCTGTTTCCACCACATCTGCAGTTACTTCTTCCACTGAGGTCTTGAAGCCCTCAAAGTCATTTATGAGGGCTGGAATCAACTTCTTCCAAATTCCTGTTAATGTTGATATTTTGACCTGCTCCCATGAGTCACAAGTGTCTTCATGGAATCTAGAATGGTGAATCCTTTCCACATGATTTTCAATTGATCTTTCTCATATCCATTAGAGTGATCACTGTCTTAAATAATGACTTCTTAAATAATAAGACTCGAAAGTCAAGACTACTCCTTGACTCATGGACTGCAGAATGGGTGTCGTATTAGCAGGCCTGGAAACATTATTCATCTCCTTGTACATCTCCATCAGAACTCTTGAGTGACCAGATGCGTTGTCAATGAGCAGTAATATTTTGAATAGAATCTTTTTTCCTGAGCAGTAGTTTTCAACATATTCAGTAAACCACATTGTCAACAAATGTGCTGTCGTTCAGGCTTTGTTGTTCCCTTTATAGAACACAAATAGAGTAGATTTAGCATAATTTTTAAGGGCCCTAGAATTTTTGCAATGGTAAATGATCACTGGCTTCAACTTCAGGTCACCAGCTGCCTTGTCTCCTACCAAGAGAGTCAGCCTGTCCTTTGAAGCTGTGAGACCAGGCCTTGACTTCCCTCTCTAGCTATGAAAGGCCTAAACGGCATCTTCTTCCAATAGCAGGCTGTTGTGTCTAAATTAAGAATCTGTTGTTTAGTGTAGCCACCTTCATGAATGCTCTTAGCCGGATCTTCTGGATGACCTGTTCAAGCTTCTCCATCAGCACTTGCTGCTACACCTTATACTGTTATGTAATGGAGATGGCTTCTTTCCTTAAACCTTATGAACCCAGCTCTACTAGCTTCCAACTTTTCTTCTGCAGCCTCATCACCGCTCTCAGACTTCATAGAATTGAAGAGAATTAGGGCTTTTCTCTGGATTAGGTTTTGGTTTAAAGTAATATCATGACTGGTTTGATCTTCTATCCAGACCACTGAAACTTCCCCCATATCAGCAACAAGACTGATTCACCTTCATATCATTCATGTTCACTGGTGTAGCACTTTTAATTTCCTTCAAGAGTTTTTCCTTTGCATTCACAACTTAGCTGTTTGGTGCAAGTCTATCTCAGCTTTCAACATACCCTCGTCACTAAGCTTAATCATTTCGAGTTTTTTATTTAAAGTGAGAGACGTGAGAGACGTGAGACTCTTCTTTTTATTTGGACACTTAGAGACCATTGTTGAGTTATTAGTTGGCCTGGGGAGACTGAGAGACAGGGGAACAGCCCATTGGTAAAGCAATCAGAATGTACAAAATGTTTATCAATTAAGTTCATTGTCTATATGGGCACAGTTCATGGTGTCCCCAAATAATTACAATAGTGACATCAAAGATCATTGAACATGGATCAGCATAATGAATATAATAATGAAAATGTTTGAAATATTGCCTAGAATTGCCAAAATGTGGCAGAGACACAGAGGGAGTGCACGCTGTTGGAGAAATGGTGCCCATGCTGGTAGACTTGCTCGACACAGGGTTGTTACATACCTTCAATTTGTTTTTTTAAAAAAGGCAATATCTTCAAAGTGCCCTAAAGTCAGGCCCAACAAAATGAGACATGCTTGTGGTACTGATCACATAAGCTTGTGGGAAATAAAACTGAGAAGTGTAACACAGACTGGTTCCACCCGGTTCAACTGAGGTCTAGAGTGGGGAAGAGACTCACCAGGTGCTGCGCATAGTAGGCACCTGGTAAACCTGGCTTGCATTTCATCCTCAGTGTGCATTCTCTGCTTTCACCCCAGCATTGCTGCTCACCTTCCATCACCCACCCCAGGTCCACGGTCAGGGTTACTATGCGGCATGCCTAGGGATCCCACAGGTGCTTCTCTCCACCTAGGCCCAGGAGAGACCTTGACCCAGGTCCCTGTGGGATTGAGGAGTTGATGGGAAGACCTAGGAGTCACCATGAGCACTTAAGAAATCAACTCAGGGCTCAGCGCCCATAGTTAGGGTGCCGGCCACATACACTGAGGCAGGTAGGTTTGAACCAGGCCTGGACTTGCTAAACAACAATGACAACTGCAACAAAAAAATAGCTGGGCTTTGTGGCAGGCACTTGTAGTCCCAGCTACTTGAGAGGCTGAGGCAAGAGAATCGCTTGAGCCCAAAAGTTTGAGGTTGCTGTGTGCTGTGAGCTGTGATGCCACAGAATTCTACCAACAGCAACAAAATAAGACTCTGTCTCAAAAAAAAAAAATCAACTCAGCTGGCTCAGAAAAGGGCTAGGACTTATCTGAGAACTGTGTCTGCACAGGACAGGTTAGTTAGGAGAGCCGATCCCATGAACTTGTGTATGCTGGTTGGGAGAAGAGCAGGATGGTCAGGGCTGGCCCCATTTTCCTCATGGACAAACTGAGGTGCAGGGTTAGGAAGAGAATTGCCCAAGGGTCACTTTACCTCCCATAGCTCCTGGCTCCAGCCAGGTCTCCCTTCACTCCCTGAGTTATTGTGTCCCCAGAGGTGGCCACACCCCCCCAGACCCACCCACTCCAGAAGGAAAGGGGGCTGCTTGAGGTGAGTCTCAGGGTCAAGAGTTGCCTCCTGATCATCTCACCACCACATGTAAAGTTGACTTGTCTAGAGAAGCCAGTGCCAGGAGCCCTGGACCAAAAGTTGCAGGCTGGGGTGTCCACTCCCTCAAGGGACCTCACACAGCTAATCCCTCCCTGCCTCAGCCTTGATCTCCCTGTGGATGAAGTGGGTGGGGTCAGGTCAGAGACCCCCAGCTGCAGGTGGTAACAATTCACTGTGTGGGGTCAGGTCAGAGACCCCCAGCTGCAGGTGGTAACAATTCACTGCGTGGGGTCAGGTCAGAGACCCCCAGCTGCAGGTGGTAACATATTCACTGCGTGGGGTCAGGTCAGAGACCCCCAGCTGCAGGTGGT
>NW_003852396.1:25245365-25290113 GCF_000181295.1 Otolemur garnettii | reverse complement strand
GGGTCAGGTCAGAGACCCCCAGCTGCAGGTGGTAACATATTCACTGCGTGGGGTCAGGTCAGAGACCCCCAGCTGCAGGTGGTAACATATTCACTAATCTGTAGCAAGATGGGAAAAGTAAGGATGTTTCTAAAGCTAACTTTATTTAAAAAACTGAGATTCTGTCCTTCCTACTTTTGGGATATTTAAAATTACTTTTGTCTTATAAAATTATAGGAATATAGATGATGGGAAGGTTTTAAGTGTGTGTTATGTTCCCATTTATCATGATAAAAAATTGACAACTTCCAGATTTTACATTGATATTTTACTGGTCTATGAACACAAAACTGGCGAGCCACCGAGTTGGGTAATCCCCACTTCCTGCCCAGTCCTGGTCTCAGAGAGGGAAGAGCAGCAGCGAGTGCCCCCTGGCGGTCACTGCCTAACCACAGGTCCCACCCTGGGCCCCAGTCAGGCCACAGTCTGAGTAGCCTGTTTCTTGAAGGGAAGAAACGTTCCCAGGACTGTGACAGCAGTAATCTCAGCTAGCGTTTCTTGAGGGTTTTCTGTACTAGGTACTGTACAAGCCTTGGTTCATTTATCTTCATAGCAATCCTGCAAGGATCCCTTTAAATGAAAACAAAAAAATGACCTTCATTGTTCCCATCTCTTTACAAAAGTAATACATGGCCAATTAAATAATCAAACATTACAAAAGTATATCAACAGACAAAGTCCCTACTCAGTCCATTCCCCGGAGATGCCCCCAGAGGCTTTCCCTGTTTCTGCTTTACCTGTTGCCACTAGTGGTAATTGAACCTGCTGCTGTGAGTATGGTCTGGGCCAGGGCGGGAAACCCACCTGGTCAGGAGTGCAGCAGGGGCAGACTGGTGCTTCTCGTCAGCACTGTCAGCAGTGGCTGTGGCTGCTGTGCCCAGAGCAGGATGGTGGAGTCTGGATTGGATTTAGGGACAGCTTTATGCCTGATGATCCTGTCTCCAAAGCCAGACCCTCTTCGATGGCTCCCCAGAGCCCTGGTCTCAGCCCTTCCCACCCAGCCTTCTGGGCCTCCTCCTGATGGTCTTGGGCAGTTTGGAGAGGACAGCTGCGTCATGTTCCACCTATTGCTGGGAGCGGGTGGGGGCCGGGGCCAGTCCTCTGAGGCGATTCTCCCTTCTGGCTCACCCCTGCCCAGGGATGAGATCTACTGCCAGATCAGCAAGCAGCTGACCTACAACCCCTCCAAGAGCAGCTACGCCCGGGGCTGGATCCTCATGTCTCTCTGCGTGGGCTGCTTCGCCCCCTCGGAGAAGTTCGTCAAGGTAGAAGGACTTCTGGCTTCCTGGGATGGGAAGGGGAGCTGGGCACTGTCCCAGCACTGGGGAGGCAGTAAGAAGAAGGGGCCTCTCCCTCAGGCTGGGCCACCTCCCACAGGGCCCCATCTTCCTGGCATCCCTCCTCCCAGGCAGCCACCCTTCGCCTATTTTCCCCTCAGCCCCATTTTACTAATGAGGAGGCTGAGTCTGACCAGCATGTCTTGCCCTCTGGACGCTTATGTTGGGGCCAGCACTTTAGTTTACCTTGGTCTCTGGGTGCTGGGGATACAGAGGGGTCCTGGCACTTTGAGGGTGCAGGAGGAGGAGGTTAGACTGGGCCCCAGAGGAGGTTGCACCTAAGCCAGGTGAGTGCGGGGGGTACTGTGTAAAGTGCGACAGCAGGCACGGCTGGAGACCAGTGGAGTCAGACGGTAGTGGCCTGGCTGTCACACTGCAGTCCCAAGGGCAGCAGTAGTCTGGAGAGGAGAGGAGGGTGAAGGCCTGGTGGCTGCTCCAGTGTCTAGGAGGGACAGGCCTCACTAGGCCCTCTGGCCGCAGTACCTGCGGAACTTCATCCATGGGGGGCCACCTGGCTACGCCCCATACTGCGAGGAGCGCCTGAGGAGGACTTCTGTCAACGGGACGAGGACACAGCCACCCAGCTGGCTGGAGCTGCAGGTGTGGCCCAGCCCCACCAAGTGTGCGCCTCTGTGTGTGTGTGTGTGTGTCCAGTACATTTATGTGGCTTCACCTGTGACACAGTGATGATGATACTCACCCCCTGGGGTCTCCTGGTGGTTATGTGAAGTGACAGCAGAGGCCCCTGGCCCATGGCAGTACCCCACCTCTCAGCCCCAGGGCCTCGAAAGTTCCAGCTAGGGTAGGGCACACAGCAGGGCCTCCTGGGCACCCATGACAGGGACAGGCAGTGGCCAGTGGGATGCTTGACTTGGGGCTCAGAGGCGGCTCTGACCCCACAGGGAGAGCAGAGTCGAGAAGGAGTGAGCTAGTCTGAAGTGGACGGGCCCCACAAGCCCTCTTGGTCACTTCCAGGCCACCAAGTCCAAGAAGCCCATCATGTTGCCCGTGACGTTCATGGATGGGACCACCAAGACCCTGCTGACAGACTCAGCAACCACAGCTAAGGAGCTGTGCAATGCGCTGGCCGACAAGATCTCCCTCAAGGACCGCTTTGGGTTCTCCCTCTACATTGCCCTGTTTGACAAGGTATGGCCACCTGGAGCACCTCCTCCTGACCCCGCTCTGAGCCCAGTGCTGCCCCTACAGGCTCAGGTTACTCATCTGGGTGAAGCTGGGTTTCCTCCAGAGCCCTGGAGATGGCTTTGCCTGGCTCATCAGATGCTTAGGGAATCCTAAGGAAAACCTAACAGTAGGGCACAAATAGAAGCCCAGAGCTGCCGTCAGTCACACGAGGCCAGATGAACCCTCCCCTGGCCCTGAAGGAAGAGCGTGGTCACTTGGCTGTCTGACATTCAGCTTTCTTATGTGCAAATGGGAACGTAATAGTGCCTTGTCAGGTCACCACCTTGTATGTTGGGGAAACTCCCCAACAGATGGGACATCCTTTCCTCTCACGCTTAACCGGAGGAGTGTGGTCCCCCAGGCGCACCTCCAGGATGGAGCCTTCTCTGCTGCACAGGCCTGGGGGCTGCTGGTTTCGCCTCCACACCCACAGCACCACATGCAGCAGACCTGGCATGGAGCCTTGCCCATTGGTCACAGTTTGCCTAAATTTTTCTTGCCTTACACACCTCCTGTGTTCTTAGTGACCGTTTGTCCAACAGTTTCACAAAGGGCTTCTGCTAAGAAATGGGAGTTCCACCTAACAACCCAGAACTGCTAGTAGAAAGTAACTGGGTGTGCTGCCCAGAGCCTTGGCAGGGTGGGATCCAGGGGTCCCATTCTGGTCTGCTTCCTGGGGGACCTTGGGCACATGCCTTCCTTCTCTGGACCTCAGTTTTCCACCTGAACTAGGACACTTGGCACAGCTGAGGCTCCTTGAAGTCTTCCCTGACTTCATACCTACTTATCCTTCTCTGCTGTGCCCACAGGTGTCCTCCCTGGGCAGCGGCAGTGACCATGTCATGGACGCCATCTCCCAGTGTGAGCAGTACGCCAAGGAGCAGGGCGCCCAGGAGCGCAATGCCCCCTGGAGGCTCTTCTTCCGCAAAGAGGTCTTCACACCCTGGCACAATCCCTCAGAAGACAATGTGGCCACCAACCTCATCTACCAGCAGGTGGTGCGAGGAGTGAAATTTGGGGAGTACAGGTGTGAGAAGGTGAGTGTGAGGGAGTCTTCTGCTGTGCCGCATGGCCCACAACCACCTGTTTTGGAGGTTTGGGCTGAGAGCTACCCACTGTGACCCCCATTAGTGAATGTTGAGGTTACCCTGATTGCAGCTGGGCCTGGATTTATACTACATTGGGGACTGGAAAGGGGAGAAACAATTACAGGAACAAGGGTTTTGGGGATATCCTGATCCTGCCTGTGGGCAGGGCCTGGCTCCAAGGATGTGCTCCAGGACTTTCTGTGTTGTTCTGAGTTAGCCCAGAGAAAGAGATCGATTCTTTGAAACCAGAGTTTGCAAATGTATATTCTTTTTTCTACTTCTGAGGCCATGAGTGATATGGTTAAGGTGGATATGAGGACATAGTCATGGTGGATCTGATAGTGCTCATGATCCTGTGGGAGATTGTAATGAACCGATGAGGATGGAGATGATGGAGATGAAGAGGATGATTGGTCGTGGTGGCGATGGTGTCCGTGATGGTGGTATCTGTAGTGGTGATGACAGAGGCAGTGACGGTGGTGATGATGGAGGTGTTGGTAGTGGTAATAGTGCAGGTGCAACGATAGTAGTGGGCTGGAGGCAGGGATGGTGGTGGTGGTAGTAAGCAAGTATTCAGTCACAGTGCATTAGGACAGCCATATCAGTTGCTAAAATTCTGAAATACTCAAACTAGTTGGAACATATCCATTGTCATCAAGATCCTCAATAGCCTTTCTGTATTGTCCCTGCTGCTGGAGCCCTGGGGAACACCGGGTAGGCATCACTAGGGCAGCTGTGCACCAGCCTGGGCATCTCCAAATGCCTGTCCCACCTGGCTCTCTGAAGCCTTTGCAGTAGAGTCTGCTGGCTGGTAAATACTTTGGCTCCCCTGGTTCGTGCTGCTGGTGATGAAGGGAATGATGTCCTCACCTCTTGGGCCTCCTCCAGTAGTCCCCAGGTCTCCTGTTTTCTCTGCTCTTGTTGGTCAGTTCTAGCTGCTGTCTCACAGAGCTGAGTGCTTTGTGGCTGCAGACTGGTCTCTTTGGGTTACTTGGAGTGCCCCTGGGCAGGGCCCAGATCCATGCAGGTGAGGACCAGGAAGGAGTGAAGGTGTGGCCCTGCCCTTGGAGAGTTCATGGTTCCCTGAATAGACACGAATTCCCTGATGAATCAGTGAGAACACAAGGTCTAGAAGGCTAAGGTCTGAGAACTGCTGGGGGCAAGGCCAGGAGCAGGGCCCAGGGGGATTTGGTGGTCTGGAAGGGCTGCCTGGAGGGGCCTGGGCCACACCCAACCAGGGACTCTCCCACCTAGGAGGACGACCTGGCCGAGCTGGCCTCCCAGCAGTACTTTGTGGACTATGGCTCAGAGATGATCCTGGAGCGCCTCCTGAACCTTGTGCCCACTTACATCCCTGACCGTGAGATCACACCCCTGAAGACACTTGAGAAGTGGGCCCAGCTGGCCATTGCTGCCCACAAGAAGGTGGGTGGGCTGGGAGGGACCACGGGGGCAAAGATCTGAGCAACTAAGTCCCAGCCCTCACCTGTCTGTGTGCAGAGGGGACCGAAAGGAGGCGAGGGTATGTCTTGGGGTCAGAATGGCTCTGACCTCCTGTCTTCTGGCAGCCCTTTCTCCACCATGGACATCAGCTCACGGGCAGGGTAGGCTGGGTGCCAGGGACACAGAGCATCAAACCCAGGCTTGTGGCCTTCTGAGGAAAACTGGGGGTCGTGGGTGTTGGCCTCCCCCTTCCTGGTCTTGTACCAGCCACTCACGCCACAGCTTCCCTGAAGCTACAGCTCAGCCTTGGTGGTAGGTGCTGGAGGGAGCTTCTAGGGAGTACACCTCCTTCTGCCTAAAAGACTCCAGCCTAGCGTCCTCCCCAGAAACCCTCGTAGAGGCCCCTGTACCCACCTTGCTCAGAGCTTAGGCCCCTAACCAGCTGTGATTTGTTCCCTGCCCAGCTGAGGGGCCTCCCTGGGTGGAATAGGAATGTCCAGGTGGGAAAAGGGATGGGACAACAGCTGCTGGCAGGTGACCCACAGCCTCCTCACCTCTGTGGGCTCTGCTGAGCAAGAGTAGAGTCGTCTTTGTGCAAAGTTGAGGAAGAGCCTCCCAACGCCCTCAGTCTCTCACCCCTGCACCACTTGACCTCTGTCGTCAGTCACCTTCTCCAATGAGCTCCCCACTGGCCTCTGCCTGGCCCTGAATGCTCCCTGTGCCAGCTTCTTCATCCAAGCATGGCTTACCCCGAGGCCCTCACCTCCCCCAGGAGGGGTCCAGAAGAGGAGCATGTTCTCCCTGCCAGCCTCTCTCTCAAGTGAGAGACTTTCTTCATCTTCTCCTCAGCCCTCATACCCCATCCGCTGTGAAGTCTGCCTCCCAAATAGCCTCAGCGCTGTGCCACCCCACCCCTCTTTCCCCCAGTGTTCTCGGGGCCCACGACCCTTGTGCCACTTGGTGTGGGGCTTGCTCTGGGTTGGGTGCTATTGTCACGCATTCTTTTTATTCTGGGCACTTGCCCTGCACCAGACACCACAGCAAGCCCTGGAGACACAGCACAAGTGGGACAGAAACGTGGCCTGCCCTTTCCCAGCCCACAGCTGAGCTGTGTCTCTCCCTCAGGCTGGAGTTCCAGGGCTGTGCATCCCTGAGCCCTGTGCCAGGCCTCTCTGAGGTGACAGACGTGGATCTGAATGATTTTTAGGGCAGAAGGGCGCATGATCGGCTGTCAGGGCTTCTGTAATGAAACACACTAGATGACTTAGACCACAGAAGTGTACATCTGAGTTCTGGAGTCAAGAAGTCCATGACCAGGATGTTGGCAGGGCAGTTCCTTCTGAGGCCACTCTCTGTGGCTTACCCAGGGGTGTCTTTTCCACCTGTCCCCACATGGTCTTTCCTCTGTGCCCATGCATGTCTGTGTCCTAATTCTCACTGTAAGGACACCAGTCATGTTGGATAAGGGCCTATCCTGATGACCTTATTTTAATGCAATTACCTCCTTGCAGACCTCATCTCCAAATAGGGTTGTGTTCTGAGTTACTGGGGGTTAGGACTTCAACACACAAATTTAGGGGAGAGAGGGACACAGAATTCAGTCCAGAACAGAGAGGTATCTTTTAAAACATATTCTACTGAGATAATTTCAGATACATAAAGAAGTTCTAAGCCTGGAAAATTTGAACTGCCAGTAGCCACATTTGCTGTGTGGGTCTCCCTCTCTGCCACCTGTTCTCGAATGGCTTAGAAAAAGCCATTCTCTCTGTGTACATATGTATTATCCTTTTTCTAAGCCATCTGAGAGCAGATTGGCAACACCACGCCCCTCACTGCTAACTGCCCACTCGCCCTCTCGCGGTGAAGCTGGGGCCATCTGTGCTGATATCTCTGCCTGCATCTACATGCTGTGAAGCCACAAGCTTATCCTGACCCCTCCAACGTCACCCCCACACCACAGTGTTCTTACTAGGGCTCAGGGGAGTATTTTTAGGGAAATAAAATGCTGGTACTTTCCCATCTTGCAGGAGCAAGGCAGCACCCCTTGCTCGCCTCCCCTTCAGGCATGAGGCTTTTCTCTATGCTCTGATCCTTCTAGCCCCAGATCCAGCTGGTCAGTCTCTCTGGGGCACAATCCCACAGTTGCAGCTTCACCTTAGTCCTGTGATGTGGCTTCCTACCACCGTGCCCCCATTCCCCCTCTTCCCTGCCTGCCCAGCACACACACCTCTTGCTACCCAGACCCTTGGTCCTCCCGCACCAGCTGGCACCTCTGGCCTTCCTGTCTCTGCACACATTTGTGCCCAGGACACACGTCAAGGCAATACTCACCAGTGCTCCCTGATGTTGAGTGAATAAGAGAAAGATGAGGCGATGGAAGTGGCCATGTACCAATGGGAGCAGGGCAAGGCCATGAGGCCCAGGAGGTTGCCAGAACCTGGGCCACACTGGCCAGAAGCAGGGACAGCTGATTTCCAGACAGAGTTTGTATTGTATCTTGTCCTGTGTCCCTTTCTGTCCACTCCAGGGGATTTATGCCCAGAGGAGAACTGATTCCCAGAAGGTCAAAGAAGATGTGGTCAATTATGCCCGCTTCAAGTGGCCCTTGCTCTTCTCCAGGTTCTATGAAGCCTACAAATTCTCAGGTATGGTCCTCCCAGCTGCTCACCCTACAGCCCCAGCCCACAGCATGGGGACAAGAATGGTTCCCGCCAGGCTCCCCACCCAGTGGGACTCCTGCCTGGGGGCCACTTGGTCTTTTCTGGTCAATGCCACTGAGTGTGGATCTTGCCTACAGCAGGCCAGTAGTGACTCCGTGGCACATAATAGGTGCTCAGTGGCACACTGCATTGAGCAACTGAACAAAGACTGGAATCAGTAAAGCACCCACTGTGTACAGAAGAGGGGGCCAACTCCATGAAGCTGAGAGGGGTGTGGCTGGTAGAAACCCACATGGGCTGTTTGCGTGGCTATCCTTGGGCCGTCGTTACTAGGCCTCTGCTTTGTGCCCAGCCCTGTGTGGGTGCTGGGCTTCCCAGAATCAAGGCCAGAGGGAACCCCAGGACTTGGTGCCAGCCCCTTCCCATATCTCACCTTAGTGCAGGGCAGGGACTTGTCCAAAGCTACACAAAGACCAGTGGCAGGGACGGGCCCAAACCCAGTTTCCTGCGTCACGCTCTTCCCATTGCACCTTGGGTTTTGGCTTGTAGTGAAGTTGTGTTCTTTGAGCCTGTTTCCCCATCTGTAAAATAGAGATCAGCATACCCCCTCTCAGCTGTTATGAGGATTGGGAAGGGCAGGGCCCAGGAGGACATGGCATGCCCCCCTCAGTCCCTCAGTCTCTGCCCAGGCCCCAGTCTTCCCAAGAACGATGTCATCGTGGCCGTCAACTGGACAGGCGTGTACTTTGTGGATGAGCAGGAGCAGGTGCTGCTGGAGCTGTCCTTCCCGGAGATCATGGCTGTGTCCAGCAGCAGGTAAGGAGGGCTGATGGACAGACAGGGAAGGAGGGGGCAGAGCTTTCTTGCAGGTCATGGGGTGGGGGAAGAGACCCATAGGGCTGCTGTCCTGGTTGCACGTGACCAAGCAGTTTGCACTGCACTCTGCAGACCCCTCAGGACCTTTTCTCCCTGGGAAGGGCGCCAGGGGCTTCACAACACATGAACAGTAGCTCTGGGATGGAGCTGGACATTTAGGACAGTCGGCCTAGGTTGTAGTGGCCTGGGTGGGACTCACCTTTCTGTCCTCATTCCTAGATAAAATGGGAGTCTTAATATTTCCCTTCCATAACAGTGGTGAGAAATAAATGTCCTAAGTGATGGGAGAGGTCTTTGTAAACTGAGAAGTGTGATGGGCATAGATGGGGGTGGGGGGTGGCTTCCTGGAATGTCTGGCTTTCCCAGTAGCACAGTGGCTCCCTCCCTCATTTGGGCTGGTAGGAGAGTCTCTGGGCTATATCTGATGTGGGCTGGGTTAGGGGGCCAGGTCTAGCTCTGACCAGGCATGCCAAGCATATCGGTAACAAGACATTCCTTGTGCCCTTGGAGCTTCAGCCAAGAGGGGAGATAAAACAGGCCATTTTAAAACAGGAAGCAGTGTGATGAGGGTTACAGGAGGGCAAGGAAGACTTCCTGGAGAAAGTGGCATCTAGGCTGAGATTTAAAGGATAAGTAGGAATTTGATAGGCAAAGGGGAAGTGGGCATGGACCATGCCTGGCCATGTCTGACTTAGAGTGAGATGGGTCTGACTTGGGCTGCATCTCACCTGCTTGGACCAGGCTCTGCTCTAGCTGGGCCACCACTCCCCCTGGCTGGGCCGCGTCTGACTCGGCTGGCCTTGGTCTCCTTCAGGGAGTGCCGCATCTCGCTCTCACTTGGCTGCTCTGATCTGGGCTGTGCTGCACCTCACTTGGGCCGGGCAGGGCTGACCCCGGCTGGGCCCTGTTCTCCGTGTTGGTCCTGTAGGGGAGCAAAAATGACAGCCCCCAGCTTCACACTGGCCACCATCAAGGGGGACGAATATACCTTCACCTCCAGCAATGCCGAGGACATCCGTGACCTGGTGGTCACCTTCCTAGAGGGACTCCGGAAGAGGTCTAAGTATGTTGTGGCCCTGCAGGACAACCCCAATCCTGGTGAGTGGCTACCATCATGGGCTGCAGGGCACGGGGAGTGGGGGTGTTAGGCAGACCATGTACCTCGTCCTTGGCCTGGTGTTCAAGGCTGTCAGTACCTCGTCACCCATCCCTCCCAGACACTGGACCAAAGAGCAGAACTCTGTGCCTTCAACCTGCCCCTGGGGAAAACCTGCCTTGCCCTCCTTCCCTCTGGTCCATCAGTACTTCTGTCACCTTCCCCAACTCAGATCAGGTGTCTTCTTTAGTATTCTTCAAATACCTGCCATCCTCAAATGGTAATAGCAGTAACAACTACCTCGACTAGAACACTTAGACCCTGGGAAGAGTGTGGAAAAGACAGAGATAAAAGGGACCTGTGTGAAGCAGATGGTGATGTCCCCGTGACAGCGCACAGACCAGGGAATCCCAGGGCTTGTGGGAGCCTGGAGGAGAGGCCCCTGTGTGGCCTGGGGTCCAGGGGGGAATGTATGAGTAGAGTGTCTGTGGCAGAAACCAGAGCACAGAACAAAGAGGGCCAGGAGAAAGCTGGCGTGTGCAGGGACCTGCTGATAGTGTCGTTTGATGTAGGGGGTGGGGCAAGAGTGAGGTGGAAAGTGTCAAGGAGGCTCATTTGGAGTGTGGGCTTTCTCCCGAGGGTGATGGGGAACTGCGGAAGGCTTTTGAGCAGGAGAGTGGCTCCCTCTGGTGGCTGTGTCTGTGTGGAGGGTTGTGACAAGGTAAAGGCAGACTGCCAGGTAGGCAGACATGAGTGGGACAGGACCTCAGTTCTTTAGCGGGATATAGTGACTTACAGATCATCAACCAATGTAAAGGAGTTACAACCCCCAGCCTCTCTTTCTGCCCCAAGTGACCCTGCTCACCTCTGCTCTGCAGCGGGCGAGGAGTCAGGTTTCCTCAGCTTTGCCAAGGGAGACCTCATCATCCTGGACCATGACACGGGCGAGCAGGTCATGAACTCGGGTTGGGCCAATGGCATCAATGAGAGGACCAAGCAGCGTGGGGATTTCCCCACCGATTGTGTGTATGTCATGCCCACCGTCACCATGCCACCACGGGAGATTGCGGTAAGTGGTCTGGAGTAGCAAATGGATGGCAAGCTCCCCTACACTCCTTTCTCTGTTTTCCATATCTGTAGAATGGAGTAAGGGATTACACTAGATAAATGGTCTGTAGCTTCTGTGAAGATGATCTCGGGGTCTTATGGGACCACAAACTTAAAGCTGGGGCATATATCAAAACTGTGCCAGGGAGGGGAGGGACCTAGAAACTGTATCAAATGAAGAACTGCTATGGAGCTGGGATAGGAGAGAGTGGTTTGGGGATAGGTCCCTGTGTGACACCTGCACTGTCTGAGAGAGCAATGATGGCACCACTAGGATGGGGGCCCTGGTTCTTTTTTTTTTTTTTTTTTTTTGCAGTTTTTGGCTGGGGCTGGGTTTGAACCCACCACCTCTGGCATATGGGGCCAGCGCCCTACTCCTTTGAGCCACAGGTGCCACCCAGAGGGCCCTGGTTCTTTTGGAGACTTACAGTTCAGCTTCCCAAGTGGCTCTTAATCAGGCTCAGTTGACTGGGCAGTTCTCACATCACATCTCACTGCTGTGTGAAGGTTTCTGACTGACCCAACCTGATTCAGACACTGAGGGAGGGGTCCTGAGCCTGGAATCTTGGAGGCAGCAGTAACTTCAAGACTCCATGGAGGAAAGGGCTCCCCGGCCAGAGTGGTGCATGGGACCACTCCATGGAAACAGAGTCCCGCTGCCTAGTGCAGAAGACTCCACACTTTACCATGTTGATCCCAGTGGCCCAGCTGGAGAGCTGACCGGAGCCTCCTGCCTCTTGTCTCTTGCCCCTAGGCCCTTGTCACCATGACCCCTGATCAGAGGCAGGATGTTATTCGGCTCTTACAGCTGCGCACAGCAGAGCCTGAGGTGCGCACCAAGCCCTACACGCTGGAAGAGTTCTCCTACGACTACTTCAGGTGACGGGGTCCTGGGGAAGGGGCCGCAGGACAGAGAACTGAAGGCTTTCCCCCATTCCGGTGCTGGAGCTGCTCTGTGAGCAGGGCCTGGGTCACAGGGAGCAGGGGGAGCTCCTGTCTGCCATGATGACCTTCCTTCACTTAAGAGTTGGTCACTGTCCACCCCAGGCAGGTCCTGGGCACTCCTGGCTCACAGTCCTGGTGGGCAGATGGGGAGGGAACAGGCAGTCATGATCCTGTGGGCCTTGCCTTGTGATAGGGGTGCAGTGTGGGGGACAGGCGTGCACTGAGCTTTGCAGGGGGTGATGGGGTGGGTGAAGGAGGCTGGGCACAGCGAGCGCTATTGTTACCTATTTCACATCTGAGCTAGTTCAGTGGTCAGACACAGGGCAAGGAAGAGCAGGGCCCATTCCCTGCCCTTAGCCTCTGGGCACAGGCTGGGAGGTTTCTCCCCGAGACTGCCTGTGGGAGAGTTGGCGCTGACTGGCCCCATGCCATGGCAGGCCCCCACCCAAGCACACGCTGAGCCGCGTCATGGTGTCCAAGGCCCGAGGCAAGGACCGTCTGTGGAGCCACACACGGGAGCCACTCAAGCAGGCACTGCTGAAGAAGATCCTGGGGAGCGAGGAGCTCTCGCAGGAGGCCTGCATGGCCTTTGTTGATATCCGCACTGCCAGCCAGGGTGTGGGAAAAGGGCCTGGTGGCAGGGCTTTCAATTAGATGCGTCCTTCCTCCTGAGGGTCCAGCGGGTCCTGGGCACACAAAGGGAGGGTGGAGAGAGGAACCCTTCCATGTGTTCCTGGCACCTTGGGTGTCACCCACTTTCTCCTTGGACCCTGGCACCCAGTTGACACATGGGTATCATGCCTTGTGCCAGGCTAGGCTTGGAGGTAGAGCAGGGCCAGGCCTGACACTTGGCCTCGTGGGGGCAGCGTGCACACCAGGACCACTAGCACAGTGCCCTGACCCCACCTGGAGGGGGCAAGGAGGGCTTCCTAGAACAAGCGGTGTGTAGGCTGAGACCAGAAGGCTGGGTAAGACTTAATCAGGCCAAGGGGAGAGATCCCAAAAGAGGGAGTAGCATGCCCAAAGACCCTGAGGCAAAACAGAGCAGGCTGCCATAGAGTAGCCCAGCACAGCTGAGGGGCAGAACGCACCAAAGGAACTGGAAGCCTGGGCTGACTGTGTCTTGAAGCCTGAGCACGCCATTATGCAGGGGGCATGGGCAGACAGGTGATCTGGAAAGTCCTGGGTGCTGCGAGGGATTGGGATGTGGGTAGGGGCCTTGTGGGAGGGGGGCCTGTGTGGAGGTGAGGACAGCAGGTGGGCGGTGGGAAGGAGAGCAGGGTGGGCAGATTACCCATCTTGCAATGAGTAGCCTAAGTCTCAGAGACCTGCCCAGAGTCACACTTTGTAGAGCAGACAGACCCCTGAGCATGTGGTCTCCTGCCTCCCAGGCCGGCGCTGCTCCCACCTGGCCACTAGCCCTTCCTTGACAGTCCTTACCTATGCTCAAGTACATGGGCGACTACCCATCCAAGAGGACACGCTCTGTCAATGAGCTTACAGACCAGATTTTTGAAGGTGCCCTGAAGGCCGAGCCCCTCAAGGACGAGGTTTACGTGCAGATCCTAAAGCAGCTGACAGACAACCACATCCGGTGAGCTGAGCCCCAAGGGTGGGGCTGGGTGAGGGCAGACCCCACCTGTTGTGATGGGGACCTCACACCCTCATGAGGCAGTGGCTGGCTCTACCTGGATGCTGTCCTTCTTCAGGCAGAGCAGGGAGCTATCCCAGGGTCCCCTCTGTCCTGGCCTGGCCCTGAGGCCTAAGGACAGCCTGTCAGGTGGTGGCTATCCTCTGCTGAGTCTATTTGGAACAGCCACAGCTCCTCCAAAGGGTCCTGCCTGAGCCCCTTCTGGACACCCCTTCCCAGGCCTAACCCTGCTGTCTGCCTGTAGGTTCAGCTGAGAACCAAGGGACCCACTCCTGACCTGCACTGAGGCTGTTGGTTAGAGCTCTAGCCAAAAACTCTCATGGGTTTCGACTGTCAGGACCCAGAGAGTGTCACTTTCTCCTCTCTACTGGGCCAGCCCTGGCAGGAAGTCACTGCATGCTCCTCTAGGAGAAGGGGAGAAATGCCACCCTCTCTCCCTGCACCCAGCCCCACCCCACACTTTGTCATTCTCTATGGCTCTTTCATAAGAGAGCTAACATCAGATCTTTCACACAGCCACACTTGTGTGTGTGCTGTGCCTACGGCCAGGACATCCTCTCATCCCCTTCTCTGCATATCAGAATTTGCCTCATCCTTCAAAGCCTAGATGCCACCTCCTCCTAGAAGCCCTCCAAGCTTCCTGGTCAGGTGCACAAAGGGAAGCCTGGGGGAGCCTGGCAAGACTGGTCTGACTCTGTGCTACTCAGAGTGTAGACTAGCTAAAGATCTACTGGAATATGTATTACCTGCTGCTTCCTTCATGAGCAAAGTCTTGCTATGGTTAAAAAAAAAAAAAAAATGTAAGTAACCCAGAGAGCTTAGTAACATGGCAGCTTTTCATTCTGGCATTAGCGCCTTATGTCCACATGGACTGGTGACTTTGTGGCCTGGTGTGGATTAGCAACCACACTTTGAGTAGCTCTGCTTGGATGTGGCTGTTAGAGGCAGTTCTGTGAGGTCCTCACTAGGGCTCAGGGCAGGGCAGGGCAGGCAGGTGCTGCTGTGGTAAGGAACCAAGTTGTGTGGCCCCAAGGGGTGCACAGGTCCCTGTGGTTCCCCCTGGTGGCTGCCTGCTGGACACTGCTTCTTCCCACAGGTACAGTGAGGAGCGGGGCTGGGAGCTGCTCTGGCTGTGCACCGGCCTCTTCCCACCCAGCAACATCCTCCTGCCCCATGTGCAGCGCTTCCTGCAGTCCCGAAAGCACTGCCCACTCGCTATCGACTGTCTGCAGCGGCTCCAGAAGGCCCTGAGGTACAGTGGCCGCCAGGGGCAGGCACAGGGATGGGCTCCTAGCCGCATGGGGCTTGTGGGACAAGCCCCTTGGGAGTGAGGCCCAGGAGCCTGGAGGTGCCCCAGCATTTGGGGCCCCTGCCTGCAGTACCTCCATTCTGGACACACCTGGAGAGCCTGGCTGCACAGGAGGGTGTGACTGTGAAGGAGGCACAGACACCTGGGCCCCTTCATACTCTGCCAAGTCCACTTGCCTCCCTCACTTCATTCGATCCCCTCCACAACCCTCTGTGCTGGGTATTATTATCATCCCATTTTACAGATGAGGAACTCAAGGCTCTGAGGGGGTCAGTGGCTGGTCCCATGGTAGGAAGTGGTGGATAGGGGTAAGAATCAGCTTTGTCTGCCTCTGAAGTTTCTGTGCTCCGGTGCCCATGGTCTCACCAACCTGCCCCATATCTTGCCTCATTTTCAGAAATGGATCCCGGAAGTACCCCCCGCACCTGGTGGAGGTGGAGGCCATCCAGCACAAAACCACCCAGATTTTCCACAAAGTCTACTTCCCTGATGACACCGACGAGGTGGGAGACCCTGGCTTCTCAGTCTGCACCTGAGCTCCCTGGGCTGACACAGAGGGTAGTCCTGAGGCCTCTCCCCTGCAGCCCCACAGGGGAGTCCTCTCCCCTGTTGCACTGGGTTCCTGGTCCAGCTCTGCAGCTTCCTTCAAAGGGTGTCCCTCCCTCCTTGTCTCTGAGGAGGATCTTTCTCCCTCTGACTGGGCTCTGCTGGTGCCATGCCTCTGACCCAGCTCTCTTCTCTGGCACAGGGTCCCACTGACCCCAAAGTCCAGGCTCCTCTATCACTTTGAGCCTATTTTCCTGTGGGCAGAACTCCCAGGCCTCTCCTGGCCTCCTCATCCGGTCTGGTTGGGGTCCCCTCTACCCTTTTCTTACCTTTAAGGTCTCTTTCTGTCAGCCCATGTCAGGCCCTGCCATCCTCACTCCCTGCATCATCTCAGCACAGCATCTCATCCAGATGAACTTTTAGTTTGAACAGTAGTTATAAGACCACACACAGGCCACAACAGGATTCAGGTCACAAGGACAGAACACTTCCTAAAATCCTTTCCCATCCCCTCCAGTGGATGCTGACCCCAGATCTCTCTGTTTCTTCCACCTAATGCTTCGCAGACTCAGATCCTCTCGCCCATTAGGACTGCTTTCCCCCTCCTACTTCTGGAATTTTCTTTTCCTCTTCCTCAAATCTCTCTCTTTCCCATCACCCCACCCCCATTCCCGTTATGCTCCCTTAGCCTTTGCTATCACTTCTGATTATACAGCCAGGCCCTGCACCCAGGAGGCCAAGGCCAAGCCCTGCTTGGAAGGTTGGAAGGTTGGAAGGACAAGATCTGGGAGGACAGGAGTGGCTTTTTCCCTCTTTTAAGCGCTATGCCTAGCTCTGAATCCCCCGAAGAGGGAGGGTGTCTTAGGTGGGTTGAGGGTCAGTCTAGGAGATGCAGCCAGAGAAGGTGGGAGGACCAGGCCCTAGGAAAGGGCCTGCAGGAGCCAAGCAGCACTGTCTGTCCCAGGCCTTCGAGGTGGAGTCCAGCACCAAGGCTAAGGACTTCTGCCAGAACATCGCCACCCGGCTGCTCCTCAAGTCCTCAGAAGGATTCAGCCTCTTTGTCAAAATTGCAGACAAGGTGAGTTACTGGCTATCTACCTGTCTGCTGTTGGCCCATCTATTGAGAGATTTGGGGGGTCTGCAGGAACTATGGGCAGCAGTGGTGGGAAGAAGAGAGAGAGAAGAGGTGTGCTGACATACAGCCCTCTTCTTCCACCCCCGCAGTCCCTCATCCAGAGCAGCTGCCCCTAAGTCTCTCCTCCAAGGCATTGCACGCAGCCTCAGACCCTCTTGGGAGCCCTGTGCCCAGGCACTCTACACTCTGGACACACTAGGCTCCTCACCCTGCCCCGGCACACATGTACTTCCCAGATTTGCTTTTATTGGTCCCTCAGCTGCCATGCTGGGGCAAATTAACCCTTGAAATAACCCTTGAGGGAGATATGATTATCATCACTTAATAGATCACAGAACTAGAGTTCAGAGAGGTCAGGTAACTTGTCCAAGGTCACACAGCAGGGACTCAGCTCCTGGCAGGACTAACTCTAAAGGTCATACCCCTGCCACCATCCCATGTAGCCCCTCCTCCAACTCCTCTCTCCATGGAAGTCTAAAGGCCCAGCTTTAAACCCCCCTCCCACAGGAAGGCAGAGTTAGGTGCTTCTTCCTATTGCCCGCTGACAGCTCTGTGTGCATCTGTTTCTGTCTCCTTACTTCATAACTGTCCCTGTGCTAGACTCTGGGGACCCAGAGGTGAACTTGGGAGCTCAGAACCTTCAGGAGGAGCTGGACATAGATGCCAGAGAATGCCCAGGCAGGGAGCGGGCCTCATTCTTGACCAGTTTCCTTTGGACCTAGAACAGTGTCCCATGTCCTAGCCACCAGAATGACTGTCACTCTGGGCAGGAAGTGGGCTGTTCTGGAGACATTTAACAGGCTGTCGGCGGGGTGGGGCTTATACAGAAACCCCTTCTGGCTGGGAGTAGAGTCTTTCTGGAGAAGGGGCTTCCAGGAAGGCCTTGACGGGGAGCATCAGAAAACCCAGTTTTGCTGGAACTAAAATTAGTAAACACAATGGCTGTGTGCCTAGGTCATCAGCGTCCCCGAGAATGATTTCTTCTTTGACTTTGTCCGACATCTGACAGACTGGATAAAGAAAGCGAGGCCCATCAAGGACGGTAATGAAGCTGGGTCTTGGGATCATCTGGGGCCCAGAGCAGGGAGGGTGCATGGGCAGCCCTCTGTGCTGGGGCCCCTTGGGGTGACCCACCACCCTGTGCCATAGGAATCGTGCCCTCGCTCACCTACCAGGTGTTCTTCATGAAGAAGCTATGGACCACTACTGTGCCAGGGAAGGACCCCATGGCCGACTCCATCTTCCACTATTACCAGGTGAGCTGCCCAGTTCCTCTCTGCTCCGGTTGCCTTTGTGTGCTGCTGGCCTGACTGATCTGGAAAACAGACACCACTGACTGCCCTTGCCAGGTGGAGGGCTTGTTACAGCCCCGCCTTGAAAGGATTCCTGTCAAGACCACTGAGTCCCTGGGAATGGTTCACCCTCTAATCCTTCTGTCGCCTTACCTGTCAGCCCTCAGGGGCCTGATCGTACTTGCTATGAGCCCCCAGCCGCACCTGCTCAGCCCCTCCCTCAGTGCACCACTGTCCTCTGAACTCAAGATTCTGCTGCAATTACCGGGTCTAACCAAGGCCTCTGCAAGTCGTAAACATTTCCTAGCCTAGGCATGCACCTGCAGGAAGCCAGGAGAGCAGCTCACATGCTAGGCCTCCATCTTTCATTCTGTCCTCCCAACTAACCCCAAGAAGTAGGTATGTGGTCCCTATTTTACAGAGAGAGAAACAGACACAGAAAGGCCCAGCAATAGAATTAGAATCACACACCTCTCATCCGGATGGAGGCAGTGACCTTCTCCCTGGTCTCCTCCATCCTTTTTGGCCCCCTTCAATCCTTTCTCCACAGGGGCGTCATCTTGCTTGTCAAATCCTCTCAGTGGTTACCACTGCTCTTAGGGTATAAGCCCAGGTCCTGTGTCCCTTCATGGTGACGCCACTTCCTACTCCTGCTGCCTTGTCTCATGCCCGGCAGCCTTTGGCTCAGTTCACTCAGCTGAGCTCTCAGATTTTTGGTGTGCCGCGGGGCCTTTGTGATGTCCTATCTGGGATCTTCCCTCGATTCCTTCCCTTACCTGCTGAGCTTCTAGATGTCGGTTCAACCATCTTATCTTAAAGGACGTCTTCCTGTCCTGGAGACCAGATCAGGTCACCTTGTTACATGTTCTCACAGCACCATGACTGTTATTACACACATGTTTGGTGTGGTTATCAGGTGAATATCTGTTGTCACCTGGAGACTACCAGTTCTATGAGAGTAGGCAGGGGGTGTACTGTTGCTCACCGGGCCCAGCTGAACAAATACTTGTTGAGTTGATGGACCAGTGAATAGGTGAACTGGTGACTCAGTGAATGGCTGGGTGGAAAGAAAGCTGCATGAATTTAGGGGTGGATATTGGTGGTGCTAAGACTGCAGGAGTCTGTGGGCAATGCTGGCCTGGTCCATTCCATGCCCTTAGTTGTTCTAAGGGGGTGGCTCTAAGGGGGGGGGTCGGGGGTTGGCAGTGCCTGTGTTGCTGGTGAAACCAGCCGGTCTCCAGGGGCCACATGGGAGGAGGCCAGACTGAGTGGCTCTTCTATGGGAAGGGCAGGCGTGAGAGATGAGGGGTTCTCCAGCCTGTCACTCTGAATTTCTTCATCTCTGAGGGTTGCTGCTCACCTCACTGGACTGCTATGAGGGGAAATGAGCTACTGCTCAGACCCGGCCATGCTTTCAAACCAGAAGTGCTGGCTGTGCAGGCAGACTGGCTGTTTCCCTGTCCTGTGCCGTAGCCCTGGGGAGCAGTGTCACCTGAGTGGAGCAGTGCAGGGGTCACAATTAGGGATAAGGTGGGAGACACCAGCCTTGGGGTGGTGGGAAGGGGCCATGTTCTCCAGGTCCCTCCAGAGACCAGCCCTGTCTCTGGCAGGAGTTGCCCAAATACCTCCGAGGCTACCACAAGTGCACACGGGAGGAGGTGCTGCAGCTGGGGGCGCTGATCTACAGGGTCAAGTTTGAGGAGGACAAGTCCTACTTCCCCAGCATCCCCAAACTACTGCGAGAGCTGGTGCCCCAGGACCTAATCCGGCAGGTCTCACCTGATGATTGGAAGCGGGTGAGCACAGGGTGGGCAGCAGGATGGGGGCCCCTGGATGGGTCTTGGGTACCCCAGGGGTCAATGGGGCAGGCCCACAAGCTCTGTGGCTCCTATACAGGGTAGGCTACCCTCTGTTCCCCATTACTTGCTCTGTTTCCCAGGCCCCATGCAAAGTACTCAGTGGCCACCTGACAGCATTGTGCCCTGTACTGGTAACCTATCATGGTGACCTACTGGTACCCTTTGACTGGCCTGCTGGGATGGGAAGGGAAGTCAGAAGTCCATCAGCTGGGGTGAGGGGAGGCCTCACATGGCCCCCAGGACCGTCCTGGGCCTGCCCTGACACCCCTCCCCACCCCTCACCCCCCTCAGTCCATTGTTGCCTACTTCAACAAGCACGCGGGGAAGTCCAAGGAGGAGGCCAAGCTGGCCTTCCTGAAGCTCATTTTCAAGTGGCCCACCTTTGGCTCAGCCTTCTTTGAGGTGAAGGTATGACACGGGAGCTCTCAGAGGGGTGTAGAGGGAGAATGGGGAGGAGGAGAAGGCCCAGGGACTCCTCCCCAGGACTGTGGGAAACAGTCCTGGTCTTGGACACCTGCCCTGATGAGGAAAGGAGGAAGCACCCTCAGCATTGTCCCAGTTGAGTGTCTTGGCTATAGGCTCTGTCTTGGGGACAGAGGGACCAGAGTTCAGTAGCAGGGAAGGCAGATGCATAAACAGGCCAGGGTAATGGCGGACAGCTTGTGTTGAGGTGGCAGAGCCCAGCAGGCACTGCCCAGACTGAGGAGAAAGGCTGAGAGACTTTCTAGAGGAGGTGACACCTGAGCTTTCTCGGAAGACCCTGGGACAGTGTTCCTGGCGGGAGGGCTGCAGGTGTGAGAGCTCAGCTCTGGGCAGGAAACACAAGTAGTTGAGTGTGGATGGGCAGAAGGTGTGAGGTAAGCTGGCTATGGTGAGCGGCAGCACTGCAGGCACTGGCTGGCCTTGGAGGGTTTGAACATGACCGGGCCAGAGGAGGCTGTGGGTGCAGGAGGGATCCAAGGGGCATGACAGAGGCAGAAGAATGGCGAGGAGCTGATATGAGAGGATGAGGGGATGGCTTTGTCACACCCAGTCTGGGAGGCCTGTTGAGAAGCTCAGCTGTGCAAAGGGAGGGAGGGAGGTAGCTGGAAGGCAGATGCAGGGCACGAGGGGGCTTTTAAAAGACGAGAGATGTGGGCTGCAAGAAAGGTCATAGTAGAGGGTCATCTGGGGACCTATGAAGGCATGTGTGGTAATACCAAGGGCCCAGCAGAGGTAGACTGTGAGGTCTTGGCAGGGCCACCACTATCTCTATGCCCCTTGCACCAAGTAGGCAGCAGGAGAGATTGACTTCATCCCAGCTTTATTCCTGTCCCCAAAAGCTTCTCCTGCCTGAGCCCCCATCTGATGGTTTCCCATCTTTCTTTGCTAGCAAACTACAGAGCCAAACTTCCCCGAGATCCTCTTAATTGCCATCAACAAGTATGGGGTCAGTCTCATTGATCCCAGAACAAAGGTAAGCAGGGGCAAGAAAGACAGGAGGGCTGGCTTCAACTGTATGACTAACACAGGTCCCAGATGGACCCCCGCTAGCCTCCATTCCCCACTCTCACATTCCACTCGCCACACGTCTTGAAAATGTGGTCTATGTTTGCTGGGTCACCATCCTTACCCCACATTTGCTCCATCAGAATCGCTCCCCTAAAGTTGCTAGTATGCTCCTTCCTACTAAATCCCATGAATTCTTTTAGTATGTGACCTTTTAGCATCATTCAGTCAGGATGGCAGGTGAGCTAGGGTCACTGCATGTCACTGCTGTTTGTGTTTATGGCCCAGAGAAGTCCTGTGCAGAAGTGGTACAGCTAGCTGGACAGGTGGCAATGCACACTTGAGACCAGCACCTTCCCCTCAGCTTCTTGTGCCCCGCGTCCTCAGTTCCTTCTCACTTTGTGGTGTATTCTCTACCCAACCCATGCACACGGTATTACCCTAGGCTCTGTCCTGTCATCTTGTCTCCCTTCTCAAACTCTCCCTGGACCATCTCTTCCAAGCCCACAGTGTCATTTCCTTCAGATTTTCCAATTTCTGCCCCAAGTACCCAACAGCCTCCTGGATTTCTTTGTCCAACTAGCTAGTCCAAACCAAGGCATGGAGGGGAGTCCATGGTAGAGCTGGCCTTTCCCTCTGGCCATGCTCTCACTCAAGGCCTGAAGCATTTGGTGATGGAGGCATCTGTAGGCTCTGGAGCTGAAGGGAGTGAGGCCAGAGGGTGGCCTTCATGCCCTTTTTCTGTTTGAGACAGTCTCACTCTGTTAGCCTGTGTAGAGTGCTCTGGCATCATAGCTTATAGCAACCTCAAACTCCTGGGTTCAAGTGATCTTCCTGCCTCACCTTCCTGAGTACCTGGGACTACAAGTGCTCACCACAATGCCTGGCCAATTTTTCTTTATTTAGCAGAGATGGGGATCTTGCTCTTACTCAGGCTAGTCTCGAACTCCTGACCTTAAGCAATCCTGCCTCCGTGGCCTCCCAGAGTTCTAGGATTACAGGTGTGAGCCTGGCTATCTTCATGTCCTTTCTGCTCCCCTAGGATATCCTGACTACTCACCCCTTCACCAAGATCTCCAACTGGAGCAGCGGTAACACCTACTTCCACATTACCATTGGGAACCTGGTGCGCGGGAGCAAACTGCTCTGTGAGACGTCACTGGTGAGAGTTCTTCCTGCAGGCCTGGTGGGCTCCCCAGCTCACCTGCAGCTTAGCCATCCTCCCAGCCCCTGGGTCAGGTCAGGTCAGTTTGAGGCTCAGCTTAGGGCTAGAGAATAGAACCCTCATTCAACTTGAGTGCCTTTAGTATCTGCAGGTTGAGCCCTGAGTTCACTGGTACGACCACCAGCAATGGGACTCCCGGAAGGGGCTCAAATTTCTAAGGACAGTCCAACTCGAGAGCCTTTGGAGTCATTCCTGGAGGGAGGGAGCCACGAGCTAGGGACTCACTGTGGGGTCATTACAGCTTAGAACCTCAACCATCCAGCTGGATAAATCCTACCTTTCAGCTGTGCAGATGGGGAGACTGAGTCCTGAACAGGACAGAATTTGCCTTTTGTCCTGGGTTCTGTCCACTGCAGAAGTCAGAACCACGTTCTGGGTCTCAGTGGCTAGTCCTGTCCACTCACTGCCCTGCTCCTGCTCTTACTCCTGCTTCCAGGGCTACAAGATGGATGACCTCCTGACCTCCTACATTAGCCAGATGCTCACGGCCATGAGCAAACAGCGGGCCTCCAGGAGTGGCAAGTGAACAGTGGGGAGGAGGTGCTGGTTCCATGCCTGCACACGAGGCAACAGTTGGCTCCGGCCGGCATCTAACCCTGCAGCTGGGAAAGATTTGCCCTCTAGGCAGGGAGGCCGGGTTGGCCTCTGACCTTCTTCCAGGGAGGCAGCCTCTCTGGGATGCAGACCCGCCCTCCACCCAGCCCTGTGGTGTCTGGGTTGGTCTGGCCCTAGCTTGCTGTGGCCTTCCCAATTGTAAGAGCCCATGCTCCTTGGATGGCTCTCCTGTCTCAGAACCACCCTACTGTGCAACTTCCTTTGACTTTTTGTGTACCATGAGGACAGAGTAACCAAGAGGACAGTCTAGCTCTCCAAACCAGGAGCAACTAAACCAAATGTGCACTGAACAGAACACTCAGTGGGCTGAGGGAGACAGAGCACTTTTATCTATCACAGTGTGAGTGCCGGGCCCCTGCTTCTGTCTCCCAGGATCACCTCAGGGCATAAAGCATGTGTTTCCTCCTCTGGCCCGCCAGTGTCTTTGCTGGGGAAGGGAAATGGGAGGGAGGGCATGTGGGGTCAGAGCAGGTCTCTGTAGGGCAGGGTCCTCTGTAACTACTTCTTTGGTCCGTGTCTGCCAGAGCCCAGCTGGTCTGAGGGTTGGGGAACTTAAGCTCAAAGTGCGCTTAAAAGTGGCCTTAAGGGACCAACTGGGACCTGGGTGGGTTGGGGGAAAATGCTGGACATCAGCCTGGAAGATGGAGACTTAAGTGTGCATGGGCTGGAGGTGTAGGGGAGGAATCAGCTTCTGGGCCTTCACTGGGACCAGTGGAGCTGAAGTGGCCCTTGCACCTGTTAGAAAGATCTTCTAGGTTATCAAGACATGTCCAAGAACCCCAAGAACTATGCTGCTTTGGGTTAAATCCTTATGTCTAGTGGGTACCTGAAAAATGTTGCTTTGTGACTAGCATGGGGCAACCAAGTTTGTACATGAATGGGTTAGGTCAGGAGTGAACACTTCAGACAGAGAAGGTGTACCATGGGTGGGGTATGGGATGTGGTGGGGGTGACTGCCTAGAGATGTGCCGGTGGAGGTTCCTCTTTAGGTAAGAGGGTTTGGGATCTGCCCTCAAGGCTGGGACCCTCAGCAGGGCTGGGACCTGCTAGCCCTCAGATGTGGATGACCCAGACACTTAAGTCCCTGACCAGGTACCCCTTAGGGAATGCTATCCCTCAGTTCCCCAGCTGTCCATGTAGGAGGGGGAGGGGCTCGTGTGTGTACACAGAGGCCCCCAACAAGACTGCTCTGCTTTCTGAGGTGATAAGGTGGCTGTTGAATGGGACAGCCGTGCCCATCAGTGTTCAGACGGCTGCCAGTCAGCCCAGGCTAAAGCTGAGGCAGAAGAAAGTTCTATGGCCTCCTGCCCCCACACCATCAAGTAGCAGCTGAGGCCAGAAAGGAAGTGTGAAAGAGTGAAGGCCACACAGTGAAACTGCTAACATTGGGCTCCCAGACAGAGGGGACCCAGATATGTTCTCTGAGCTGTAGTTTTCCCTCTGGGTCAAAAGCTATTAGGAGAGCATGGGCTATGCCACCACCCCACTGGGGAGTCAGCGAACCACAGGCTCTTAGGAAGTACTCACTGCACACTGGATCAGAAAGTCTGTGTGCAGGGGATGAGATCTTTGCCCTGATCCATGCCCACGACCCCTCTCCTGCTCTGACTCAGGGTGGCATTGTACCCACCCTACAGGTTATCACAGAGAGGTCTAAAGAATACACCATTGCCCTCCAGCGTCCTGAGAGGTTCCTTTATTTATAGACACAGTCACTCTTTTAGCGGGAAACACTAACTGTCATGATGAAACAAACAGTGTAGCATCCAGAGAGCAACCAGCTTCAGTTTCCAGACCACACACACTGTCTTCCCCAGGCCTGTGCCCTTTCTTGATAGAAAGGCTAGACCAAAATGGTTCCCAAGAGCCCCAAAGGCCCTTCTGCGTGCCTTTATTGATCACTCCCCACCACCACTGTAGAGAGGAAGAGGAAAGAGGGGGGAGAGGTGTGGCTAATCCTTTACAAGCGTTCAGAGGACGGGCTGTACATGATAGACTGTACAGTTGTATAGGTGTCACGGGAAGATGAAGTCCTGGCGATCTCTTGGGGGTCTCTTCTTTCAGGACGGAGAGCACCTGTGGAGGGCACTGTTGGTTTATCCGCCTGCCAAGCAGGTACTGTAGTTTGGAGGGTGGCCTTATTGGTAGCTTTATAGCTGGGTGCCCGGGGGCTCGGACTAGGGGCTGGTGGTTGAATGTCACGAGTGGCAGGCTTCAGAGGTGTGACAGAGTTTGTGATAGGTGCTGGTTTCTTGGAGGGTACCCCGTATTCCTTTGAATTCTTGGTTAAAGCTGGGTTAAAGGCATCTAAGCTCCAAGGACTTTTCGTACGGGTGGATGGGTTCATGGATGAGCGTGAAGCTGCCTCACTTAGGTTTGTACTCCCACTACCTGTGAGGTAGAAAAGACACAAATGCATATTCCTCTGCCAGTCATGTGTGAAATCCAAGTCATTTCTCAAATGTTAGCCCTTCATTTAGCCTCTCAGGTTCTTTCCCCCAAGTTCTCCTCTCCCCTTCAGACTTCATGACACTCTACTATGGCCTGGGGCTGGGGCTCAAGAGTTCCGTGTGATGCTCTAGCTTACCGTGGAAGCCCTGGGAAAGCAAGGACCGCCATTTGCTTAAAGTTCAGATTTTTCACAGCTGTTGGTTCCACATTAGATTCAATAGAAAATGGAAGCTTTTAAAGGACAGAAACTTTGTCTTGCTAATCACTGTATAGGTGGTGCGTAGAACTATATGTCACACAGTAAGCACTTAATGAGTAATTTTTGTCTTACTGATAGAAAAAAATAGATGGTAAAGATTTCTTATAGTAATGGAGCTAAAAACTGAAACCAACTCTTTTACCAAGGACAAATTAGAAACAAGATGATCTATAAAAATTTGTAGATATAAATTATATAAGAGTTAAATTTATCTTTAAATTATCTAAGAGTTTACAATGTAATGAGAAACTGTGGAGCGAAAATCTAGAAGAATCCAAAGAAGTAAGCTCAGAATTCAAAGTTGTTGTTGTTGCTATTATTATATTTTTCTTAAATTTACCTCCTTCTTTTTTTTTTTTTTTTTTGTTACTATGGATGCTCAGTTATTTTTGACCTGAATATAATTCAATCTGGAAAAAACAGCTGCACATATGAGCTGCTTTTTTTTTTTTTAATTAGCGCCATAGAAGAAAGAGGATTTCTATTGGATTTGAATTGTATGTCAATCCCATGGCAACTAATGTCTTTGTGATAATAGATTTTCTAGTTCATAAACATGATATATTGCTCCCTTATTTGAGTTTTCTTTTTTTTTTTCAGTAAAGCCTTGTAGTTTTCAGTGATCAGTCATGTACCTTTCTGATCAAAGTCTATTTTGTCTGATACTAGTATAGCCAACTCTGCTTTCTTCATCTTTTTCCATCCTTTTACTTTTGATCTATTTGTGTCTTTGAATTTAAAATGAATCTCTCATAGACAACATATAGTTGGACCGTGTTTTTTTTAAAATCCATTTTGCCAATCTCTATCTTTTGACTGAAAAAGTTTAATCATTAATAAGGATAAATTTAGTCCTGTCATTTTGCCATTTATTTTCTATAAAGGAGTTTTTGTTCCTCATTTCCTGCATCTGTCTTTTGATAGTTTTCTTCTAATATGTCTTGGGGTGGGTTTGAATTCATCTTATTCCACATATCTTGAGGTTTTTTGATATTTATATTCATCTTTTTCACCAAGGCTGATAAAACTGGAAAACTTCTAGTAAAACTGATCAATAGTTTAAAAATGAAGGCATAAAATTATTAAGGGATATGTGGGTACAGATGCTGCAATCATCTGCAATATACTATTTTGCTGATAAATGTGAAAATTTAGGTCAGTAGTTCTCAAAGTATCATTTAGGGACCTCTGGAGGTTTCTGAGAGAGTCTTTTAGGGGGGTTCATGAAGTCCAAATTACCTCCATAATAATACTAATATGTTATTTGATATTCTCATGCTCCCATCAATGTATAGTGGAGTTTTCCAGTGGACACATGATAGGTGATAGTGCAAGAGTTTGAATGCAGAAGCAGCAATGAGAATTCTTGTCATATACTAATCTAGACATTAGAAAGATCTGTAGAAATGTAAAATAACTGCTATATTTTTCTTTTGTAAAATAGTTATTCTTAAAAATTAGTATTTATGTTATATACATAAAGGGGTTTTTAAAAATTACTTTAAAATAGTAAATATTTTTAAATTTGTAATATGGTAAATACTGGTAGGTAGCAGACATACTAAGGATCAGGAAAATATGATCCATAGCCAGAGGATGATAATAGAAATGGATCCATGAATAACAGATGATATAACTAGCAAACAAATAATAATAATGAACAACTATTACAACTCTGTCCAGATATTTAAAGCAAACATGAACATAATGAGGAGAGAAAAGGAAGATTAAAAAAGAACCCAATGGAAGTTCTAGAGATGAAAAATATATTTGAAATAAAAATGTCTCTGCTTTAAATTAACAGCAGATTAGATATTATAGAAGAAAAGATCAGTGAAGTTGACACAGTATGTGAGGCAAAATTCCATGACATCCCTTAAGATTCCAAGATTCCCAACCTTTGGTATATACCTCGTGTATAATCAATCCCCTTCCCTTGAGTGGGGTGAGACTTGTAACTATGATAGGACAGTTATCCCCTTGATTAGGTTATATTATATGACAAAAGTGATAGGATAGTTACTGGCGTGATTATATTACACTACATAAGACTTCTTCATAGCAGACTAGAGAGATATTCTCTTGTTGGCTTTGAAGAAGTATGTTGTGAGGATCATGTGGCTAGGACCTGAGGGTGGCCTCTAAAGAGCTGAGAGCAAAACCCTGCCAACAGCCATCAAAAAAATCAGGATGACTTCAGTCTTATAATTATGAGGAATTAATTTCTGCTAATAACCAGGGAGCTTGGAAAAGGACCCTAAACTTCAGATGACATTGAATCACGGATACCTGATTTTAGCCTGGTAAGATGCTACAGAAAGGGCCTGTCTAACCTGCGCCTGTGAGATAGATTTGTGTTTTAAGCTGCTAGCTTTGGGTAATGTTTTACATAGCAATGAAAATGAATATACACAGAAATAGAATCTATCAAAAAATGAAGCAAATATATAGGCTAAAAATGAACAGTCTCAGTAATCTATGGAATAATATCATATTCTGTAATAGCTGTATAATTGGAATCCCAGAAAGCAATGAAGCAGAGGGACAGAAAAATATCTGAATGAATAAATAAAGACTTAAATTTTTCCAATTTGATGAAAATTATACTCTAAGATTTTCAGCAAAACCTAAGCAAGATAGTTTCTCTCTCTCTCACACACCTATACCACAGTAAACTATAATCGAACTTCTGAAAAAGACGTAAACAGGGAAACAAAGGTAAGAAAACTGCAGAGTTTTCATGAGAATCTATGTAAGACAGAAGACAAAGTATTGACTCCTTCAAATTGCTTAAAAAAAAAAAAAACCACACCCTCAAGCTAGAGAGAAAATGAATGCCTTCTAGTGGTGGATGTGGCAGAGTGGGTACAGGAGTACATGCCCATCCTGGAGGTGGCTGTGGTGCAAGATATGGCACTCTGTGCGTGGTGTACGAGGCTCCGAGAGGCTCTGTCTTCCTCCACCTGAATGGCTGGACTGTGGCGTGGCTGAGGTCTCGGCTTCTGTCTAGTCTTCCTTGTTCCTTCTCTGATTCTAAACATGGTCCTGAACCTTCTAGGTATCTCTTGGAGGTACCCCAATAGCCTTTCAATATATTTTTCTTTCTACTTGGATTAGGCAAAACTAGTTTCTGTTAACAGGGAATTAAAATGCTTAAAAATAGAGAAAATTCCTTATTTTCTATTTCTTTTTTTTTTTTTATCACCATTTCAACATGGTAGGGGATGGGATAGAGTTAACTGACTACTTTTTCTAAAGCATGATAACTACTTCCTTTATGCAAATGTATACAGTTCTTCAATTTTACCTTCAAAACTTCTTTCCTATCCATGTTTCATCACCATTTTATGTTGTGTCTTTATAAGAAAAGGAAGAAAGACCAGTGATCTTTCTCCTCAAGCACATGGACAGGAAAGGTCAGGTGAGAACAGACCAGCAGGGCAGCTATCTAGAAGCTAGGACGAGATCTCTCACTATAGGTATTCACCATATTTGCCAGCACATTGATCTTGGATTTCCAGCCTCCAGAATTGTGAGACAATAAATTTCTGTTGTTCAAGTCACCCAATCTATTGGTTTTTGTTATGGCAGCCCTAGCTTACTAATACAAGTACGGATAATCATAAGGTAACTAGAATATAGCCTTCAGACTTCTTAATACAGCCAGCTGAGTGGTCTTCTTAAAATCCACGTAACTCAGAGTTGCCTGAGATCTTGCTGCCACATTGGGATTTGGGTGAACTTGGCTTAAACCTTCAGTTTCACACACATGAAAGTCCAATTTGCTTTCCATTCAAATTGTTCAGATTTCTAAACTTATTTTTTCATGGTCCCTTCCTGCAATCCTGTGTTGTATCGGTTCAACCATCTTCCAGCAAGCACAAAGAATCACAGGACCAGCACCATTGCCCACAGGAGGCTAAGGTCACTCATGATTTTGTGACTGTACCAACTGTACTGAAGGTCCAGGAGCAATGGAAGGAAATTATATCCCAAGTCTGCTGCCGCCTCATTGGTTTTCCCTTTGACGCTGCCCTGGCTTTCAAAACTACTAACTCACTGTGTGATTATCCCCACAACTCTCTAAAAATGAACTCTAGCCTTCCTCCCTTGGCTGGAACTATTTACTTCCTCAGCCCCCGAGTTATTCTGCTGAATAAATATTTCCAACATTTTACACAGAAATCTCAGGATATTGCGCCCTCGCGTGAAACTCATTTGCCATTTCCTGATTGCTGCTGATAGGCAGAGATTAGACTCTTCTCTGGCATTCTGGGACTTCTGAAGTTTTCTTCCTCCAGCCTCCAACATACATTCCCGCAAATGAAGCCCCATAAAGCACCTCCAGTCCTAACGGGTGTGGCAGCTGCTCTGTCCTGGACCTACATGCCTGGCTCTGAGGGTCAATGCTACATTTTTGCCTGCTTCCTCACTGCTCTTTGTGGGCCAGCTCTCCTCTCTCCTGGGCCACCCTCCACAGACAGCTTTCAGTTATTTTTCAGTTAACCCTTTCTAGTGCCTGGTACAAAGTGAGTACTCAATAACTGTTTGATACAGGAGGAAGGGAACAAATAAACACCCATGCCTGAAATCTTCCAAGGGAGCTCACTGCTTAGAGAGTTCAGTCTACAGCCTGAAGCCTGATATAGAGGACCCTCCAGAATCTGTGCCCAGCCTATGTTTCCCCTTCCCCAGTTTCCCAGACACCCTAAGCTCTTGTCATGAAAAGCAGACGGGAAAGAGACAAAGAGATAGGAGTGGGGTAGACCTCAGACTTTACCTGTGTGAATGCTGGCGATTTCAAACAATTGTCCCCTTTTGGCCTCTCTCTGCCTGCAAGGAAGCAGACCATTCATGAACTCACAGATCCCTTCTAAGAAAGGCAATAATCCAAGGCAGTAAAGAAGCATTATCTAGTCGGATTTTCATTTAAGCAGAGGGTTGGGCTTCCCCTCTTTAAAGGATACATCACCACATGATGGGGTTGAAAGAACCATGGTATCTTCTAACATTCCTCTTCCAGGATGCTCCTTCCCTTCTCCACCTTCAATCTTGCAATCCTGTAGCATTTGGCTACAAGGATTCTCAAATGTCATCTTCTTGGACAAATAGAGACTCTGGCCCAGAAAGGGGGAATGATTTTCCCAGGGTCACCCAGCAACTAAGGGTGCAAAGCTAGGGCTAAATCCCGGGCTTTCTAGTTTGTGAGCTTGCTCTTTGCACAGTACCCTGCTATGTCTGATGTCATGATGGTAGGAAGATGGAGGCACTTGTTCTGGTAACCTTAAACCTCTGTCCTCTCCCAGCTGCTCCACACTGAATGCATAATGATAGACTTGACTAAGTTTTTACTTAGTCCTTATCCTGACAATGCTGTCTCGTGTTGGGGAAGTCAAGCAGTATGAGAAGCTGCAGACAGTATGAGAAGAAATGAGAGGTTCAGATCGTAAACCCCATCTTGCCATGCAGGATTACAGGAAAAGTATGACTCTGTTTTTTCTCAACTTTCTGTAAGAACCCAATTCATTACATTGGAAATTAACAAATACATACTTACCAGTAAAAATAAAATATGCCAAAAATGAAAATTGCAGAAATAATATCTGTGAGAAGCCACAACAACATATAGAACCTTGGTGTCTGCAAAAACATAAAACAAAACATAAACACCTTTACAGTTCGAGGGGATTTTAGATCTCATGGCCAAGTCCTTTGTTTTGCTGCCAGGACTTGAAAAGTAGAAGAAAGGGATCAGATCAGGTGGAAGAACCTTGACTGATGTGACATTCGCAAACACAGAGTACTCGCAGTATCCTCACAGTCACTGGGACACATTCAGGGGGCTCTCCAAGGGACAGAACACTGTGCAGCCTTCACTTCCCTTGACTGTCAAGACAGAGGTTGCAGGTGGTCCCAGAGCAATCACACAGCAAGTCTGCTCTGGACCCGGACTGCAGCCCAGGTTTCTGGACTTCTACCGCCCTGTGATTTGGGGGCATGGCTTCTCAAACCTGGCCATGCAGCCAAACCTCCCTTTCTCTTAGTTATACATGTTTCCAGGTCTCACCACAGACCTAACACATCGGGATCTCTGCCTTTTAACATGCTCCCCAGGTGATGCTGAAGTAACCAGTCTGTGAACCAGCATTTGGAAATCACTGTTCTAAATCACCCTGTTTCAGTAAGTATGCTGAAGTATAATTCCCCCTCACTAGAGGCCCTCTCCTCTATGCAACTTGAGCAAATAACCTATTTCCCAGAACTCCATCTCCGTGTGAATTTTATAATTCCCTGATTTGATCCTCCCTTTCTACTTCCATTGCTCCCTTTCCAATGTCACTTGATACTATGGGGCTGGCACTTTTTATTCATTTTCAACCTTATCCCAAGGTCTTCCCTTGAGTTAAATAATAATATTAATAGAATCCAGCCCAGGCCCACCAAACAACAATGACAGCTGCAACCAAAAAATAGCCAGGCATTGTGGCAGGTGCTTGTAGTCCCAACTACTTGGGAGGTGGAGGCAGGAGAATCACTTGAGCCCAGGAGTTGAAGGTTGCTGTTAGCTGTGATGCCATGGCACTCTCTACCCAGGGCAACAGCTTGAGGCTCTGTCTCAAAAATAAAATAAAATAAAAATACTAATGATCACAATAATAAGATAGTAACTACGAGTTAATGAACATTTACCAGGAGCCAGGCAAGTGTTCTGAGCACTATAGGGGTATTTTAACAATCCTTACAACAGCCCTACTTGTAGAAGCTTTTACCCAAATGCTATGGTCTGCTGACTGCTCCAGGATGCCTTCCAGGTAAGCTGAATGTTCCCCTTGTCAGTCATCCTTGTTCCCCAGATGGCTTAGGTCAACTGTATTTGTTATTATAAATGTGTGTTATTATAATTAGATGCTGCTTAAATCTCTAAAATCTGGGGAAAAAACGTATATCATTTTCAAGAAAACTAAGTCAAATGCTTTGTAAAACTCAACAAACACAGAATAAGTCATTAAAAATAAGCTGCAATTTGATTAGGTGTGGATGAAGCACTACAAGAAATTGGTGTAAGGGGACTAGAAAGATTTAGGTGTATTACTCATTCAGATTGATTCTCCCAATCTGAATGATTGGCTCTTGTTCTTCTTTAAAGAGCTTGATAAGCTCTTGTTCTTTTTTAAAAAAACAAAAATTAGAAATCATTCCTAGGTCATTTGAACACTTAAATAACCATGAAAACATAGAATTCAATTAGCCAAAGTATCCTCAAAGAAAAGACTACTTCTATGTTAAAAGGTAAGTATTTTAAATTAAAATAAAATGTGTGTGTGGCATACTGTTTATAAAAATGACCACAAAATTCCCTCCAAAGCACACATGCAGGCTCCTGCACAATGTGACTTAGCTGTGAAGTCTGTTTCTTATCTACCTTGAATCTGGACTTGGCCACGAGGTTTCCTTTGGTCAATGGAATATCCACAACCTAGCATTGGGAGAACCTTGGAAAGTGTGTGTGCTTTGGGATTTGACCTCTCTTGCTGCTGGGAACCCATCACTACCAGGTGAACACACTCAAGGTAGCCTCCTCAAGGATAAGCAAACACATGAAGAGAGGCCCTGGCCACCCCAGGTGAGACTCTAGACAAATCAATGAGGCCGTCACAGACCATCCAGCTCAGTCAAGCTGTATCTCACCAGAGAAACTACTTAGCCATCAGTCAAACTATGAGACATAATATTTGTTTAAGATATTAAGTTTTAGTTGTTTTTTTTTAAGCATTAAAGGCTTACAGATAGAATCTCTCAATCTCTCTCTCTTTCTCTAGGATTCCCCACTTTAACTTTCTCAATTACCAGACCAATAATCAGATCAGATTGTGCTAGATAAAAGTGCTTCTATTGCACCATTATTCCCAATTTACAAAAGACAAAATGCAAAACCACTAAAAACCTGAGGCCCAAACAGGTTAATTAGCATTTGCAAGTTCATACAGTAAGTGGTAGAGCCAAGATCTGAAACTACAGGGCAGCCTAGAAAAGCCCCTGGACACCAGCCCCACAGCCCTGAAGAAAATGGCATGGGATATGGGCTAGGAACCATGCATTGGGTCCTTTTAAAAAGCTCAGGCTAGGGTGGAAGGTAGGAAGTTTGTTTTTTACTTATACCCTTTTATGCTTTTTGAATTTTAAACCACATGAATTTATCAATTCAAATATTAGAATTAAAATGCTATCAGGAAAGCACCATTTAAATAAATATGACTCCCTTCTCCAAAGGGATAACTTTGAGAGATTACTGATTTATGGGTATTGGACTATGGAGTATATTGCTTTCTAAATTATGCATTTTCATAATGACTGAATTTTACAATGTTAAAAAATAATACACAGTATAGGGATAGGTGGGTGTAGAGGATTCACCTGTACAGAGGGACCTGTCATCAAAGTTTCCTTCAGGATCATCTCAAGAAACCTGCTCAAGCCATCAGAGAAAGAAGGAAACAATGATTTCACATTTCTACCACAGGCTTTTAGTGCAGTATGGCCCTATGAGACAATAACTTTGACCCTGATCTTCTCTCTCCTGGTCCTGACCCTGAACAGGTGAGAAACTAGGCCTGGTGAGAGTGTAGTATGGAGAATCTGAGAACCCTCCCTACTTAGGCTTCTCGGCCTAAAGCTTTAACTTGCAAACTTTTTTCAGTTGGGAGTTTGGGCTATTATTGCTTTGGACTGGACACTTTAATTCTGAAGTATGATTTTTGATGACTACAGTGAACTTTTGATACTTATCTAAGAGTGACTGAAAAAGCTATGTGACCTGAGAGATTTCATTCAGGGGCAGGGAAAGGCCTAGCTCTCAGACCAGGTTTACAGAATCAATGGAACAAAATTAAACTGATTTCTGTTGCATATGCTATCATGTCCCACCCAGTCAACCTGCTTGCCATACAAATAAGAAAAACAGACTATCTAGTCCATCTGGCAGTCCTTCTACGGATAATGAGTGATGGTATATAGCTGGGATATTGTAAACCAAGTCTCCAGGTCTCTAGTGTCTGGCACTGAGCAACAGAAGGGCTAGAACAGAAAAGTGGGTTAAGTAAGTAGATGCTGGCTGCACTCTTTAAACGTATTTTTTTTTTTTTGAGACAGAATCTCAAGCCCTGGGTAGAGTGTTGTGACATTCCAGCTCACAGCAACCTCCAACTCTTGGACTTAAGCGATTTTCTTGCCTCAGCCTCTCAAGTAGCTAGGACTACAGGTGCCCGCCACAACGCCCAGCTATTTTCTGGTTGTAGTTGTTATTGTTGTTTGACAGGCCCAGACTGGGTTCAAACCCGCCACCGTAGGTGTATGTGGCTGGCGCCCTTGCCGACGGAGCTACGGGTGCGGCCAAATAAGTATTTTTGTTTGTTTGTTTGTTTTTTGTTTAGGACACACAGTTTTCACGTTGGAGTCAAGTACACTTGTTTTTCTCCCCACACCCCATTCCATTGTCCATTGTTGCCAAGTCTCTAGGAAGGTGGGGCTGCAGTAACAAAACTATGGCGTCGACCTTATTCTAAATCCCACATCGTGAGAGCATATGCAAAGATATCTTTGAGCTTCAGTTTCCTCACAGGAATAACAACAGTGGCTAATCCAGAGGATTAAAATTTAATATACCCAAAGTACATTGTAAGGATCAAATAAATGTCAATTATTCTAACTATAATTTTTCCCTGAAAATCACAGAAGGCTCTGGGTAAGCCACAGAGCCATGGAAAATGCCACATCTCCAATATTCATAGATGTCTGTATGCTTAAGTAGCTCCTGGAGATTGCACAGTGGGCAACATAGGGGTGAGAGACCTGTCCTATTACTAAACCAGGCTTGGAAGAACAATCCGGACAACCAGCTCACCATGAAGAAGTAAGGGTGATTAATCTGGCTCAGGAGCGAAATGTTGTCTGTGGTCACTGAGTTAATACTGGCGCACCAGGCCATTGAGAAAAGCCAAGGCTCGTTGATGATGTATAAGTTGATCTTGATGTTGGCTTTTATATAATCTCTGGAACAAAAACAGAACCCACGTGGGATTTAGACCCAGTTTCACTCTCATTACCTAAAAAAAAAAGAATAGCCATCATGTTTGTGAAAGGCTGTTGCCTAAATCACCAGAAGCAGCTGGTCTGGGGACAACTCATCATTTGATGTGACAGAATGGGTTCATGGTACAGTGAGATAAAGGGATGGATTTAGTATCTCTGCTCCTGTAGCAACAGTGGAATGCTGGTACACTAGATGTCCTAAGGGAAATTAAGAAATAAGAGAGGAAAAAATAAATTAAAGAAGAAAGACAAAGAAAAGGAGAGAATAGGGAAAAAAGAAAAAGGAAAGCCTAACTATAGCACTTGCAAATTTCCATGGTAAAAATACTCCTGTCACAGCCGGTTGTAAGCTACCACTGGTAAAACCAATTTGCAGTGTCTGAGTATTTAATAACTGCCTTCTACAAGCTGGTGTGAGCTGGTTCTGGCGCCTGACTGTGCGGCAGCACTGATACTTTTATCCAAGTGCTTGCTGCCACCTATGATCTGTTCACCTGTCAGTCTTCTTTAGTTGACTGTAAGAAAACTGAAAATAGAGACTAGGCTTATTTTTCTCTGTATATCCAGCACAGCATTATATGTGGCTCCATAAATATTAATTGAAAAAAAAAGTTAAAAAAAAGAAAAAATACATAAGTGAATACCAATCTAGTAAACATTTCAAATTTCAGATACAGTAGAACCTCTGTAAGTTAACATCCAAGGGACTGTAACAAACTGGTCAACATATGCTAGGCCTAGTGCACGGATATGTACATGTGGTGCCTGTCTGACCTATGAAAATTAGGTCAACTTAAGGAGGTGATCAATGTAGGGAGGTTAACTGTGGAGGTTCTACCGTATAAGGAATTTTTAAAAGTATTGAGTGGGGGGAATAAAACCCAACTTTTGTCAAGGTACTAAATGTCAATATAGAGATAGGAAGAAAATAAGTATTGGAATACCTAGTCAATTCTAGTCAAATTGCCATTTTCAAGGATTTGATTTCTCAGAGAATACACCGTGTAAGTACCTTCAAATTATGTTTAATCCTAAAATGATATGGCATATGGGAAACTGCTCTGTACAAGTCTGGGTTTGAATCCTAGCTCTGGCATATACTAGCTGAACAAGTTCTTACCCTCAGTGTGTAAACTGTAAAATAATAATAATACTTCCTTTAAAGGGATGCTGGCAGTTAGTTACCCAATGTGTTAGAATTATCTCTGAGACCATTCTACCAGATCACTTAAAAGTAAGTTTAAAAAATGAAATTATGAAAAAGTAGTAAAAAGTTACTTATCTTTTGAAACTTATACTCAAAAACCAATCACATTTCTAAATATTAATAAGCAATATTAGAAATAAAATTAAAAACACTATCATTAACTGTCATTCCAAAGTAAACTAAATACTGAGGAATGAACTCAAGAAAACAAGTATAAGATGTCTATGATGAAAATTACAAAATACTTCTGAACATAATCAAAGAAGATTTAAAAAAGAGAGAGGTGTTCACAGATTGAAAACTCAGCACAGTAAAGATGTCAGTTCTCCTCATTTTTTGTTTTTTAAACAGAGTCTTACTCTGTCACGCTCTGTGGCATCATACCTCAGAGAAACCTCAAACTCTTATGATCCCTTTGCCTCAACCTCCTGAGTAGCTGGGATTACAGATGTCCAACACTATAGCTGGCTAATTTTCCTATTTTTAGTAAAGACAGAATCTTCTTGCTCAGGCTGGTCCTGAACTCCTGAGCTCAAGGGATCCACCTGCCTCGGCCTCCCTGAGTGCTGGGATTACAGATGTGAGCCACTGCATCCAGCCAGTTCTCCTCCTATTGATCTATGAATTTAATGTAAGTCCTATAAAAATCCTGGCAATAGGCCAGATGGTTCTAAAATGTATATGGAAAGGCACAGCCCCAGAATAACTAAAACCATCTAGGAAAAGTATACACTGAGAGAAAACCACTTTACCCGACATTGAGGTTTACTGTATAGCTATAGTAATCAAGACGTACGATATTAGAGGAGGGACAGACACATCAATCAATGGTACAAAACAGAAAACCCAGAACTAGCATCACACAAATATGGCCAAATTATTTTAGATAAAGGTGTGAAAGCAATTCAACAGAAGAAGAGTAATCTTTTCAACAGATGATGCTGGAGCAACTGGACAGCCACAGGCCTCCCTTCCCCACCCTCCAGTGAAGAATCTTGATCTTCAAACTATACACGTTAAACAAATATTGAGTCAAAATGGATCGTAGCCTTAAAAGTATAATGTAAATATATAAAACTTTTAGAAAAAATTTCTATTTCTTGAGATCTTTGAAATCTAGAGTTAAGCAAAGATTTCTTAGAGAACTCTAAGATGCTAATAAAAGGGAAAACGGATTAGCCTGACCCCATCACATTTAGAAAAACTTTTGTTCTGTGGAAGACCCTGTTAAGAAGATGCTACAGGTAGCTAAAGACAGGGAGAAAATATGTGTAAATCAGACATCCAACAAATGATTCGGATCTAGAATTTATAAAACTAACGATCCAACCCCCCCCAAATGTGTATTCAGACATCCAACAAATGATTAATACCTAGAATATATAAAACTAACGATTCAAACCCCCCAAAAATCCAATTAGAAAAAATATAAACAGACATTTCAATAAAGAGGATACACCACTGGAAAATAAATAACATGATACGATGTTCATCATCATTAGCTATTAGAGAGTGAAAACCAATGAAATATCACAAGAAAGCTTTCACAGGAACACTAAGATTTTACTGAGAATTTTTGCATCCATATTCAATAAGGATATTAGTTTACAGTTTTCTATTTTAGCTGTGTCTTTTCCTGGCTTTGGTATCAAGGTGATATTGGCTTTGTAGAATGAGTCGGGGAGGATTCCTTCTTTCTCAGTGTTACGGAATAATTTCTGCAGTATAGATACAAATTCTTTTTTGTAGGTTTGGTAAAAATTTGGGCATGAAACCATCTGGTCTAGGACTTTTTTTTTTGAGACAGTCTCACGCTGTCCCCCTGGGCAGAGTGCCGTGGCATTACAGCTCACAGCAACCTCCAACTCCTGGGCTCAAGCGAGTCTCCTGCCTCAGCCTCCCAAGTAGCTGGGACCACAGGTGCCCACCACAACGCCCGGCTATTTTTTGGTTGCAGTCATCATTGTTGTTTAGCAGGTCCAGGCTGGATTCGAACCCGCCACCTGAGATGTATGTGGCTGGTGCCTTAGCCACTTGAGCCACAGGCACTGAGCCATCTAGGACTTTTTTTGTTGTTAGAAGATTTCTGTTTTTTAAAGACAGAATCTCATTCTTTTGCTCTGGGTAGAGTGTTGTGATGTTTTTGAGCTCACAGCAACTTCAAACTCCTGGGCTCAAGCGATCCTCTTGCCTCATCCTCCTGAGAAACTGGGACTGCCACCACACCTAGCTGGTTTTTCTATTTTTAGTAGAGACAGGGTCTCACTCTTCCTCAGGCTGGTCTTAAACACCTAAGCTCAAGTGATCCACCCATGTTGGCCTCCCAGAGTGCTAGGATTATAGGCACAAGCCACTGTCTGCAGACTGTTGGAAGATTTTTTTTTTATTGTTGCTTCAATTTCAGTGCTTGATAGTCATCTGTTGAAGAATATATTTCTTCCTAACCGAGCCTAGGAAGGTTGTGTCTTTCCAAGAATTTGTCCATTTCCTCCCTATCTTCATGTTTATGAGCACAGAAATTTTTATAGAATTCATATATGAGGTTTTATATTTCTGTGATGTCAGTTGTGATTTTTTTCATTTTTAATTGAGCTTATAAAGTCCTTTCTTTTCTGTTTCTAGTTAATCTAGTAAGAAGCTTATCAAATTTGTTTACCTTTTCAAAGAACCAACCTTTTGCTTCATTAATCTTCTACATAGTTCTTTTGTTCTCAATTTCATTTAGTTCTGCTCTGATCTAGGCTATTCCTTTTCTTCTGCTGAGTTTGGGATTGGTTTGCTCTTATTTTCCCAATTCCTTAAGACTATTCCTTAGATCGTTGATTTATAATCTTTTTATCTTTTGGATATAAGTTTTCCTCTTAGGATTGTCTTTTGGATTGTAAGTTTTCCTCTTAGGAATGCTTTTGCTGTATCTCACAGATTTTGGTAACTTTTGTCTGCATTATCATTTAGTGCAAAGAGTCTTTCAATTTCCATCTTTATCTCCTCATTGACCCAACTATCATTCAGCAATACATTGTTTAGTTTCCATGAGTTTGTGTAGGAATGAGTGTTTCTGATATAATTTATTTCTAATTTTATTACACTGTGGTCTAAGATGATACATGTATAATTTCTATTTTTTAAAATTTGTAGGCCAGGATGTGATCAATTTTAGAGAATGTTCCATAAGCTGATGAGAAAAATGTATGTTCAGTAGTTCTGGTGTAGAATGTTCTGTGAATGTCTTTTAGACCCATTTGTTCTAGATTTCTGCTTAAGTCCATTGTTTCTTCACTTGTTTTCTGTATGGAAGCTCTGTCCTGTTCTGTCAGTGGGGTACTGAAGTACCTTGGCAGTTATGGTGCTGCCGTTTATCATTTTGCTTACATCAAGTTGAATTTGCCTTATGAATCTGGGCACTTCTATGTTAGGTGCAAAAATATTTAGGATTATTAAGTCTTCTTGTTGAATAGTTCCCTTCACCATTATATGGTGACCATCTTTGTCTTTAACTTTGTTGATTTGAAGTCTATGTCATTTGATATAAGAATGGCCATACCGGCTTTCTTTGGTTTCTATTTGCATAGAATGTTGTTTTCCATACTTTCACCTTGAGTCTAAAGGACTCCTTGTGGTTAGATGTGTTTCCTGGAGATAGCAGTACTTGGATAATATATTTTTAATCTATTCTGCCAGTTTATATATATTCAGAGAGGGGTTCAAGCCATTCGTGTTTATTGGAAGTATTGATATGTGTGGTAGACTTTTGTTTATCCTGTTGGGCAGACCCTCAAGACTTGTTTTTATCTCTTGAGCCATTGTGGTATCTGGGCTCTGCACTTCAGCTTTAAGGTTTTACACTGGCGGGTGCCTATTGAGCTGATGATTGTATAATGCAGGTCTGAGCACTTCTTGCAGGGCAGGACTGGTCTTCATGAATTCCCTTAGCAACTGCTTGTCTGAGAAAATCTTTATTTCTCCCTCATATAAGAAACTTAGTTTTTCAAGAAATGAGATACTAGGATGGCTATTATTCTGTTTTAGAAGGCTAAGGATGGGTCCCCCACTCCTTTCTGGCTTGTAGGATTTCAAGGTTTTCAGCTGAGAAGTTGGAGGTTAGTCTGATTGGTTTTCCTTTGTAAGTTTTCACCTTAGTGCTTGCAGGAGTGCCTCTTTCATATTTACTTTAGCCAGCCTTATGATTATGTGTAACTGATTGTGGTAACTGCCTCTTTATGATGAATCTCCCAGGAGTCCCGTGTGCTTCTTGAATCTGAATATCTAGATTTCTAACAAGGCCAGGGAAATTTTCCTCAATAATTCCCTCAAATAATCATCCAACCCTTGTGAATTTTCTTTTTGACCCCCAGGGATGCCTATGATTCTTATGTTTGGCATCTTTTCATAGTCTCATGTGTCTTATAGGCTTTGTTCATTCCTCTTATCTGTTCTTTCTCTTCAACTGACTTGTTTAGCACAAAGGTATTATCTTCAAATTCTCAGATTCTTTCTTCTGTCTGATGAAGCTTATTTTTTCTTTTTTGCTTTCTCTCCTTTTATTCAGACATATACCTATTTTTACACAGAGAATTTGAACCCACACAACATCCTGAAAGTAATTACTGTTCCATCATTATCTTAAAAAGGAGAGGGGCTGGGGCAGGGGCTCCCAAGTCTATTTGACTGTCTTCATGGCATCACTGCAGTCAAACCCCTGACATGGCAGTGGGGAGGCCTCTGTAACACTTGATAACAGGCACAGAACCACTAAAAGTTACTAACATCATTAGTGCCTTTCTGATTCACTGGAGGTCATTTCATAGCTGGGCTTCTTACATTTGGCAATATACTCTTTTTACATCAAAAAAATACCTGGGCAACTAAAACACTGTCAGAACTGACTACGTCCCTGTGATCATCTCCTGCTGGCTATATTTAATACACATCTGTCGTACAAGGCAGCATCTTCTCCACCAATTCTAGGAACTAGAACATTCATGAAACTACTGGGACTTTTCCTCCTATCAGGTCATCTGAGTAGCTCTTTTTAGGCCATCCCCTTCCTCCCCTGACATCAGAGAGGAAGTATGTGTGCTACTGTGATTGAACCTTGGAAGGGTCAGTCAAACGGTCAGTCCTGTGCCGACTAAGCTGCTGAGACTGGTGCTGCTGGTGATGTGACTAAGGGAAAGTGCTCTGCTATAGAGGAAACGCAGCAGAGAGGATGAGCTGAGCTGAAGGGTTCCTGTGGAGCAACCTAGAAGTCTGTAAAAACTGCTGTGGAGGCTGGGTCAGCTGGGCCTAGAAGTTGGGGCACTTCTGAGAAGTGGCCAGCTGTGGGTCCTGGGAGCTCTGCAGCGGCGGCATCACCAACAGCACCTCTGCTGCTGCTGAGTAGCGAACGTCAGATAGGTGGTCACCACCTGGCCCATGAGCATGGTGCTTGGCACCATGACCGCCCCACACGCTACAGGAGCAGTCACCAATTTGGTCACAAGTTGCTGACCTTGAGAAAATCTTATCTGTCTGTTCTGAGTGAATGTAGTGACTGCAGCACTCTGGGAACTGTTTTGTGGCATACTAGACGGGATCTGGACCATGCTTCCAGCGGCGGGCTGGGAAAGCACCATTGTGTTATACAGCGGGGCTGTGAGAGCGCTCTGTGTCTGACTGGGAAGAGAGGTTTGCTGACTGTGCCCACTCAGTACATTTTGTTGACTCTGAGTCGATGTACTCTGTAAGGTCTGCTGTTGCAGCATGTGCTGAGTTGTGCCAAAATGTCCGGTATTCATTCCACTTTGAACTTGGTTAGTAGAAACAACCTGGCCTTACATATTTATAGGTGCAAGTTGCTGGATGTCGGATGGATTTCCAGAAGAAAGTTGAACAGAACCAAAATTCAATCCAGGTTTGATTATTGTAAAAACATCTGCAGCCCTTGGCTATGGACCATTTGAAGTTCTTGAATTTTTCTTTGCCTGTATCATCTGTGTCCTTTGCTCTAATTGGTCTTCAGATGCTACATGGCTAATTGAGCTGAAAATTGAAACTAGGACATGCCTTGTGGAATTGTTAAATTTGTAGCTTGAGACATCACAGGCTGTGTTAATGATGAACCGACAGACTGGGAATTTTTGGAATGACTACTGAATGATGGCCCCCTCTGTGCCATCTTCTGGTGAGCTGGTAAGTGCTATCTGGGAGGAGTTGGTATCCATTGGGATCTTTGTTGGTGTTGAGGGGGGGTCTGAGACTGCTGTGTGAGAAGACTTTCTCAAACTCCAAGAGGAGGCAGAAGGAGTTGGGCTGTGATCAGTCCTTTCCAGTGCTTCCTTGAGACTGACTCTGTTTATACGATGATCAGATCCAGAATCTTGGCTTTTGTCAGCAGCGGTCTTGGCAAGAGACTCTTCAATGCCAAGTTCTCATCATCTTTCAGCCCTACCTTCTGCATAATTTACTACTGTGTGAGTACAAACAATAAACTCTGGCCTTGAATTCCACTGATAATAAGTGATATAATGATGAGTTTGAAGCCAAATACACTGTTGCCCTTTGGTCAAGAACTTATAACAACATGATTTGCCTTTCTCATATTGCATTAAGTGTTTATGACATTTTGCCAAATTTCTAGGTCATCCACATGACAGTAATCATAGCCTGATGTTCCCAGAACTTCAAATGGCTAATATCCTATTATGGGTGGTACCCTGTGATCTAGAAATAGAAACTTCCACTCTAAACTATGTCTAGATGTGAACTCCTCTTTGGACTCTTCAACAGTGCACATTTCCTTGATGAACTGAGGTGTAGCTAACCTGACAGTAGCTACAAAACAAATTCTATCTTCATACAAAGGCCTATGTGTGTGTTGTACAGTTCCTTCAAAACCATTGTGTGCTGAAGTGGATACACTTTTTAAAGATTTGAAATTTCCTATAAATTTCACATATTCATAGGTAGATGGCTCCTTTGGGTCTATTGTTCCTCAAAGCATATGACAACGGAATTCTAACTGATTTTTTGATTTTAAATATTCAGGGGTTAATGAATCACTTTCCAGCAGATGAGTAGAGAGTATTTTATAAACCTCCAAATGTCCCCCCTCTGGGATAAAATTAAATGTACTTTGATCCACAAGATCAGATGGTAAATGTTCAAGTAATGAAGTTGTACTCCAGACACATATATTATGCTTCCATCTGTCATGATTGCTAAAGAAAAAAAAAATATAGAGCCCCTAATATTAACTGTGTAAACTCTTCCTTACTAAGGAATGTAGGTTTCCAATCCTGTCGAATTTCACTAGCATCTGACTGTGCAGTGATTTCTTGATGCTTTCATAAAAAATCAATGCTTTTCTGCAGAATAGTAGATTTCTCCTTCTTTCTAGCATTACCAGGAAGCATGGATCCCAATTCTTTAATAACATTAAACTGATCTCTGCGTTTCTTTTCAGATGTTTCTTTTTGCTTTGTCCTCTTCTTCAACCAACCCATCAAAAATACTACTGTCATCTCTGTCAACAATTGAGCTCATTTTACTATGGCTTACAGTAAACATAACATATTATGTTTTCGTCTTGTGATAGACATTTGTACTTCTCCTTTTGTACTCCTTGGATCCTTTGAACTGATTCTTCAGAATAGTGTAAGTTCAAGGTACTCTTCCATATGACCAACCATGAGTCTCAGAATTTGTGTGGCTTGCGGTGGCTCCGGCTTCTTCCCTCCTCCAGCCAGAATTCGAACTGCAGTAACTTGGAGCCACTAACCTGGCAGGTCCCCCCCACCAGCAGCACTGGGGTTGTGAGTGGCACCACCCACCCCCCCACCCCCAAAATTCACTGCTACTGTCACCT
>NW_003852396.1:25236188-25245106 GCF_000181295.1 Otolemur garnettii | reverse complement strand
TCAGGTGTATGTGGCTGGCGCCTTAGCCGGTTGAGCCACAGGCGCCGAGCCTGATGAAGCAATTCTTAAGGCTTTCCACTGTGCTTTGTAATTCCAGTTTTGTTTGGTTTTTCTTTAATACTTTGATTTCTTTAGTTAATTTCTACATTGTCTTTGTGTTGAGTTTCTATTTTGTCTTGTATTTCCGTGAGCTTCCTTTCCTTACAACCCATGTTTGAAATTCTTCCTCTGTCACTTTAATCTTTTTGTTTAGGTTGGTATCCATTGTAAAGTACTATTGTTTTCTTTAGGGGTGACCTTTCACTTCAATTTTTCATATTAAGGGAGTTTTTCTGCTGATTCCTTTTCATCTGGCCTCTCTATAGAGAGACAAGGGTGTTAGGGCTGGTTTATGGGCTTATCTCTGAGACCCTGATGATCAGTCCTTGACGGTGTCAGGGAGAAGAGCACTGGCCCTGAGTTGCCTCCAGGTTGCTCTAAGCAGGTTTTTTGTTTTTTTTTTTGAGACAGAGCCTCAAGCTGTCCCCCTGGGTAGAGTGCTGTGGCATCACAGCTCACAGCAACTTCTAACTCCTGGGCTCAAGCAAGTCTCCTCCTCAGCCTCCCAAGTAGCTGGGACCACAGGCACCCGCCACAACACCTGGCTATTTTTGGGTTGCAGCCATCATTGTTGTTTGGAGGGCCCGGGCTGGATTCGAATCTGCCACCTTAGGTGTATGTGGCTGGCACCTTAGGCACTTGATCCACAGGCATCGAGCCTCTAAGCAGGTTTAATGAACCTCTCATGTGACCTCTGACCTGGTATCTTCAACTCTTCCCAACAGGGTGCAGGGAGTTAGGTCACCCAGCTTACTCTTGGTGATGGCAGGTGGTACTTGTGTGAAACAGCCACACTCTGTTTGAGTTGGAAAGTGTTTTGAAGGGCTATATTATTGTTCTGTCAGTTTTTGGTTGATGTTCAAGTAAGTGAGCCGGCTACCAAAATGTTCTTTTGTGTCTGTGGTAGACTCTGGCCTCTCAGATGGAGTACTTGAGTGCCCCAAGTTTTAGTAAGGACCTTGTAGCTCACAGGGGTTTTGTTTCTTTTACAGTGAAATTAAGTACAGTTTTATTTATCTGAGAATTGGAAATAATAATCAGTATCTCTACAACCACCGAAGTGGGGGGGGAGAGGATGGACTAAGGCAGTTCATGCATGGCTAGGTTGTGTGAGATTAAAAAGCTTTTGACAGGAATCAGATGTTGCTTTTATGGCCACTAGGGGGAGCCGCTAGTGGAAGAGTCAGGACACGCTCTCCAGACCGGCAGAGCTGTTCTTAGGGGATGGTCTAAATGCCTGTATGCTAAGGCACAGCTGTGTTCTTTCTGTGCTTATCCAGTAGGACAGTTTTTCTGTGGGGAGGGGTTGGCATGCCTTCAAATGGCCACTCCAAGGACCCCCATACACCTGTAAGACTGAGTCAGGTGTAAAGCATGGTGTCCAGTCTTTGGCTTTTTTTGTCACATTGAAAGAAGTGTTGTCTTGGGCCACACATTAAATACACAAACACTAACCTAACCTGATGAGCATAATTTTCATTATATCCAGCACCACACATAAGCAAAAAAGTCCTCATGTAATAATCTTAATTATGCAGCAGCCCATTAAGAGAGTCTTTTAAAGTCATCAAGCAGGTCCCAAGTTTGAGATTACTAAATAGAAAATGTATGTATTTAAGTAATAAAACAATTTGGGTTTGGGGGATTCTTTTTGTTTGTTTTTATTATAAAAGTAAAAGAAAGTGCCAGTGGCAGGGGGAGGAGCAAGATGGCGGCTGAGTAACAGCTTCCTTATAACTGGGCATGGTGAGATTGGGGAGAAAAGACTCCAGGCATCTCTGGCTGGTGAGATCTGCCCAGAAACATCCCTTTGGGGACACAGGGAGTCAGGGAGAGACTTCTGGACCCCATGAGGAGGACAAAAGCAGTGGAGAATTGGCAAGTGGTTGCGTGTGTTCGTTCGATCTAATCCTGCTGGCAGCTATAAGTATAGCAGTAATGAAACTGCAAACTGGAAAGGCCTTACCTGTGAGCTGTTTTGTTTTTTTTAGACTTGGCACTCAGTTGAAATTCCTTGGGAGAACTTGGGCAAGAGTGCGGAGGACTTTGAGCACTGTCAAGGGCACCAGACTGAGCCACTGGACACAGCTAACAGTGTTTGGCTGTGGGCCTTGAGGAGCCATTGTGGGAGAACTGCCCTGGCAAGCTCCGCCCTCAGGGTCACAGAGGAAGGATCGGGTGGGAGACCTTGGGCGAGTAATCTTGTGACAGACCACCCTAAAGGCAGGGAATAAGATGCCATACCACCTTGGCCCTCAGAGGCACAGAGTGAGACCGGTTTTGGCACACGGGGTGAGTGGATAGCCACTTCAGGAGTGATCCCAGCGACAAGTGCTTTCCTGGGAAAGTTTCTGCCTATCCAAGGTTAGCAGGTTTAAAGTACCTTTTAAGTGGACTGAGGAGAGATTTAGGCTCTCCACCCTGCGGGGTTTGCGAAATCAGCAGAGGCCTCCAGTCTCCATCTCATACAGCCATATCAGCATTGTGCTTAACATCTCATACCCTAGAAGATCACCTGTTGCCCAGACAATATTCAGCAAGATATACATACTGCTTTGTTGTTTTTTTTTAATTTCAATATTTTCCCTCTAGATTTTCCTTTTCTTTTTTTCATTTTCTAATTTTAATATAATTTTCCATTGTTGCCTTCTTTAACAATTAGAACTTCATTTTTGTTTGTGTTTCTACCCCTATTATTTGGTTTTCCCCCCAATTTTATCCCATAAAGTTTTCTGTTTGCTTGCTTGGGTTTGATTTATAGCATTTTTGTCTTTCCTCTCTACTTGGTGGTGGTGGAGGCAGGGAGTACTGTGTTCAAACAGTCTAGCAAAGAGCTGCCGACCTCAAGGGAACCACCCAACCTGGCACCCCCAAAGGTTGGGGGTTTTTAAGTTTATGTCAAAGTACCCTACTGTACACCTATATTGCTCCTGTCTCTCTCTTTCTGTGCCTCTCTTCTTTTTGTCAATATTCCCTTTTACTCACCCCCTCTCCTTTCTCTTTTTTCTTTTTTTCCTTCTTGCTCCTCAATCTTCTCATCCTTCAGGTCTGGTACCAAAAGAACTCATCAAAACCCTAGTCCAGAGGCACAGTAACTTAAAGAGCAAGAGGAAGTAAAAGGAAAATTAGGGCAAAGAAACAAATAAAAGAAAACACTCACGAGGAAGAATCAGCAGAAAACCCCTGGAAACATGAAAAACCAGTCCAGAGCAACCCCCACAAAGGGACGGTGAGGCAGCTACTGCAAAATATTCCACCTATAAAGAAATGTCAGAAATGACAGAAAGGGAATTTAGAATACAGATGATGAAAACAATGAAGGAAACTGCAGATAAAGTGGAAAATAACCAAAAGGAAATCCAAAAACAGAATCAAATAAGAGATGAACGATATGAAGAATATAGAAAGGATATGGCAGAGCTGAAGGAACTGAAGCAGTCAATTAGAGAACTTAAAGATGCAATAGAAAATATCAAAAAAGGATTAGACCATGCAGAAGAAAGAATCTCGGAGGTAGACTATAAAGCTCTTGAGATAACTCAGATAGTTAAAGAAGCAAAAAACAAGAGAGAGAAAGCAGAATGTTCACTGACAGAATTATGGGACTTTATGAAGCGTTCAAACATACAAGTTATAGGTATCCCAGAAGGGGAAGAAGAATGGCCCAGGGCAATGAAAGCCATATGAGAGAATATTATAAATGAAAATTTCCCAAATATCACCAAAGATTCTGACACACTCCTTTCAGAGGGATATCAGGTCACCTCAACTCTAACAGAGCTTCCCCAAGACACATTGTGATGAACCTGTCCAAAGTCTAGACAAAATAAAAGATTCTTCAAGCTACCAGAGTAAGTGCCAGTTGTCCTACAGGGGCAAATCCATCAGGGTGACTGCAGACTTCTCTAATGGAACTTTTCAAGCAAGAAGACAATGGTCATCTACCTTTAATCTACTTAAACAGAACAATTTCTAGTCCAGAATTCTATATCCTGCTAAGCTAAGCTTTAAAATTGACAGAGAAATCATATCATTTACTGATATACAAACACTGCGGAAATTCACCACCTCAAGACCAGCTGTACAGGAAAACTTCAACCTGTTCTACACACTGACCATCACAATGGATCAACAGCAAAGTAAGAACTCAGAAATTAAGGAACAGAACCTAACTTTCACAATGATGCAAAAGATAAAACTAAGCAATGGACTCTCACAAAATAAGATGAATAGAACATTACCACACTTATCAATTATCTCAATAAATGTTAATGGCTTGGATTCCCCACTGAAGAGGTATAGATTGGTTAACTTATTAAAAAACACAAGCCATCCATTTGCTGTCTGCAGGAAACACACCTAGCTTCAAAAGACAAATTAAAACTCTGAGTTAAGGCTCGGTGCCTGTGGCTCAAGTGGCTAAGGCACCAGCCACATACACCTAAGGTGGTGGGTTCAAATCCAGCCTGGCCGTCAAACAACAATGATGGCTGCAAACAAAAATAGCCAGGCGTTGTGGCGGGCACCTGTGGTCCCAGCTACTTGGGAGGCTGAGAGAGGAGACTCACTTGAGCCCAGGAGTTGGAGGTTGCTGTGAGCTGTGATGCCACAGCACCCTACCCAAGGCGACAGCTTGAGGTTCTGTCTCAAAAAAAACAACTCTGAGTTAAGGGTTGGAAGACAATTTTTTCGGGCAAATGGAATTCAGAAGAAAAGTGGGGTTGCAATCTTATTTTCAGATACAAAGCAACTAGAGCCAAAAAGACAAAGATGGACACTTTGGGAACAATACAACAAGAAAACATTTCAATTCCAACTATTTATGCACCCAACTTAAATGCTCCCAGACTCTTGAAACAGACTTTAATTAGTCTGAGCAATACGATATCCTATGACACCAAAATAACAGGGGACTCTAACACTCCTCATACAGTATTAGAGCTGGGCAGATCCTCTAAATAGAAATTAAACAAAGATATAAGGGACTTAAATGAGACCCTAGAACAACTGTGCTTGATAGATCCATATAGAATACTCCATCCCAAAGATAAAGAATATACATTCTTCTTATCACCCCATGGAACATTCTCCAAAATTGATCATATCCTAGGACACAGAACAAACCTCAACAGAATCAAAAGAACTGAAATTTTACCTTGTATCTTCTCAGACCACAAGGCACTAAAGGAGGAACTCAACTCCAACAAAAACGTTCAACCCCACACAAAGGCATGGAAATTAAACAACCTTCTGTTGAATGACAGTTGGGTGCAGGAGGAAATAAAAGAGGAAATCATTAACTTCCGTGAGCATAACAACAATGAAGACACAAGTTACCAAAACCTGTGGGAAACTGCAAAAACAGTTCTGACAGGAAAATTTATTGCTTTAGATGCCTACATTCAAAAAACAGAAAGAGAGCACATCAGCAAACTCACAAGCCATCTTATAGAATTGGGAAAAAAATAACAATCTAAGCCTAAACACAGCAAAAGAAAATAAATATCCAAAATTAAATCAGAGATCAATGAAATTGAAAACAAAAGAATCATTCAGAAAATTAATGAAACAAGGAGTTGGTTTTCTGAAAAAATAAATAAAGTAGGTAAACCTTTGGCCAGACTAAGTAGAAATAGAAAAGTAAAAACTCTAGTAACCTTGATTAGAAATGATAAAGGGGAAATAACAACTGATGCCACTGAGATACAAGAGATCATCTCTGAATACTACCAGAAACTCTATGCCCAGAAATTTGACAATGTAAAGGAAATGGATCAATATTTGGAATCATACCCTCTCCCTAGACTTAGCCAGGAAGAAATAGAACTCCCGAACAGACCAATTTCAAGCACCAAGATCAAAGAAACAATAAAAAAAATCTTCCAACAAATAAATGCTCTGGTCCAGATGGCTTCACACCAGAATTCCATCAAACCTTCAAAGAAGAGCTTATTCTCATACTGAAATTATTTCAAAAAGTTGAGGAGGAAAGAATCTTCCCCAACACATTCTATGAAGCAAATATCACCCTGATACCAAAACCAGGAAAAGACCCAACTAAAAAGGAGAATTTCAGACCAATTTTACTAATGAATATAGATGCGAAAATTCTCAACAAAATCCTAGCCAATAGATTACAACTTATCATCAAAAAAGTCACACATCATGATCAATAGGTTTTATCCCGGGGATGCAAGGCTGGTTTAACATATGTAAGTCCATAAACATTATCTACTGTATTAACAGAAGCAAAAACAAAGACCATATGATCCTCTCAATAGATGCAGAAAAAGCATTCAATAAAATCCAGCATCCTTTTCTAATTAGCACACTGAAAAGTATTGGCATACGTGGCACATTTCTGAAACTGATGAAAGTTATCTATGACAAACCCACAGCTAATATTTCACTGAATGGAGTAAAACTGAAAGTTACTTTTCCTCTTAGAACTGGAACCAGACAAGATTGTCCTCTGTCACCATTACTATTCAACATAATGCTGTAGAATTGTATTCTCGCCAATACAATTAGGCAAGACAAGGAAATAAAAGGCACTCAAATGGGAGCAGAAGAGGTCAAACTCTCCCTCTTTACTGACTATATGATCTTATACTTAGAAAACCCCAAAAGACTCAACCACAAGACTCCTGGAAGTCATCAAAAAATATAGTAATGTCTCAGGATATAAAATCATTGTCCACAAGTCTGTAGCCTTTGTATATGGCAATAACAGTCAAGATGAGAGGCTAATTAAGGACACAACTCCCTCACTATAACTTCAAGGAAAATGAAATATCTAGGAATATACCTAACAAAAGAGGTGAAGGACCTCTATAAAGAAAATTATGAAATCCTAAGAAAGGAAATAGCAGAGGATATTAACAAATGGAAGAACATACCATGCTCACTGCTGGGAAGAATCAGCATTGTTAAAATGTTTGTACTTCCCAAAGCAATCTACTGATTCAATGCCATCCCTATTAAAATACAAACATTGTACTTTCAAGACTTGGAAAAAATGTTTCTGCATTTTGTATGGAACCAGAAAAAAAACTGTATAGCTAAGGCAGTTCTTAGTAATAAAAACAAAGCTGGGGGCATCAGCATACCAGATTTTAGACTGTACTACAAAGCCATAGTGGTCAAGATAGCATGGTACTGGCACAAAAATAGAGACATAGACAGTGGAATCAAATAGAAAAGCAGGAAATGAAACTAACATCTTACAACCACCTAATCTTCAAACAAGAACATACCTTGGGGGAAAGGCTTCCTCTTCAATAAATGGGCTGGGAGGACTGGATATCCACATGTAAAAGAATGAAACTGGACCCACACCTTTCTCCACTCACAAAAATTGATTCAAGATAGATAAAGGGGCTTGGTGCCTATAGCTCAACCGGCTAAGGCGCCAGCCACGTACACCTAAGGTGGTGGGTTCGAATCCCCAGCCCGGACCCAGCAAAACAACAATGATGGCTGCAACCAAAAAATAGCCGAGCATTGTGGCGGGGGGCTGTGGTCCCAGCTACTTGGGAGGTTGAGGCAGGAGACTCGCTTGAGCCCAGGAGTTGGAGGTTGCTGTGAGCTGTGATGCCATGGCACTTTACCCAGGGGGACAGCTTGAGGCTCTGTCTCAAAAAAAAAAAGATAGATAAAGGACTTAAATTTAAGGCATGAAACAATAAAAATCCTCAAAGAAAGCATAGGAAAAACACTAGAAGATATCAGTCTGAGAAAAGACTTCATAAAGATTGCCATGGCAATTGCAACAACAAAAATAGAAAAATGGGACTTAATTAAACTGAAAAGCTTCTGTACAGCTAAGGAGACAACAACCAAAGCAAACAGACAACCTACACAATGGGAAATGATATTTGCATATTTTGAATCAGACAAAAGCTTGGTAACTAGGATCTATAGAGAACTCAAATTAATCCACATGAAAAAAGCCAACAATTCCACATATCACTGGGCAAGAGACATGTCTTCTAAAGAAGACAGATAAATGGCTAATAAACATGAAAAAATGCTCATTATTCCTAATTATTAGAGAAATGCAAATCAAAACCACCCTGAGATACCATTTAACTCCTGCAAGAATGGCCCACATCACAAAATCTCAAAACTGCAGATGCTAGCATTGATGCAGAGAGAAGGGAACACTTTTACACTGCTGGTGGGAATGCAAACTAATACAACCTTTTTGGAAGGAAGTATGGAGAATCCTCAAAGAACTCAAGCTAGACTTCCCATTTGATCCTGCAATCCCATTACTGGGCATCTACCCAGAAGGAAAAAAAATCCTTTTATCATAAGGACACTTGCACTAGACTGTTTGTTGCAGCTCAATTTACAATCACCAAAATGTGGAAACAGCCTAAATGACCACCAACCCAGGAATGGATTAGTAAGCTGTGGTATATGTATACCATCGAATCCTATTCAGCCACTAAAAAAGATGGAGACTTTACATCCTTTGTATTAATCTGGATGGAAGTGGAACAAATTATTCTTAGTAAAGCATCACAAGAATGGAGAAGCAAGAATCCTGTGTACTCAATTTTGATATGAGGACAATTAATGACAATTAATTACATAGTAGGGGTGGGGGAAAGGGAAAGCAAAGAGAGAAAGAAGGAAGGAGGGATGGGGAAAGGAAGAGCAGAGAGAGGGAAGGAGGGAGGGGGTAGGGTCTTGGTGTGTGCCACACCTTTGAAGGGCAAGACATGATTCTAAGAGGGTCTTTATCTAACAAATGCAATCAGTGTAACCTGGGTTCTTGTACCCTCAATGAATCCCCAACAATAAAAAAAAAA
>NW_003852396.1:25227086-25236017 GCF_000181295.1 Otolemur garnettii | reverse complement strand
CCTGTAGTCCCAGCTACTTGGGAGGCGGAGGCAGGAGACTCGCTTGAGCCCAGGAGTTGGAGGTTGCTGTGAGCTGTAATGCCACGACACTCTACCCAGGGGGACAGCTTGAGGCTCTGTCTCAAAAAATAAAAAAAAATAAAAATAAAACTGGTGTGATATTCGATGTTGTATTTGAGAAACTAATGTATCAGTATCTGATTTGATGGAAGTAGTTGCAATTCTCAGGGAGTTCTCAAGTGCTCTTCAGGTATTTTGGTTCTAATTTTACTCAATGTGTTTCATTCTTGAAAACAGTTGCTCCCAAATATTGGTCCTGCTAAAAAGCAATGACACAAATAATGTGTGATGGTGAAATGGGGATATTTGTCTCTGGGAAGACAGGACCTATAAAAGTCCAATAAGGAGGGTGGCACCCATGGCTCAAAGGAGTAGGGCGCCGGCCCCATACACTGGAGGTGGCGGGTTCAAACCCAGCCCTGTCAAAAACTGCAAAAAAAAAAAAAAAAGTCCAGTAAAGAGACATGATCAAACTTTTAAGTTGAATGTCAGATTGCAGTTCTATGCACTCCATTTGAAAATTGGCATTAACATATGTTGATGAAAACTGGAGTCACAAATGCACCAAAATATTGATAATTTTCCCAGAAATTTTGAAATCTGTTTTTAAATTCTTATATCAAATCAAAAACAAGGCTGCATATTTTGCTCTGTTCACAAGACTGTTTAGCCAATGTGCCAAAAGGCATAAAATTGTTTGGCTTAATTTGAGTTTTCTGTAATTTCAGTTCCATTTGGAATGTTGTAATGGTTTGAAGCTTTGTGTTGATAAGTTAGTTTTCACCTTGAAGACGTATGTTTAAGTCATTTAAATGACAGAGAAATCTATTAAAAATGCTAACTCTAAGAGCCAGTTTTCATCATCAAGTTCTGGCACAAATTTGGTTTTTGATACCACACACAACTTGATAACATGCTACAAATCATAAAATCTTTTCAAAATTTGGCCTTGATTTAGTCATCTTACTTAGTCATTGTTAGCCTCAATACTTTGAAGGAAATCCTGGAATTGGCCATCATTCGATCCTTTAGTCCTTATGAAATTCAGTCTTGATGACTATTTGCATGACATTATCCATTTTTAAAACTTTGCGCATACATTTTCTTGACTTATCATGCAATGATACTTCATCACACATGAGTTTTGGGTAGTAACTGCATCGTCTTCTATTAATTTTACTTACCATCAGTAACTATACTAGATCTGTTGACAACAGAGAAAGAAAACTGCTTTAACATCTTTTACTGCTTTGTATAAATCTCTTTATTTAGTTGTGCCTTTCAATGGCACTAAAGAAGTCATTTCTTCAGTGACAGTATATTCATCATCAACACTTCAATAAAAATGGTGAATTGAGCTGTATTTATAGCATAGGGCTGTCACCTAGCACCAAAGCATACAATCTAAAATTAGAGGCTTTACTCTCCAAACTTTTTTTGATAGATTTTTCAATTTTTTCAATTTGCCTGCCTATAGTCTGGTGAGACAAACTGATTTTAGAAATATCCCCCTTTATTTTCTGGGCAAATTATATTGGCCATGCTTTCCATACAGTGCTTAATAAACTCAGCATCAGTAAATGGCTTTCATTTTTTGCTGTTAAACATGCTACCATATAACTAGTTTTTACAATAGAATCTGTGTGAGTTGTAACTTTTTAAAAAAAAAATTTATTGAGAAGACAGATTTTTTTCAGTTCTGCCACTTTGTCCTTACAACACAAACCTTCATATGCACCAAATCTGGCAGCATGTTTTTGCACATAATGCCTTTTATAGTCTTTGAAAACTTGCACAAATACTTTACTACTTGTCTCACCACAAAAGTAGTCATCTGTCTACTTTTCATTGTACAATCTTCCTTCATCTGTAATTTTTTTTTGGGGGGGGGGTTCTGTTTTCTTCTGAGATACTGTAGAAGCCATGCTGGATTTAAAAAATAAAAATAGATAGGGTACTATAATTACCTTTATTCTGAAAATTAATTGACAGGAAAAGAGGAAGCAAGGTTTTGGCACTTCTACATCTTGGCTGCCAATGCCTGGTGAGGTGGAGAGCTGATTGTAAATTGCAGCGGGTAATGTGTGAGCCACCACTGAGGTGTAGCAGTACCCTTAATAATCAAATAAGAATGCTTACCTGACTTCTAAATGACATTAAATGCCTAACATTGCAATGGTAGGTTGAAATATTATTGATAATCACTGCCTCCCCAAGTCACAAGTACATGTAATGTCTGATGGTGTCAATTTGACTGTCTGCACTTGGAAAATAACACAGTGGAAGCTGCATGCTGCTGTAAAACTGAAGCCATGCATGGGTACAGAGAGCAAGAGTATACACATGTTTATTTTACATGACATTGCGACAGGATGCTGTCATCTACAAAGTTCATGCTAGAGAACTGCACACTTGAGTTCCACCAAAAAATATCACAAAAAACATCATGTTTTAAGTAAGTTTATGACTTTCTGTTGGGCTACATGCATAGCCATCCAGGGCTAAGAACACATAGGGGAAAGGACAGTCTCTTCAATAAATGGTGTTAAGGGCTGGGCTCGGTGGCTCACACCTATAATCCTAGCATTCTGGGAGGCCAAAGCAGGGGGTTGCTTGAGCTCAGGAGTTCGAAGGCAGCCTGAGCAAGAGTGAGACCCTGTCTCAAAAAAACCCAAAATGGTGTTAAGAAACACCATATACAAAAAATCAAATTAAAATGGATTAAACATTTTAAAGTAAGAACTGAAACTAAAACTACTGGAAGAAAACAGGAGAAAAGCTCCAAAACATTGGTTTGAGCAATGATTTTTTAAATATCACCCCCAAATCACAGGTAACAAAAACAAAATAGACAAGTACAACTACATCAAACCAAAAAGTTTCTGGACAGCAAAGCAAAAAATCAGCAGTGAAGAGAAAAGTCTATGAAATGGAAGAAAATATTTAATAGTAAAAAACATCATATAACCCAATTTTTTAAATGGGCTATGGACCTGAAAATGTATTTCTCAAAAAAGGTAAGCAAATGCTAACAATTATATGAAAAAACATAACCTCATCAAGGAAATACAGATTAAAACCACAATGAGATATCACATCATATCTGTTAGAATAGCTATTATCAAAATATGAAAGGTAGGATGGCAAACTGGTAGCAACCCTTGTCAGAGGCTCCTGAGAAGAGGAAGAAAAGCTAGACAGAATCAGACTCTATGAAGCCAAAGACAGGTAGCTGAGCCAAGAAAGAAGTTCAGCAAGCTGTAACTCCATGGAAGAGCACTCAAGAAAACAAATTACAGGTATTGACTAGAAGATGGGAGACCCCTTCCCCAAGCAGGAGGCCTGACATAGGCCATCGGTGAATGAGCAGGGAACAAAAGACCTCTCATTTTACCTCGCTGGAGAGAGCCGCTAAACTCTAGGTCTCTTTCTCCAGGGAGGTCCCACTTATGAACCTAGACACCACTCCGCCAGGCATAAAATTGAACAGATATTCTTCCCCAGTAGTCCAAACCCCCAGTCCACCCTTTCACCCTTGCCTGGTGGTCTGAAGTTCTGTCCCCTGCAGAGCATAGAGTGTTTGGTCTTGTCCTAAGAGACCTGGGCATAGTGTGGTCTGCCAACTATCAGGTCAGAATCTGTGACTAATGGGGAAAAAAGAAGGTGTGGGAAGAAAGGGACACTTGGAGGGAGGAAGAGCAGTCCCAGGTTACGACTATGCCCAGCCAGTGGCAATGTTGACCCTCAGTTCAGGCTGTGTCTGGTGGGACAGAACCCCCAGCTCTGATGGCACCCACAGCAGGAGAGTGGTTGCCCCATGTGGACTGAGTTTGGCAGACAGGGCTGGTCCCTGCTGGGCCTGCAAGCAGAGGATTGATAGGTGTGGACCGTGATCTGAGAGGAAAGGTGTGGTCTCCTGATTCCAACAGAACCCTTGAGCAGTGGCTTATTGGGTGTGAACCAAGCCCTGAGGACTAGGGCATGCCCCACTGTCTACAGCAGGGCTGGTAAGCAGAGGCTTACCAGGTGAGGACTGAGACCTGTGGGCGGAGTGTGGCACCCCGACTCACGAACAGAGGCTTGCCAGGCAGTGGACTGAGACTGGCAGGCAGGGTGTGGTCCCCTGACTCCATTTGGTCTGGCAAGGAGAGGCTAGCTGTGTGTGAACTAAGATCAGAGGGCAGGCCCGGTGCCCTGTCTCCAACAGAACCTGCAAACAGAGGCTTGCCTGGCAATAGACTGAGACTGGCAAGGGGGGATGTGGGTCCCTGACCCCACCTGGCCTACTAAGCACTACTCTAGATCCTACTCCAGAGGCTAGCTGTGTGTGGACTGAGACCAGTGGGCAGGGGTGTTGCCCCTGGCTCCAGCTGGGCCTGTGAGCAGAGAAGCAGACAACAATGTGGACTGAGTCTGGTGGGTGGGAGTATGGATCCTTCCAATTGTGTTTTGAATCCCTTTGCTTTGAATTGTCCTGGAATCCCTCTCTGTTGCACTGCCAGAGACAATTTGGTTGGAACCCACGTCTGGGACTGTCCACTCAGGGACATTCTGAGGTTGACCTTTGAAGTTCTATAGTTGGAAACAACTGAAGGGTAGGAGCTGGGTGCCATAGCTATTTGTATCTCTTCACAGTCAAGATTTAAATCTAATAGTATGCTTTCTTAGGATAGGGTAGAGGCTAGTTGATACCAAAACAGAGCTAGCCTGCACTATCTCACCAAATAGGTCCTCAGAGTCTCCTCCTGAAAAGGGCCTTTGTAAGGTTGTAGGAGATAAGCCTAAGGTGACCAGATGTCCTGCTTTTTACAATTTGTCCCACATCCCACCACATTTTAAAAATGTCCCAATTTTTGGAAAGAATGCATGACAAGCTAGGGAATAGTGGGAGAATGGGAAGGGAATATATGGTTTTTGGCTGCTATGTGGCTATTTCTCCAGGATATGAGTTTTATATTATTTTTGTTAATTTTATAATGTTAAACTGTAATAATAACAAATAATTATTGAGAACTGCTTATCAAAGTTCACATTGTTGATCAGTTGTTAGAATTTCACCACCATTGTTTGGACTTAATGAACAATGGCATTTTGGGGCATTGGCAACCACGAAAACATTTTGTAACTGTCTCTCAGACAATGCACATTGTACTGCGTGCTAGTGATAGTTAAACAAGTGATGTCAACAAATCAGCCATTCAGATAATTTAGGTAAGTAACTTATTTATTTATTTCATGAATTTAGCAAAGTACTCATATTATTTATATTTTACAGTGGCGGCAAAAAGTCTAGCACCGGTCTTGAAAGTGACACTTACAACTTTGAGGTATCATTATTAAAAAAATGTATTGATAAGGAAACGGTTAAATCTTGGGCATCAGCAAAAATCACAATAGAGAACAAATGGTTAGAAATATTTCATTATTTTGAAATAAACCATGCTCCATACAATAATGACTAAAAATTGTGGGATATGAGCTGTCCTTACCAGGAACTAATGCTGCCACTGAACACATTTTTTCTATGGTAAATAAAGTGTGGACATCAGAAAAATCACAATTAAGTGTTGAGACTTTGAAAGCCATTTTATGTGTGAAATATAATTTGACAAATTCTTGTGAAAATTTTCATGACTTTTTAAATGATGACAGCAATCTACTAAAAAAAATTCACCAAATGAGAAATATGCCAAAGAATAAAATAATACTATACGTAATTTTTTAAATGTATTATATTTATAAATTATACTTATGTTGAAATTTAAAAAATATATTACAATACTATTCTTGCATTCTATGAAAATTTTTGTTACTCCATATAGACCAAATTTTTAATTAAGAACCTCCCCACCCCCTGTCAATGGTGTCCCGCTCTACCAATGTTAAAATCTGGTCACCTTATAAGCCACAATTACAAAGCCTAGAGCTTTAGTAAGGGGCTATCTCTACTAAGTGGGAACCCCAATTCAATCTCACCCTACCAGTTCTAAGAACCAAACAGTGGAAAATAAACATGGTGCAGACCCAACAGAAGAACCTGGCAACATGAATAACCAGAGTAGATCAACCCCTCCCCCCAAGAAATGACAAAGGAGATACGACTGAAGATGCCAAGCATAGACAAATGGCAGCAATGTCAGAAACTGAATTCAGGATACAGATTGCAAATAAGATAAATAGAATGGAAGAAAAGATGGAAATTGAATTCCAAAGAGTAGTTCTAAAGTTGTCTGAAGAAATTAATGAAATCAAAGCCCAAGTCACCAAAGATATGGACATAATGAGACAAGAGATAGCAGAGCTCAAGGAAATGAAAAAGTTTAGTTGAGGAGCTTCAAAATACAGTAGAATCTCTCAGGAATAGAGTTGACCAGGCAGAAGAAAGGATCTCTGAAACTGAGGACAAAGCTTTTGAATGTTCCCAAACACTCAAAGAGGCAGACAAATGGAGAGCAAAAACTGATCATTTCCTCAGAGAGTTGTGGAATCACTCCAAAAGATCAAACATCTGTTTTATAGGGATTCCCGAAGGTGAAGAGGATGGTCCAAAAGGTACAGATACTCTACTCCAAGAGATTTTATAGGAGAACAGTTTTAGAACCCCAGCAAGACTCAATCCAAATAAAGCATCTCCTAGACACATTGTGATTAACTTTAGCAAAGTTAAGATGAAGGAGAAAATTCTGCAAGCAGCCAGACATAAGAAAAGCATCACCTACAAAGGGAGAAATATCATAATAACTGCAGATCTCTTAGCCAAAATGTTTCAAGTCAGAAGAAGATGGTCATCAACCTTCAATTTCTTAAAACAAAACAACTTCCAGCCCAGGATCCTCTATCTAGCTAAACTGAGTTTCATTTGTGATGGAGAAATCAAATACTTTAATGACGTAGACATGTTGAAGAAATTTGCCATAACTAATCCAGCTCTCCAGGATATTCTCAGACCCTTCCTCCACAATGACAAGAGCAATGCTCTACCTCCAAAGTAAACTCACTCAGAAATTTTTGAACAAAACACAACTTCTACAGTGGTGAAAGGATTAAAAATGTCCACTGGGCATCTGAAAATCATGATACCCAAAACACAACCATGCTTATCAATTCTCTCAATTAATGTGAATGGTTTAAATTGTCCTCTAAAGAGGCACAGGCTGGCGGACTGGATACAAAAACTCAGACTGGATTTCAGCTGTATACAAGAATCTCACCTTACCTTAAAAGATAAAAATAGACTCAGAGTGAAGGGATGGACTTGTATAATACAGGCAAATGGAAACCAGAAAAAAACAGGGGTTGCAATTTTAGTAGCAGATACAATTGGCTTTAAAGAAACAAAGATAAAGAAATAAAGAAACATAAAGAAGGGCACTATATATTTGTCAAGGGAAACACCCAACATGAAGAGATTTCGATAATGAACATTTATGCACCCTAGAAGAATGCTCCTCAATTCATAAAGCAGACCCTAATGGATATGAACAACTTCATATCTTCCTGCACTGTAATAGTTGGAGATTTTAACACCCCTTTGACAGTTTTGGATAGATCCTCCAAGAAGAAACTAAATAAAGAAATATTAGACTTAAACCTGACCCTAGAACAAATGGACTTTACAGACCTCTACAGAACATTTCACCCTAATAAAACTGAATATACATTCTTCTCATTAGCCATGGGTCATCCTCCAAAATAGATCATATCTTAGGACACAAGTCTAACCTTAGAAAATTTAAGAGTATAGAAATTATTCCCTGTATCTTCTTGGACCACCATGGAATAAAAGTTGGACTCAACAGCAATGGGAATCTCCATACTCAAACAAAGTCATGGAAACTAAATAATCCTAGGCTGACTGATACCTGGGTCAAAGATGAGATCAAGAAGGAAATCACCAAATTGGTTTAGCGTCTGTGGCTCAAGAGGCTAAGGCGCCAGCCACATACACCTAAGGTGGCGGGCGCGAATCCAGCCTGGGCCGCCAAACAGCAATGATGGCTGCAACCAAAAAATAGCCAGGCATTGTGGTGAGTGCCTGTGGTCCCAGCTACTTGGGAAGCTGAGGTAGGAGACTCGCTTGAGCCCAGGAGTTGGAGATTGCTGTGAGCTGAGATGCCACAGCACTCTACCCAGGGGGACAGCTTGAAGCTCTGTCTCAAAAATAAAAAAAGAAAGAAAGAAAGAAAAGAAAAGAAATCACCAAATTTTTGGAACTAAATGATAATGAAGACACAAACTATCAAAATCTGTGGGATACTGCAAAGGCACTCCTAAGAGGGAAATTTATAGCATTGGAAGCCTTCATCAAGAAAACAGAGGAGAGGAAGCCAACACCTTAATGGATCATCTTAAGCAAGTGGAAAAGGAAGAACATTGCAACCTCAAACCTAGCAGAAGAAAAGAACCAAAATTAGGGCAGAATTAAATGAAATTGAAAACCAAAGAATCATTCAGAAGATCAACAAAACAAAAAGTTGGTTTTTTGAAAAAATTGACAAAATTGATAAACCTTTGGCCAACTTAACCAGAAATAGAAAAGTAAAATCTCTAATATTGTCTATCAGAAATGATAAAGGGGAAATAACAACAGACACTTCAGAAATTCAAAAAATCCTCAATGATTACTGCAAAAATCTCTATTCCCAGAAATATGAAAATCTGAAGGAAATGGACCAATACCTGGAAGCACACCACCTTCCTAGACTCAACCAGAAAGAATTACAAATCTTGAATAGACCTATATCAACTACTGAAATAGTATCAACAATACAAAATCTCCCTAAAAAGAAAAGTCCAGAACCAGATGGCTTTACATCTGAATTCTATCAAACCTTTCAAGAGGAACTAGTACCTATATTATACAACATTTTC
>NW_003852396.1:25210083-25226540 GCF_000181295.1 Otolemur garnettii | reverse complement strand
AAAAAAAAATAAAAAATAAAAAATAAAATAAAATAAAAAACCAAGAACATATGATTCTCTCAACTGACACAGAAAAAGCTTTTGATAATATCCAGCATCCTTTTATGATCAGAATTCTTAAGAAATTAGGCATAGAAAGGACATTTCTTAAAATGATAGAGGCCATTTACAGCAAACCCACAGCCAATATGATACTGAATGGTGTAAAATTGAAAACATTTCCACTCAAATCAGGAATGAGGCAAGGATGCCCACTGTCTCCACTGCTATTTAACATAGTCATGTTAAATAGTCATGGAAGTCTTAGCTATCACAATCAGGCAAGAGAAGGCAATCAAGGGTATCCAAATAGGGTCAGAGGAGATCAAACTCTCACTCTTCACTGATGACATGATCCTATACCTGGAAAATCCCAGGGACTCAACTTCAAAATTCTTAGAAGTGATCAAGGAATACAGCAGCGTCTCAGGATACAAAATCAATACTTAAAAGTCAGTAGCTTTTATATATGCCAACAATAGTCAAGCTGAAACAACAATTAAGGACTCTATTCCTTGTATAATAGTGCCAAAGAAGATGAAATATCTGGGAATCTACCTAACAAAGGACATGAAAGATCTGTATAAGGAGAACTATGAAACTCTGAGAAAAGAAATAGCTGAAGATGTTAACAAATAGAAAAACACACCATGCTCATGGCTGGGTAGAATCAACATTGTTAAAATGTCCATACTATCCAAAGCAACCTACGGATTTAATGCCATCCCTATTAAAGCACCACTGTCATACTTTAAATAACTTGAAGAAATAGTACTTCATTTTATATGGAATCAGAAAAAAACCTCAAATAGCAAATACGAGAACAAGAACAAATCAGGAGGTATCACATTACCAGACTTCAGGCTATACTATAAATCTATAGTGATCAAAATAGCATGGTACGGGCACAAAAACAAAGTGGTAGATTTATGGAACAGAATAGAGAACCAAGAGATGAACCCAGCTGCTTATCATCATTTGATCTTCGACAAGCCTATCAAAAACATTCAGTGGGGGAAAGACTCCCTATTTAACAAATGGTGCAGGGTGAACTTGTTGGTGACCTGTAGAAGACTGAAACTGGATCCTCACCTTTCACCACCAACAAAAATGGATTCTTACTGAATAAAAGATTTAAACTTAAGACATGAAACTATAAAAATACTTGAATAGAGTGCAAGGAAAACACTTGAAGACATTGGCCTGGGAGAATATTTATGAGGAGGACCCCCGGGCAATTGAAGCAACACCAAAAATCCATTACTAGGATATGATCAAACTAAAAAGCTTCTGCACAGCCAAGAGCACAGTAAGCAAAGCAAACAGACAATCTTCAGAATGGGAGAAGATTTTTGCAGGTTATGCTTCTGACAAAGGTCTGATAACTAGAATCTACAGAGAACTCAAAATAATCAATAAGAAAAGAATAAATAACCCCATTTCTGTGTGGGCAAGATACTTGAACAGAAACTTCTCTGATAAAGACAGGCACATAGCCTATAAACACATGAAAAAATGCTCATCATCCTTAATCATCAGAGAAATGCGAATCAAAACCACTTTGAGATATCATCTAACTCCAGTAAGATTAGCCACATCACAAAATCCCAAAACTACAGATGTTGGTGTGGATGCGGACAGAAGGGAATGCTTCTACACTGCTGGTGGAAATGCAAGCTTAATACCTTTTTGGAAAGAAGTTTGGAGAACACTCAAGGAATTAAACATAGACCTACTGTTTGATCCTGCAATTCCTCTACTAGGTCCAGATGATCAAAAATTATTTTACAACCAAGACATTTGCACCAGAATGTTTATTGCAGTCCAATTCATAATAGCCAAGATATGGAAACAGCCCAAGTGCCCATCAACCCATGAATGGATTAACAAATTGTGGCATATGTACACTATGGAATACTATGTAGTCATAAAAAAGACAGAGACTTCACATCTTTTATGTTTACCTGGATAGATCTGAAACATATTCTTCTTAGTAAAGTATCTCAAGAATGGGGAAAAAAGTATCTAATTTACTCAATACTACTATGAAATCAATATATAACCACCTACACACTTATAAGAATGGCAAAACATAACTATAGTCTAGAAATTAGAAGGGAAGAGGAGAGAGAGGGGAGGAGAGGGGGGACATGGGAGGAGGGAGGGTATTTGGGGAGACCTCACCTAATGTGCATGATGCAATGGTACATTTCAAAACCATTAAGAAATGAGTATAATTGTGATAGATGTGTTACTTAGTTCAATGTAAGCATTTCATATTGTATACTGAAGCAGTACCCTGAACCGCATAAATGCATCAATGTACAATGTTATTTAATAAAAAGTAATTAATTTAAAAACAATTTTTAAAAATGAAAGATAAATGTTGGTGAGGATTATTGATGTTGATGTGGAAAAAAGGGAATTCTTATATATGTATACTGTTGGTGAAAATGTAGATTAGCACAGCCATTATGAAAATTGAGATGGAAATTGCTCAAAAAACTAAAAATGGAACTAACATATGATCTAGCAATCCCACTACGAGTATATATCCAAAAGAAGTGAAATTAATATGTCAAAGAGGTATTTGCACTCTCATATTCATTGTAGCATTATTTACAATACAGGCAGTCCCCAACTTACAAACATCTGACTTATATACAACTTGCACTTATAAACAGAGGCTATTACCCTAAGTAACAAACATCTGACTGACGTATCACTTCCACTTGAGGCTATTACAGGTAATAGGTAAATGTACCTTTTCCGATTTATATACAAATTCAACTTAAGAACAAACCTATATAGAACCTATCTTGTTCATTAGCTGGGGACTGCCTGTGGTCAAGATACAGAATCAACCTAAGTGCCATTAATGGATGAATGGATAAAAGAAATGTGCTACAAACGTACAATAAAATACCATTCAGTCTTAAAAAAGAAGGAAATTCTGTCATTTGAGACAACATGTCTGGATCTGGAAGACATAATGCTAAGTTAACTAAGCCAGGGACAGAAAGACAAATACCATATCATCTCATTTATATGTGGAATCTTAAAAAGTCAAACTTACAGAAATAGGAAGCAGAATGGTGGTTACTGAATGCTGGGGGGTTAAGGGAGAGGGGAGATACTGGGTTAAAGGGTATAAAGTTTCAGTTAAAGGGTAGATATTTAAGATCTACCACAAAGCATAACTATAGTCAATAACAATGTGTTATGTATTTTTAAACTAACTAAGAAGGAGGCCCAGAAAGTAGGATCACTTATGGCTAAGAGTTCAAGACTAGCCTGATCAACACAGTGATCACTATTCCTATAAAAATTAAAAGATAACAGATAGGACCACAGACATGTGGTCCTAGCTACTGGGGAGGCTGAGCTGAAGGAATGCTTGAGCCCAGGAATTTCAGATTACAGTGAGTTGCTATTGTGCCACTGCACACTAGCCCAGCAACAGAAGGGGACCCTGTCTTAAAAAAAAAAAAAGTAAAGAATCAAACAAACAATAAAACCAACAACCAAAAAAACCTCAAAACAAAATAACTAACATAGTAAATCTCAAATATCTTTCAATGAAAAATAAGCGAGGTGATCCAAGCAAACACCACCAGAGGAGTGTCAGGGGGTGACCAAATACAACCTGGAATACACACAGCAAGGATGGACAGATGAGCAGAAAGACTGTTCTTCTTCGGTGGAGACCAGGACTAGGGCAAAAAGTTAGAAACCATGTTGTGTCTTCACAAACTCTTTGCAGGGGCAGGGGCCCAAATGTTCACAGCAGGAGGGAGATGTTTCTACCTTGGTCAGAACTAAAGTGCAGAAGAGTAGCCAAACCCCCGGAGATGGCCATGCTGGCATTCACTCAGAAGATGGAGATGCCCAAGGACAGATGGCTGCTGAGGCAGCCGCCCAGCACCATGCCAAGGCCCTCAGCTGAATCATGTAGTGGATGCACCATACACACTGTGGGATGTAAGCAAAGTTCACCATTCAGCTCCAGTCTAACCATCTGGCTGGACATTGGATATCTTTGTCCAGGGAGAGAAATAATACATTTCATCAAATTCTCAAAGAGTTGATGGGTCCCTTAAAAATGTAAGAACACTTAGGTAAAGGTAACAAACAGAAACACACATTTAGAAAAAGGCACCATGCTGGATATTTAAGGGACTATGGCTATTCACAGGATCCTGTGTGATAACTAAGCTTATATACTCTACAATTAGAAAGCACCAGAGCAAATCCCAGTTCAACTACTACAGAGTTGTATGTCTCTAGGCAAGTTCTTTGCTGTCCCTGAGCTTCAGTTTCCTCATCTGTACAATGGGAAATGTACAATGGCTTATTGCAAAAACTAGTGAGGTCCTGACTATCATTAACATGTACTAGAGCTCAGTAGACATGTCTTATCATTTTATCAGGGCAGCAACAAAATGCATACAGCCTGAGGCTGTATTAAGGGTCAGAGGTTATTTCTTCCCCTTCCTGGAAGTCCTTCCTTCTCCTGAGTAACCAATCAATAAAAATTGCTACGTTGACAAAAAAAAAAAAAAAAGGAAAGAAAAATAAGTGAGGTGATGAATATGTTAATTAGCTGGATTTACTCATATATTTTCTCATATGTATATATATTAAAATATCACATTGTACTCTGTATAATTATGATTTATCAATTAAAATATTACTTTAAAAAATTTCCTAACAACACTTAAAAATTCACAGCATCAATAATAAAATAGATGGCAATTCTATACTCATATGGATGCCAGTATCTTATGACTGGTCTGATGAACTAGGATGTGAACACTGATCATAGAGAATGTACAGAAATGTGATTGTAATAACAAATATTATAGTCATAAACATTAGTCAAAAAATTTTTTATTAAATCATAGCTGTATACATTAATGCAATTATGGGGTACAATGTGCTGGTCTTATATACAATTTAAAATACTTTCATCAAACTGGTTAACATAGCCTTCACCACATTTTCTTAGTTACTGTGTTAAGACATTTATATTCTACACTTAGTGGGTTTAACTCATACCCTTGTAAAATGCACCATAGGTATGGTCCCACCATTATCCTCCCTCTTCCCCTCCTGTCCCTCCCATTCCTCTTTCCCCTTCTTCTTGGGCTATAGTTGGGTTATAGCTTTCATATGGAAGTGTGGATGCTTATAAATTGGTTTCATAGTAGGGCTGAGTACATTGGACACTTTTTCTTCCATTCTTGAGGTACTTTGCTAAGAAGAATATGTTCCAGCTCCATCCATGTAAATATGAAAGAGGTAAAGTCTCCATCTTTTTTAAGGCTGCATAATGTTCCATGGTATACATATACACAATTTATTGATCCATGCGTGGATTGATGGGCACTTGGGCTTCTCCCATGATTTAGCAATTATGAATTGGTCTGAAACAAACATTCTGGTACAAATATCTTTGTTATAAAGTGATTTTTGGTCTTCTGGATATATACCTAGCAGAGGAATTGAAGGATCAAATGGTAGGTCTATTTTAGATCCCTAAGTGATCGCCAAATATCTTTCCAAAAGGAACGTATTAGTTTGCATCCCACCAGCAGTGCAGAAGTGTTCCCTTTTCTCCACATCCACACCAATATCTCTGGTTTTGGGATTTTGTGATGTGGGCTAATCTTACTGGAGTTAGATGATATCTCAAAGTGGTTTTGATTCGCATTTCTCTGATGATTAAGGATGATGAGCATTTTTTCATGTGTTTGTAGGCCATGTGCCTGTCTTTATCAGAGAAGTTTCTGTTCAAGTATCTTGCCCACACAGAAATGGGGTTATTTATTCTTTTCTTATTGATTATTTTGAGTTCTCTGTAGATTCTAGTTATCAGACCTTTGTCAGAAGCATAAACTGCAAAAATCTTCTCCCATTCTGATGGCTGTCTGCTTGCTTTGCTTACTGTGCTCTTGGCTGTGCAGAAGCTTTTTAGTTTGATCAGATCCCAGTAACTTATTTTTGGTGTTGCTTAAATTGCCCCCGGCGGGGGGAGTCCTCCTCAAAAAATATTCTCCCAGGACAACTTCCTCAAGTGTTTTCCTGGCACTTTCTTCTAGTATTTTTATAGTTTCATGTCTTAAATTTAAATCTTTAATCTAGTGAGAGTCTATCTTAGTTAATGGTGAAAGGTGTAGGTCTAGTTTCAGTCTTCTACAAGTCTGAAGCCAGTTCACCCAGCACCATTTGTTAAATAGCTAATCTTTTCCCCATTAAATGTTTTTAATTGGCTTATTGAAGATCAAATAATAGTTAAGTAGCAGGGTTCATCTCTTGGTTCTCTATTCTGTTCCATACATCTACTTCTCTGTTTTTGTGTCACTACCATGCTGTTTTGATCAGCATTATCGATTTATAGTATAGTCTGAGGTCTGACTGTGTAATTCCTCCTGATTTGTTTTTATTTCTGAGTAATGTCTTGGCTATTCAAGGTTTTTCTGATTCCATATAAAAAGAAGTATTATTTTTTCAAGATCTTTAAAGTATGACAGTGGTCCTTTAATAGGGACTGCCTTAAAATTGTATATTGCTTTGGGCAGTATGGACATTTTAACAATGTTGATTCTTCCCAGCCATAAGCATGGTATGGTTTTTCATTTGTTAACATCTTCTGCTATTTATTTTCTTAAGTTTCATAATTCTCTTTATAGAAATCTTTCACATCCTTTATTAGGTAAACTCCCAATTATTTCATCTTCTTTGGCACTTGTTGGAGAGAAACATATAGTCTTTGTTTTTTATTTTGTTTACATGATGAATTATATTTGTAGATTTACGTATATTGAAATCTTTCGTATTTACGTATTTACGTATATAGAAATCTTTCACATCCTTTATTAGGTAAACTCCCAATTATTTCATCTTCTTTGGCACTATGTTGGAGAGAAACATATAGTCTTTGTTTTTTATTTTGTTTACATGATGAATTATATTTGTAGATTTACGTATATTGAACCAGCCTTATCCCAGGGTCTCAGATCCCATGAGACCCTGGGATAAAACCCACTTGGTCTTGGTGTATAATTTATTTGATGTTTGTTTAATTTGCTGGATTCTGTTTGCTAGGATCTTATTGAATATTTTTGCATCAATATTCATTAGACATATTGGTGTATAATATTCTTTTCTTGTTGGTCTTTTCCTCATTTGGGGATCAAGGTGATGTTTGCTTCATAAAATGTGTTGGGTAGTATTCCTTCTTTTTCTATATTTTGGAAAAAGTAAAGTAATATAGGTACTAGTTCTTCTTTAAAAGTTTGGTAGAATTCTGATGTGAATCCATCTGGTCCTGGGCTTTTCTTTTTAGGGAGATTTTGTATAATTGATGCTATTTCAGAACTTGATATAGGCCTGTTCAACATTTCCACTTCATTCTGGCTAAGTCTAGGAAGGTGGTGTGCTTCCAAGTATTGGTCTATTTCCTACAGATTTTTGTGTTTCTGAGAATAGAATTTCTTGTAATATTCATTAAGGATTTTTTGAATTTCTGAGGAGTCTGTTCTTATTTCATCTTTGACATTTCTGATTGATGAAATTATAGATTTTACTCTTTTATTCCTGGTTCAGTTAGCCAAAGGTTTATCTATTTTATTGACCTTTTCAAAAAACCAACTTTTTGATTTATTGATCTGTTGTATAATCCTTTGTTTTCAATTTCATTTCATTCTGCTCTACTTTTGGTTATTTCTTTTCTTCTGATGGATTTGGGATTGGAATGTTCTTCCTTTTCCAGTTGTCTGAGATCCCATTAAGTTGTTAACTTCCTCTTACTGTTTTCTTGAGGAAGGCTTGCAGTGCTATAAATTTCCCTCTTAGGACTGCCTTTGCCATATCTCAGAGGTTCTGATAATTCATGTCTTCATTATCATTTTGTTCCAAAAATTTGGTAATTTCCTTCTTAATCTCATCTATGATTCAGCTATTGTTCAGCATGTTATTTAGTTTCCATGTTTTTATATGACTATGCAGATTCCTGTTATTACTGAGTTCAACTTCCATTCCATGATGGTCTGAGAAGATGCAAAGAATAATTTCTATTCTTTTAAATTTGCTGAGGTTAGACTTGTGACCTAATATGTGATCAATTTTGGAGGATGTTCCATGGGCTGATGAGAAGAATGTGTATTCAATTTTGTTAAGATGAAATGTTCTGTAGATTTTGTTAAGTCCAATTATTGGAAGGTTAAATTTTAGTCTAAAATTTCTTTGCTTAATTTCTTATTGGAGGATCTATCCAACACTGCCAAAGGGGTATTAAAATCTCTGACTATTATGGTGCTGGAGGAAATCAAGTTGCTCATGTCTGTTAGAGGCTCTCTTATAAATTGAAGCACATTCTGGTTGGCTGCATAAATGTTAATAATTGAAATCTCATCATGTTCAGTATTACCCTTAACAAATATGAAATGATCATCCTTATCTTTCCTTACTTTTCTTGGTTTAAAGCCTATTGTATCTGTGGATAAAATTGCAAAACTTGCTTTTTTCTGATATCCATTTGCCTGAATTATAGATGACCATCCCTTCACCCTGAGTCTATATTTATCTTTTAAGGTAAGATGATATTCTTGTATGCAGCAGATATCTGGCCTGAGTTTTTGTATCTGGTCAGCCAACCTGTGCCTCTTTAGAGAACAATTTAAGCCACTCACATTAATTGAGAAGATTGATAAGCCTGGTAGTATTTTGGCTATCAAGTTTTTCAAAAGTCCAGTGGATGTTTTAATCCTTTTGCCACTGAGGGAGTTGAAATTTAATCAAAATTTTCTGAGTGAGTTTACTTTTGTGATGGAGGATTGCGCTGGTCATTAAGGAGGATAGGTTTGAGAATATCCTGGAGAGCTGGTTTAGTTATAGTAAATTTCTTCAACATGTGAATGTCATTAAAGTATTTAATTTCTCCATCATAAATGAAACTCAGTTTAGTTGGATACAGGATTCTAGGTTGAAAGTTATTTTGTTTTAGGAGGTTAAATGTCAATGACCACCCTTTTCTAGCTTTAAAGGTTTCAGCAGAGAGATCTGTAGTCATTCTAATATTCTTCCCCTTGTAGGTTATGGTTTTCTTATGTCTGGCTGCTTGCAGAATTTTCTCCTTCATATTAACTTTGGCAAAATTAATTATAATGTGTCTGGGAGATACTTTATTTGGGTTGAGTTGTGCTGGGGTTCTGAAACTGTCTGCTACCTGAATTTCAGAATCTCTTGCCATGTTTGGGAAGTTCTCCATTATTTCTTTGAGTAGAGCATCCGGGCCTTTTGAAGCCACCTCATCACCTTCAGAAATTCCTATAAGACAAATATTAGTTTTCTTCAAATTATCCCAGAGCTCTTTGAGAGAATGATCCGTTTTTGCTCTTCACTTCTCTTCCTCTTTGAGCATTTGGGAGCGTTCAAAATCTTTGTCTTCAATGTCAGAAATCCTTTCTTCTGCCTGCTCCATTCTGTTACTGAGAGATTCTACTGTTATTTCTCAGATCTTTGAGGGCTGCAAGTTCTTGCCTCAATGTGTTAAAATCTTTGGTGATTTGCCTTTGAATTCATTGAATTCTTGAGCCAACTTTTGAAATGCTCCTTGAATTTCTAATTCCAACTTTGCCTCCATTCTATTAATCTTATTTGCAATCTAAATTCTGAATTCAATTTCTGACATCTCAGCCATTTATTTATGAATGGGATCTTCTGGTGTGTCCACCTTGTCATTCCTTGGGGCAGTTGATCTACTCTGCTTATTCACGTTGCTGGAGTTTTCCCACTGATCCCACCCCATGATTATTTTTCACCATTTGGCTAGATGAGCAGATAAGGTGAAATTGGCTTGGAGGGCTCCTGGAGTAGTGATTAACCAGCCCTTTGCCCAAGAGCTGGGACTGGTGACTGCAGCTTTTCCCTAACAGCTTTGCAAAGGGCCCGGATAGTACTATGGCCTGAGACACTGGGGACCTGGTTGGTGTGGTGGGGCTAAGTGGCTCTGTCTTGTTTTCAGCTGGTCTCTGTCCAATCCTAGTGAATCAGTAACTCTGGGTTGAAGTTTCAGCTGTGGAGAAATACCAGCAACTAAGACACCCCGCCCCCCATGGGCAACAACTGGCAAAGGAAAAGCAAACCTTCCCACAACAACACAACCAGGGTACCACCTTGGATGGTCCTCAGGTGACTGACCCAGGTCAAGAGTTCCAAATCAATTGTTCTGGTCAGCACCCAGTCTCAAGTGGGAGAGTTCAAAAGGTCCCCAGGAACTAGATAGCAGGGGTCTGCTGGCAGCTTGAGTATGACTCACTCTGGTGCCCCAGCAAATGAATTAGTCCTGGAAGGTTGGTGCCTCCTTCTCCACTTTGCACCTCTGTCACACCCAGTCACTGGTAACCCTGCAGGGCTGTGACCCAGTTCCTTCTAATGAGCAGATTCTCCAGGGGTTTGCACCTGCCTGAGTCACAGCGAGCTCTGTTTCCTTGGCCAGGCCTCTTCACTCTGACACCAGCTGGCAGGGGCAGCTGAAGGCTGATGACCTGGGTGCTTAATGGAAGCTGGGGAGTTTCACTTAGTTCCAGCACCACCCCAAACTGATGTTGCTGCCACTTATATTCTCGCAGAATTTGTGTTTCTATCCTAGCTATATTCCCCTGTGGGCCAGAAACTGTGACTCAGCCCAACCCTGTGCCACTGCTGCTGTGCCAATTCTCATGGAGCTGGCATCTCTGTCTCCACTGTGCTCTGTGTTGGGGCAGGTGCAGTTAGAGCTCACAAACAGTTCTCAGTTCCTGCCCCTCCCTGGGTTGGTGCTGCTGCCACACCTGCTTTTGTCCCAGCTATGCTCCCCTGGGGGCCAGGTGCATCTTAGGCTCACAAAAACAGCAATTCTGACTCAGCCCTGCCCTGGGAGTATACCATCTCTGCATGCATATTCTAGTCTCCATCCATGCCCCACCAAAGCAGGTACCGCCTCAGGCATACCCTTTGTTCACAGGGCTGGTGTTTCCATGACAGATCTGTTCCGCTAGTGCCTGCCACTGAAGTAGAGGCCCTGCTCACTCTGGTTGCTAAGAGAGGTGGTAAGTGTCTCTCCAAAATATCTCCAGGGGTTTGAGTCCTATTGGTCCCATCACTGCCACTGCTGCACTGTGATGCAGGGCATTGCTTTTTCCCTCTCCCTTATGGCTCCTTGGCTCCATAGTCCATGCTCCTCAACCGTGCCACAGAGTCAGCACAGACCCACAAAAGCCCAAACCCTGTCCACACCTCTTGAGAAAATGCCCAAGAACATGAACTGCATGGGGGACCAGCTTCCAGACCTCAGGGTAAGAGTGGAGGGGAGTTCTGGGAGTTCAGTTCAGTTTTGAGGGAGAGTGCCATGGCACACTAGTGGGTCCTCTCTGGGGAATGAGTTCTGGTTTTTAGAGGGTCTCTCCTGTGGGACAAAACAGAGGAGATCTGAACTCTGTTTGCTTGTTTGTAGAAAGTATACTGAAAGCTGTTCTCATGGGGGAGGGGACTCTCATCCACTTGGTGATAGATTTCGTACCTATTGCTTGCATCCTTGGGGTCACAGCTTGCCTCAGCAGGGGTGATGTGCACTCTTCAACCTCTCCTGGCTCAGCTCCAAACCATCAGCTGATGTGCTAAACTTCTGTCCTTTAACTCTCCTTCTGGATGGAAGCCTCTGTGGAAAGCTGGCTCCTGTTGGCCATCTTGCCTCCCCCTCTCCATTAGTCAAATATTTAAGGTGTAACTGCTTACTTTCTTATTAAGTAGGGGTCCTTAAGGGGAATGATTTGGAATACATCCTACTCATGAATTTATCATGATTAGCTTTATGGAAGTGACATAGCTATATGGAAAAAAGCTTTATTCTTCTTTTTGGAGTATATGCCCTCCTAAAGGAGAAGGATGATATCTTACTTATGTTGATCTTTCACATAATACTATCATGGTGCACTGTTCATATTACTACTTGGTGAGTATTTACTGAGCTAAACTGAACTGCTTTATTTTATAATAGGACTCAGGATATTATCCCTGTTAAATCTAAATGCCAGCCAAAATTATGCCCATATAGCTGGACCAAGGAATAACTTTAAAGGCATAGCAGTGAAAGACTCTGAACTCTGTAGTCTTTCAGAACTACCTTTAAATCTCAGTCCACCACTACCAGACTGTGTGAACCACCTAACCTCTGTGATTTGGAAATGATAATTACACTCCACAATACGGAAAAATGGTGACAATAAAAGCAGCAACTAACATTTACTGTCTTCTTACATTTGCGCAGGATTTTGCTATATGTACAAAATGAATGATTTCATTCAATCTTTTAACCATTCCAACAGGCACCACTGTTATCCTAAATTACAAAGGAGAAAACTGACAATTAGAAATGTGTTCAGTCATATGAGTAGTTGAAGGATAGGCCAGGATTTGAAACAGAGCCCACAGTCTACCAAACACAAAACTTGACACGTAATAAAGGCACAGTAAAAGGAAGCCATTATAATTACTTTTCAACTACTGTAACTATGTAAGTTAGGATTAGCAGAGGAGGAAATCATTTTGGAAAAAAGAAAAAGGAAACAGAAATATGCTCAAGATAGAGAAGTAGTTGAATAAAAAGACATCTGAATGGGAAATAGAAAGTAAAACATATAATCTTTCAATACTAGAAGAAAAAAGACATTGTTATATTTTCAACCACCTCATGATTAGAAAGGCCTAAGAAGCAGGAACAGAAAGAAGTTCATGCCTTGGGATGCAGAAAGGTATATATATCTTCTTTTTTTAAATTGTTGGGGATTCATCAAGGGTACAAGAAACCAGGTTACACCGATTGCATTTGTTAGGTAAAGTCCCTCTTACAATTGTGTCTTGCCCCCAAAAGGCATGGCACACACCAAGACCCCACACCCCTATATAAGGTAATTTTTATGAAGCCTAGTGTTTATATCCAAGGAAGACTTTGTAAAGCAACATTTGCCCAGAGAGATGTGATCAAACACTTACCTTATCTTATGGGAGAATAATATGTCCTTGTAGTCAACATTTATTCTACTAACATTTTCTCTTGTAAGGTTTTCAATGGAGAGTGTACGGCCTATATGCTGAAAACCAGGAGCCATGTACTTGACATATGCCATATCATGGCTTGGTAGCCAAAAAATCTGTAAGGAGAAACAGGAAGTCCTTCAGTAGATAATCAGTTGTCTAGGCACAAACAGCCCCACAGAGCATGGAGGGAGCTCCATCCCAGCACTGGTAATAGTCTACAGGGAGCAGAGAGAGATTCTAGCCCTTGGTGAAAAATCAACCTGGCCTCATGTTGTCTAATGAACTCTCATAATGGGGCTTTGCAGGGCTGTTCTGGAGCTAAGTTAATATCAAGGATCAAGCACCCACTGTGTGCAGAAAGCCCCATACCAGCAAAGTAGAGGAGGAGTTGGCAGATGGAGATGAATGGTAGGAATCAAAAATATCTCTGGTTGACAATCCTAAAAATCATCTTTGAGAGGAGTCATTTACTGTTAACAGAGATCCTATTGTCTCTTATCTGTAAAAATGGTTCCATTTGTAAAAAGATTTTTTTTTCATAGCACTCCCATATTCTGAGAATTTAAGGGATTTGAAATAACTGTTCAAAAGCAGAGAGTTTCTTCTGAAAAACACAATGAGCAAATATCTGCTCAAATGAGAACCAGTTGTCCTTTGTGTATCATTTGTTAAAGCCAATTCCTCAAAGCTTTAATGTTACCCAAACTCTTTCCAATAGATCTATGATGGCGATGGTACAGGTTACACCATAGTTATTATACATGTTCCTGTTTGACCAGGTGCTAACATTTCATTTGGTTTAGAATAGCCAAAAGCCTCAATTATTTTCCCGACTGAGGTATATTTAAATGGATCATTCTTAAATTACCACACATAGCCATGTAAACAACAATCTCCATTTCCATAGGAACCAAAATTACTTAAGGGCCTTAGGGAAGACCTACAAAGTAGTTCAAGTTCAAATACTATATTTCTGCGACATGATACTCACCTCCAGACCCTTACCATAAATATTGAACTAGACATACCTGTTGTTGTTCAATCTGAGAAGCAAGGATCACCTTTACCACTTGGCGGACAAATGAGTTTCTGAAAGGATGTTTTGGTGGAGGGCCATTAAGATCAAATATCACAAATTTTTTTTCCTTCTTTGCAAGTTTCAATAAATCAGCTAGTTTTGGAATTGACTGACTTCTTGCTCTTTTTTTATCCTCCTCAGATAGACGTTTCATATTGAAAAATGGTCTGCGCTAAAAATAAATACATCAAAAATACATTGATTCTCATCAAAAGCATTTTCTGGTTCTCATGCTATGTAGCCCCACATCCAGCTTTACCTGCATGTTGCTCCATTACCACTCAATCCACTAGGCCCTCTGAAATACTAACCCTGAGATACGAGTTGATAAGGAAAAGAAACAAAATGTAATCTTCATCAGTAATTATGGTGTTTGGAATGATTTCTTCTCTATCCTAGAACCTGTGGCATTTGCACTGAAAGTCCTTCATGTTCTTACCCTGACCTTCTTTTCCAGCCCTTTCCCCCATAACTCAAGGTTGAAACATCCCTTTTCAGTCATGTTGGCTTTCCGCATGTGCTCTCACTGTTTTAGTTTTGTATAACAGAAAGAACATGTGGTTTGGTTTCAGCTGGATTCAGTTCCAGGTCAACTTCTCTAGAGGTACTTCTCTACCTCCAGGGCTCACTTGCCTTCCTTGCCACATCCACCTGTTAAAATCCTACCCACAATTTTCAAAGCCCAATTCAAATGCTGTCTCTAACATAAAGCTTTCCTTAAACATTCTCTATAAAGAGACTTTGATGGCTTTAGACCTCAATGGCCCATTTTTATGCCTCTATATTTATACATGCCACTCAGTCTTCTATAGATATTTGTATATGTCTTAGATTAAAGTTCAAAAACCCTGGCTCACTATGCTTCTTGCTGTGCAATCTTGGTTAAAACCATTTAAATTCTTAGTATTGTCACTGCCCAAATTATAAATGGAGGAAGGGAGGAATAATCTATATACTTCTTAGGATTATTCTGAGGATTAAGTATGATAAAATATTTGCAAAGTCTGAGAGAATGTCTGCTACATAGAAAGTGCACAATTCACATTAGTTCCCTCACTCTCCATGGCCTCTACTAGGGTGTAACTCCATCATGGCAGGAGCCATAATATATTCTTTGTGATGCATAGCATTTCACCTAACACACAGCAGATCATGGGTGGCACCTGTGGCTCAAAAGGGTAGGGCATCAGTCCCATATGCTGGAGGTAGTGGGTTCAAACCCAGCCCTGGCCAAAAATGGCAAACACACACACACACACAGCAGATCATACGTATGTTTGCTTTATTCAATTTAATAAATGGAGTCTTTGATTTTATTCTCTGCTTGACAATTGTTGGTATATACGAAGGCTACTGATTTGTGGGTATTGATTTTGTACCCTGAGATGCTGCTATATTCCTTGATCACTTCTAAGAGTTTTGTAGTTGAGTCGCTAGAGTTTTCCAGGTATAAGATTATGTTATCTGCAAAAAGGGGGAGTTTGATCTCCACTGTCCCCATTTGAATTCCTTTGATCTCTTTGTCTTGCCTGATTGCGATGGCTAGGACTTCCAATACTATGTTAAATAGTAGTGGAGATAGTAGGCAGTCTTGCTGGTTCCAGATTTGAGTGAAAATGCTTTCAGTTTTACTCTATTTAATATGATATTGGCTGTGGGTTTACTGTAGAGGGCCTTAATCAATTTAAGGAATGTTCCATCTAAGCCTATTTTCTTGAGTGTTTTTATTATGAAAGGATGCTGGATATTATCAAAGCCTTTTCTGCATCAATTGAAAGAATCATATGGTTTTTGTTTTTGATTTTTTAAATTTTTTTTATTTTTTATTAAGTCATAGCTGTGTACATTAATACTATCATGGGGTACAGTGGGTCGTTTCTATATACAATTTGGAATACTTTCATCCAACTAGTTAACATAGCCTTCATGTCATTTTCTTAGTTGTTGTGTTAAGACATTTATAGTCTACATTTAGTAAGATTCACATGTACCCTTATAGGATAAATCATAGGCGTGATCCCACCAATCACCCTCCCTCCAACTATCCTCTCCCCTCCCTTCCCCTCCCTTTCCCCATATTCTTGGGCTAAAATTGGGTTATAGTTTTCCTGTGATAGCTATAAATTAGTTTCATAATAGGGTTGAGTACATTGGAAACTTTTTCTTCCATTCTTTTTTTTTCATTTTAAACAAGAAGTTTATTTAAACAACAAGACGCTTGACTTAAAGGGAAAACTATCTAGGATTCATTTTTTTTTTT
>NW_003852396.1:25176096-25210063 GCF_000181295.1 Otolemur garnettii | reverse complement strand
ACATGTAACAGCTACGTACAAAAAAGTTATAAAATTGTCCTTGGTTTTACAATGATAAATGAAAACATTAAAATTCTCCAATTGAACAAGGTATGCAAGGTTTTTCATGTTGTTGTTTTGTTAAAACAGTGAGAGCAAAATAACTTACTGGAATATAAAGATAAGAGCAGATGAGCATGCCACTAATGGAGAAAAGGGGGTATTTTCACAGAATCAATATTTTTCCCCAACCCATCTCCACCTGATGTCAATCAAAACATATCGTTGGCCATTTAGTTTAAAAAAAAAATGCAATATGCTTGTGCACGTACACCAGTTTCTTTATGTACAATAAAGGAATAGGGAAGGGGAAAATGAAAAGAATAGAGAAAACTATACTGTAGTAGTCAGGATGTGGTGGAACCAAATTGCAGTTTTCTAATTGAGAATGTCATCTTGGTCTATAATAACAGAGTTCTGGAGTAAAGTAGCAGGTTCCCTTTTTAGTAGACACCTCCTGTCTGCTGTTGGAACACATCAATTGTATCTTCATCCTCCATTTCCAACTGTGCAGGCGTGTCTGTTTCATTGATTGGCTGCCCATCAAATCGGAATCTGATCTGCCTCATTGACAAACCCTGTCGTTCACAATAGGCTTTCATTAGTTTACTAAGTGGTGTATGCCTCTTAATCTTAAACTGCACCACAGAACCATCCTGTCCCGCCACCTTTAAATTTATGTGATCGTTGTTCTCAGTCTTGACTCCTTCCTTAGGCCTTTCATCTGCCATGGCGAGCGCCCGAGTCTCCTCAGCTGCCGCTTCACAAAAGAGGTACCAGGTCCACACCGAACGAGCACACAGGCACCACCAGAAGCGGCAGAAGAAGGAGGCGGCAGCGGTGGACGAGGGAGAGGTCGCGCGCACCTCTTCCATTCTTGAGATACTTTACTAAGAAGAATATTTTCCAGCTCCATCCATGTAAACTGTTTTTGATTATTCTTATGTGGTGTATTATTTTAATGGATTTACATATGTTGAACCAATTTTGCATATCTGGAATAAAACCCACGTGATGGTGGTATATAACCATTATAATGTGTCATAATTTTCTGCTTGCTAATATCTCGCTGAATATTTTTGCATCAATATTCATTAATGATATTGGTCTATAGTTTTCTTTTTTTGTTGGGTCCTTTCCTGGTTTGGGGATCAGGATGGTATTTCTTCATAGAATAGGAGGATTACTTCCTTCTCTATATTTTGGAATAGTTTATGCATTATAAAGGAACTAGTTTCTCTTTGAAGGTTTTATAGAATTCTGGTGTGAAGCCATCCAATCTAGGTCTTTTCTTTTGGGGGGAGATTTTACAATAGCACCAAAGATGAAATACCTGGGAATATATCTAACAAAAGACATGAAAGATCTCTATAAAGAGAATTATGAAGCTTTGAGAAAAAAAAAAGCAGAAGATGTCAACAAATGGAAGAACATACCAGGCTCATGGCTGGAAAGAATCAACATTGTTTAAATGAGACCATACTACCCAAAGCAATCTATAGTTTAATGCAATCCCCATCAAAGTACCACTGTCCTACTTTAAAGAACTTGAGAAAACAGTGCTTCAATTCATATGGAACCAGAAAAAACCCTGAATAGCAAACAATAGTTCTCAGAAATAAAAATAAATATGAAGGCCATCATGCTGCCAGATTTCAGGTTATACCGTAAATCTATAATGATCAAAAGCATGGTATAGGCATAAAAATAGAGATGTAGACTTATGGAATAGGATAGAGAATCTAGAGATGAACCCAGCTACATATCATCAGTTGATCTTCAATAAGCCTAATAGTAACATTCACTGGGGAAAAGAATCCTTATTTAACAAATGGTGCTAGGAGAACACCTCGCACCACCAACAAAAATTGATTCTTGTTTGATAAAAGATTTAAATTTAAGATATGAAACAATTCTAGAAGAAAGTGTGGAGAAAATACTTGAAGATATTGGACTGGGAAAAACCTTTATGAGGAAGATTCCTTTGGCAATTGCACCAACACCAAAAATAAATAACTGGGATTTGATCAAACTAAAAAGCTTTTGCACAGCTAAGAGTATCACAACCAAAGCAAACAAATTCCCGTTGGAATGGGAGAAGATTTTTGCATGTTATGAATCTGATAACTAGAATCTACAGAGAACTCAAATTAAACAATAAGAACAGTGCCAACAACCCTCTCTATGGCAAGAGACTTGAACAGAAACTTCTCCTAGGATGGCAGATGAATGGCCAAAAACACATGAAAAAATGTTTATCGTCTTTAACCATCAGAGAAATGCAAACTGAAACCACTCTAAAATATCACTTAATCCCAGCAAGATTAGCCCACATCGCAAAGTCCCAAAACATCAGATGCTAGCATAGATGTGGAGAGAAGGGAACACTTCCTTTCTGGTGGAATTACAAACTAATACAGCCTTTTTAGAGAGAAGTATGGAGAATCCTCAAAGTTCTAAAAGTAGACCTTCCATTTGACCTAATAAGGTCAATCACATTACTAGGAGTCTATGCAGAAGAACAAAATCATTTTACCACAAAGACATTTGCACCAAAATGTTTACTGTGGCTCATTTCACAATTGCCAAGTTGTGGAAGCAACCTAAGTACCCATCAACCCATGAATGGATCAACAAATTGTAGTATATGTATACCATGGAATACTATTCAGCCTTTAAAAAAGATGGAGACTTTACATCTTTTACATTTACCTGGATGGAGCTGAAATACATTCTTATTAGTAAAGTATCTCAAGAATGGAAAAATAAATATCCAATGTACTCCATACTAATATGAAACCAATATATAAACAATTACATGCTCATATGAACAATAAAACATAAATAGAGTTTAGTATGGGGGTAGAGGAAGGCAGTACAAGGGAGAGGAGTTGGGGGAGGTAGAAGATGATTGGCAGAAGGAAGGAGGGCATGAGGCGGGATCTCACCTAATGCGCACATTGTGAGGGAGTATAACATGCCCGTAGGTGAGGGGCTCCTTTACAACTGGAACTTCACCCCAGAAATAAGAACAATAAAACCTAAATTCATATTAATTTGAAATAAAAAATTAATAAGTGGCTACTTTTATCAATTAAATTTAATAGATTGCTACTTTTATCACCAGTTGACAACTTTAGATCATTTGTAGGTGAAAGTAGTGATTAAATGCAACCTCTCTGAAGGAAGCAGTAATTACCTCACATTTTAAGACTCAAGTAATCTCTTTATTTCTCTACACAACTTTATTTTCATTCTCATTCACACCTTTTCTTTTTCTCCTTCCCTTGACTTCCTAAACAAATTGCCTTTTCTCGCATTTTTCTCAGGAGAGAAACAATCACATTGTATAATAGCCTCCAGAAAATTGCTAACCAGAAAGCATAGCATAGAATTTGAAGTAAAACATGCTTTAGATCTGAGTTGAGGAGTACAACTAAGGGTTTTCTTAATTCTCAGGAAAATAGAAATTCTCTTCAGAAAGCAAGATTTTGTTAGCAACTACCAGATCTACACAAGTTGGTTCATTTAAGTGTTAGACCTTTTGGGTGAGAAAAATGGTTAAAAGAACAGGATGGTAAAGACCAACACAAGACCAAATATTCAAAATAGCAAAGATGATAAAGATTAAATCAATAGGAGACTCAAGTAAGCTTTTTTTTTTTTTTTGGAGACAGTCTTATTATGTTGCCCTCGGTAGAGTGTTGTGGTATCACAGCTCACAGCAACCTCCAGCTCTTGGGCTTAAGCAATTCTCTTGCCTCAGCCTCCCAAGTAGCTGGGACTACAGGTGCCCATCACAACACCTGGTTATTTTTTGGTTGTAGTTGTCATTGTTGTTTGACAGGCCCGGGCTGGGTTCAAACCCACTAGCCCTAGGAGGAAACCCTAGCTGCTGAGCTATAGGCACCAAGCCTCAAGTAAGCTTTAAATAGTATCACGGGGTAGATCTAATAGCTGAAATAAACTGAACCTCTTTTTGTATATAAAATGGGAGACATAATCAGAAAAATAAGGTGGAATGGGACAAGGCCTGTTTAGACTATATCCAACAGGTGGTTGAATGTTTTCAAAGGCCCTAGAAAGCAAATGAACTTCTGGTTCTATAGATAAAACAGCTGGTTCCTCAATTAATAGTAAAATTAAACAATTCTTTTTTCTCTCTGTCTACCTGTAGCAATATTACAAAAGAAAGATTACTGGAAAAGACAATATATTATATTGGCTAAGAAACAGAAGGACAATTATCCAAAATTTGTATAATGATGTCATGTCCAGGGAAGCATCACCACTGAATAGATAAGTCTGACGAGAACAATCTGTAACTACAGGTAAGGAACAATGCAATTTTCTTGTTCATATGGGTGTCACCACATCTACCATTAATCCCCTTACCATAAAATGTCAGCTTCCTCAGCATACTAGAACTACTTGAGTCGTGGGAGTTTCTAAAAATCCTAAGTCATGTTCCACATCCCAACATAAAACAGTGATTTTGAGACCACTGTCAGAAGAACATTTCTTTCTTCTCTATGGCACTTCCCCTGTAAATTTAAATGTTAGCAATCTAAGTTGCATCAGAAGAAAAGTACTGCAGATAAATTATTTTTAGATGCTTCAGAAATTCTACTGCACATTATCAAATTATAGCCAATAGAGACAGTACTATATTGATTCAAAAAATAACCAAATTGCTATGAGCTGTGACACCATGGCACTCTACCAAGGGTGACATAGTGAGACTCTGTCTCAAAATAATAATAACAATAACCAGATAGACTTCTGGTTTTTGGCTCCACATGTAACAACAAGTTGAACCAAATGAAAAATCAGCAGTTTTTCTTAGGCCTGGGAGAGAGGAATGGACTCAAGGCAACGGCTGCCCACAAGATTGGAGAGACAAGCAGGTAAAGAGAGAGGAGTCCCAGCTTCCTGGAATGCGGCTCACAAGTGGAAACCACAGGGTGCCAGGGTGGGAAAACCTGACCTGTAACTGACAAGTGTTGGGGTCTTAGTGTGGACAAATCTGAGAGTTAAAAACTCAAGGGGGACACAGGCAAACAAGGGCCCCCACACTTTTGTGACTTTTAGCTCCAAGAGCTTCATCAGTGTTAGGGTTGGCCAAACTAACCCCAACATGAACTAAAAAGCCATTCTGTGGGACTCTGCTACCAGTGGTCATAACTCAGGTAAGAGAGACACTGCAGACTCATCATGCATGCATATGCTGACATGGCAAGCCCTGACATCAGCCCAGTCTGATGAGAAAAGCCTGTCAGAAGAAAGTATCTTCAAAGCCCTGAGGAGAATAACAGTTTGATGGTCCTTGATAGAAACCAGCGCCCCCTCAGCTAGCTACGAAAGATTGGCCTCCCTTCCTAAATCCTGCTAACATCCTTTAGATTTTAGTCCACTTGCACCCAAGTGTCAAAATAAATATTATTGCCTTTGTTACACTTTGGTCTTGAGTATCCTGATCCACTTCTTTCAGTTTTTACTTATCAATCAGGTTTTCAAAAATATTGAAGAAAAATAACCTTATACTTCTTTCGGGGAGAAGGAAAAGGAATTGTTTGAAATAAACCACAACACTCTGCTTCCTAATAAAGCCTATGCTCAGGAGAAACTGTTTAACCACAGCCTAACCTGCTGGTGCTTTTTTTTTTTTTTAATCATAGCCTAACTAACCTGGGGGGAAGGAATTACTCAATTCTAGCCTACTTTAGCCATCGTGACCCACCTTAGCGATGCTGGAAGGTAAAGGTACTTAGAAACATTTTTGAAGTTCACTGCCCAGAGGCAGAGGCTCATCAAGACTGAGACCTAATCATAGGACCATAGAATACTTCCCCTCTCTATGCACCTAACCACATTACTAAATGTCTATTTACAACAGGTCCCAGCACTCTGACATCTAAGTCTCCCATCTACCCCTGATGCCCTCGATAGCTTTGCCCCAATTGCCATTTATACAACCATAGGAAGAACCAAGCAGAGCAATCTCCTGCAATCCCAGCCTCCATGGAGAGGGACTTGGCCAAACTTCCAACAACAGCCTTGGAACAGCCTGTATGCTGCACAGAGATCATCCAGCAGTGACAGGACTGTGACAATCACAGGGGAATGGCACAATAAAGAAAAGCATGGTACCTGTTTTTAGTGCATCTGATTCTCTTCTGCTGAGTCAGTCATCCTGAGTAGGTCGCAAAGCACCATCTAGGGACTAGAGTTCCCAGAAAAGAAAAGGTGTCCTGTAAATCTACCTGGTCCTAAGCTGAAAGAAGTTTTCAGATGAAAAGAAATCAGCAAAAGAAATCAGGCAACATGAAAAAAACAAGCTAGTTCCCTCAAAGGATCACAACAGATCTATAGCTATAGTCCTTCCTCACAAGGACATTGTTGAAATGTCAGAAATGGAATTCAGAATATGGATGACAAATAAGATGAGTGGAAATGAAGTTGAAAACCAACCCAAAGCCATAAAAGTATTTCAGAATATCAGTGAAAAAAATGAAAGAGTAAAGAGCTAGGAAACATGAGAAAGGATATAACAGAACTTAATGAAATTATGGTACCCTCTATGACCTGAAAAGAGAGTCAGACCCCCACTTAGATGTAATTAACTGGTAATTTATTTTACCTGCCACAGGGGCTGCTGCTCTGTGAGGCAGTCAGCCCCAGTGTGTGTGGGGGGTTGCCTTTTATAGTTTTTAGTAAGCATGCTAGAACATGAGCAAGAGCAAGACCCATCTCTAAAAATAGCCAGGCATTGTGGTGGATGCCTATAGTCCCAGCTACTTGGGAGGCTGAGGGAAATGGATCACTTGAGCCCAAGAGTTTGAGGTTGTTGTGGGCTATGACACCATGGCACTCTACCAGGGGCAACAAAGTGACACTCTGTCTCAAAAAAAAAAAAAAGAATGACACTCTAGAGATTCCCTATATAATCTCCAGACAAAATATATACATATAATTTAATAGCCTTAGTAGTTATTTAACATACCTGGCCCCAGATTTGCTGATTATACATAAAGAACCCTATGTGTGTTATCTGACCCTTCTTACTAGGTCTATGTAAATTCATAAAGCCACATATCACAAAATGACAATGAAATTGGCCTCTAAATAATCTATAGGAGTTATTAATAATCACAAGAGGAGCCTGCTAAATAATACACCCAGACCCAGCCAAAAAATTTTAAAAACTGGGAAAAAAAGTTGATTTCTTGATGTAGTATCACAGTAGAAAATTCTTTAACAAGACTCCCTAAGGGTCATCCGACTGTTAGGGAAATTTGCCTTTATTCAAATTACTATTTACTATTGATTAGGCCCAAACTGTGTACAATTAGATGTTAACTTGCAGAAAGCTAATAAAAATGAAAGTAATTTTTGTCCACCGGGATGCAAATAATTTGCACCTGGAAGAGAAGATGATCCCGAAGATCACAGCTTTATTGTCATATAGTATATTGACCAAGTTTGCATTTAACACAGAAATATGGTTTCAGCATTTCTGTGTTTCACTGATTACATGCAGGTTGGTATCCTTTTTTTTAATATTTTTAAATTCAAAATTTTTATTGGTACATAATAATTGTACATGTTTATGGGGTGCATGTGATATTTTGATACATGCATAAAACATATAATGATCAAATCAGGGTAACTGGGATATCTATCACCTCAAATGTTTATCATTTCTTCATGGTGGGAACATTTTAAATCTCCTCTTCTAGCTATTTTCAAATATGCAATAAATTATTGTTGACTATAGTCACCCTACTGTACTATCAAACATAGGACTTACACATGTCTAACTATGTGTTTATACCCATTAACCAACCTCTGTTCATACCTTCCCAGACTCTGATAATCATCATTCTACTTTTTACTCCATGAGATCCACTTTTTAGCTCCTACACATGAGTGAGAATGTGCAATATCTGTCTTTTTGTACCTGGCTTATTTCCCTTAACATGACTTTCAGTTTCAGCCATGTTGCTATAAATGACAGGATTTCACCATAGCATTAACTCTAGTTCCAGATGGTGCAGCCATGCAGGACACAGCAGGCAGAGCACAGAATTAGTTTCTTCTTTGGGCAAAGCACAACCGTGTGGCCTCTAGGCAGCTCCCTGGGCTGGTTTAGTGCCTGTGAGGACTGCAGGGAATCCCAGTAGTGAGGACAGCTGGTGTCCATGATAGCATCCAAGGTGTTGGTATGCACTGCTGGGATCCTCTTGCCAACCTCTGCACTGCAGGGAGTTCTTCCTGGTTCTTAGCTCATCCCAGCTGGAGGATCAGCTTGTGGACTCCTGGTGTTTCTCCCTGTCTCTATGTGGCTATCCTGAGTGTCTGTGCTCATGAGGGTTTCTGTTATTCCTTTGATGTATTTTGATGCTCTCTTTTAGTTATTTTCTTTAAAGGCTACTTGTTTATTAACTGCTTTGGCTGTCTTTATGGAAGGGATGAGCATTAAGGTTTTTTAGTTGGCCATCGGGCTTCCATTTCTCTTTTGAGTGGGTTCTGTCATCCTGCTTGTTCCCTCATTAATATCTAAAGAAAGCTGGTACTCAAGCTCACTATATATTTGCATGAGAATTATATTTTTATCATTTTGAGAATTATATTTTCACAAAAGAATATAAGAAATGTCACCACAGAAATGTCAGTTATGCTGGTGAAATAGAAATTCAGCTGAGCTTCTAGGATCAACTCCCAGAACTTCTGTGTGCATTCTTATTGTGTTATCAAGCAGATTAACTACTTGACTTTCACAAATAACATCAAGAATAATAAATATACTAATAAATAATAACCAATTCACCACCATTATCAATCAATAATCATACCTATCCAATGAGGATCCCTAGGATAATCTTCACAACCAATTTCTTCGCTGTGAAAAATGACCCAAACCTCCAAATCTTCTAAATTATGTGCAACATCATTTCACCCATGTTCTGAACACACAGAATAGAAGCAAACAAAGTTCCACAACCAAACCTAAAAACAAAGTCCCCCAGATAATCATATTTGAACCCCAGATTCCAGGACATGCCACAGGAGCCATAGTAATAGTAGAATAGCTAAACACTCTAAACTAGCAGTTCTCAACCTGTGGGTTGTGACCCACAGGAACTGTATTAAAGGGCTGAGGCATTAGGTTGAGAACCACTGCTCTTAGCAAAGCACCTAAACATACTAAAACGGAGCTATTAATCCCCCTAAAACCCACTAAAATTTATTACAATAATATAGCTAGCCAACCCCACCACTTACAAAGAACCCATGACATTCACAACTCAGGATGGAAGAGGTGGCTTTAAAGAAAAATTTTGAAAACCAAAAATGAGAATGATACTTAATAAAAGTATTAAATGTTAAACATCATAGTTTCCACATGGTATGGAACCAGGACCACTGAAACCCCCACATCAAGCTATCACTGCTGCTAATATGGATGCTAGCAATATGGGGGTGCTTGATGTCTATCCTGCTAAGATGTTTATTTTCAAAATTATAGTCTTAAATGAGTACATGATTGGGCAGAACACAGGTCACATGGATTCCCCTAGCCATAAGAGAAGCTGGAAAACATTGGCTGCTTGGCTTTCTTTAATCTATCTTGAGAAGGCAGTCTTGATCTTCATTGAATGCAAATCTGACCCTTTACCCACTTTAAAATACTCAAGGATAATTTTAAACTCTAACTTGTTACTTATGTGTTCCTATGATCTCCCTTCAACATGTTTTCCAGATTCTTCTCCCAGTCTGTCTCCCATCTACTCCCTGCCCCCTCCTTTCTTTCCCTCCTGCCCTCTCTCTCTCCCTACTTCTTCACACACACACACACACACAGCTTCTTGTTCCAGCATACTGTTATCTCTGGAACACATCACCATCACGCCCATGGCCTCCATTAGTATAGCCCTCCCTCAGCTCAAATGGTCCCTCTGTATTCTCCGACTCCCTCAAGAGGAAACATTCATTCTTACCTGAGTATTACATTGTATACAGCACATGCTTTATATTTTGCCACACCCATTATTAGTCTATACATCTCCTTCCAGGATCTCCCATCTACATCCCTCACACTCAGAAGCTGTATGTGTGCTCCTGAAGCAACCTGAGATGAACTCTCGTTGAGCACTTATCACAATGTATTCTATTTGTCTGTTTCTTAAACCATCCTGTGAACTCCACTAGGGCTAAGTCTACGCCTTTTCACCTTTATACTCCATGTGCCTAGTTCCCAGGAGGTACTCAATAAATTCCTGGCGAATGAAAAGAAAAAGGAAATAAGAATAAGGAATAAATATGTTTCCTAGTCTGCCTCACCCAGGAACACACTCTGTTCATGGTAAGCACATTGTAAAAGTCATTAAATGCTTGGGTGAAAGGCACAGTACAACGAGAGTACGTTTACAGGTTTGTCTTCAGACTTTCTGGTGAATGTAGAAAGCAGCAATTAGGTTCGTTCTGTTAGTGAAAAAGTCCTTCTGCCAGTGCGATAGTCCCGCCACCTAACTGGGATGAAATCCTGTGTATCCTTGTCCATCTTCACCTACGGCCTTTATCTTTAGGGGCAGCATATGATCTTGTACAAAAGAGGGATTCAATAAAGGTTTGTGGAACTGGGGTATATGCCTTACCTGAGGTTGTACAAACCATTCGCCTGCATTCAGAGTGGACAGGAAACTCCAGTTGAAGAAGGCAGGGTGCATGAAGGCAGCATCTGGCAGAACTTCCATGATATTGGTGGTTCTTCTCAGGTCATAGTCATGCATAAGGAAAGGCACAGCATCATAACTGCAGGCAGAGGTGGAAGGGGAGGTGGACAGGCTAAACTTAGATACCCTGGTAGACAGGATCCCCCAGACAGCCCTTCAAGAGCATGTCTTTCAAATTTCAGAAAAGGACTAAGCACCAGTTATTTACAATCAAAAGGCAAGATAATTCATTTCCAGCATACCTTTACTATATAAAAAATTAAAAGATCATACCAAATCTTATAGACAATAGAAAAAGAAGATTTGGCATGATCTGTTTTTTGAAATTATCTTTTATTTTTATTTATAAATATTTGTTGTCTATTTTTTGAGACTTTGGAAAAAATAATAAGAAGTTAATTGACAACTCTATACTGAACCTCAGAGTCAAAGCATTCTATAATAGTCATCCTCTTCTGGTTGCTTAATACTTCGTTGCAACAATCATCTGATTTCTTTTCTGAATGTATTTATCTTCATTCATTCTTTATGAGGTTTTGTTTCTAGTCCTTATCTTAAACATAGTTATTGTTGGTAAATTTTAAGCCTTTTTAATTCTGTGAAGGCAAAAAGTGGAAACCTAATAATCACATGTATGTGTAAAAATAAAATAAATAAAAAATTAAAAGTTGTTATTAGGCAAAAAGGAAAACAATACAATTTGAAATTGGATCTATACAAAAGACTAAAGAGCTCCAGAAGTGATAAATATATTACTAAATATTTAAAACGTTTTTCTCATTTTTTAAAAAAGAATTGACTCTTTAAAGCAAAAGTTACTAACAATGTATATCATGAGTTTCATGACAGCATCAGGTCTAACTATGGGAGGGGTAAACGTTAGCACACTGTTAAAGGACATTCTTTAGGCCCAATGCAGGGGCTCACACCTAGCACTCTGGGAAGCCGAGGTAGGAGGACTGCTTGAGGCCAGGAGTATAAGATCAGCCTGAATACCATAATGAGACCCAGTGTCTGCAAAAAACTAATTTAAAAAAATTAGCCAGACCTGGTGGTGCACACCCTCCTAACTACTCAAAGAGGCTGGGGCAGAAGGATCAGTATTACTGATTTCTGACTTTCGCCTCAGGCTCTCATGTAGCTCGGCATGGCACATCTTCATTGGAATTTTTGACATTTTGTTCATTATAGATGTTGAAGGATATGCAATACTGAGAGAAATTACGATCACACAACACACACACACTTATTAATGTAACATTTACATTTACTTTCCTTAAAAGGTTAAGCAGAGACTGAGTTAGTGGGGAAGGACTACAAGCAATAGGCACAAACAAGCTTTCTGGGATCTTTTCATCACTCTGCATCTCAGCTTCCATGGACTCTCAATAACTGCAAGCAAGATTTCTCCTTTTGGTCCATAGAAGGAGGTCAACGTTGCTTCCGGGTCTATGTAATTTTGCAATGCCCAGAAAACCCAATTCAGTGTTCTCCAGAGAGGATTAAGGCTGGCTGGGCTTTTATGCTCAAACTTTTACTAAAATACTGGGGATAACAGCAGCCAAAAGTGTTTGTATGGATCTTCTAAGGGCCTCCCACCGGTTTTCTCTCAAGTGCAAACAACTTGTTTATATTATTTGCTTTTGAGATATAGACATGTCTCCCCCTTTTCAAATGTTTCTCATGTTATAAAAAAAAGATATGAAGGTGATGGATAATAAGGCTGATACAATCCACTTATATAATGCTACTGAAGTAGGTGTTGACACACTTCATAAGTACGTGAGAATGTATTCCATGTACAAATGTATTGCAGCATACAATTTGTTATGTGATTTTTTTCGGGAAACAAATAGCCACTGGTCCCAACTTCATGCAAAGAAACAATCAGGAAGAAAATACTTTTTGAAAGATTTGGCAGGACAGCTCTTTGAAGAAAGCCCAAAAAGCACAAGGTCTTCACCAAAAATATACAATGGCAATGAATCTCTGTGGACATGAGGGCAATCAAGGACAAGGCACGGTGATAAGAAGCAGTTCATACTAAACCAAAAGGAAGAGTTAAGAGATGAGCAGAGAAGAGCTTACAAAGAAAAGGTCACTGCTGCCTTTGTCCCTGTGGGATAGACTGGAAATATCTGAATGCATGCAGAGAATGAAGCAAATATATCTGTCCCAGCCACACAGCAAAAGAAGAATATACAACAAAAAGATCATGTAGAGATGGCGCAGCCACGCATCAGAAGAAGAAAATATAATGAAAAAAAATTCAGAGAATGTGATTAAAGTGTTGTTAGTTACTTGTATAATGATATGAAAAATATATAGGTTTTTTTGAAGAATTATAGTACTATTTTTTCTGGGGTCAATGTCTGACCCCCACCCCGTTGGTATGTGCCTGCTATGAACATCTGCAGTTTTACAAAGTTGGGTGAACCCTGTCAGAAAAAATTCACTTTGGGGTAAATTTCTTTGGGCAGGAATGACATATCTCATATAAATGTCATAAGATATGTCATATGTGATATTTTATCACAAATCTCATAAACTCCACAATTGTGAGGGCATGACGAAAAGGAGGAGCCAGCAAAGGAAAGCAGAGAGGAAACAGCCAACTAGAAAGAAAATCAGGAGACACGGTATTTTAGAAACCAAATGTAGAAAGTGTTTCGAAAATGAGGGACTACTCAAATGCTGAAAGGTTTGAGAACTTTAAAAAGTAAGGTAATTCTTACTCATCACACATTTCTCCTCCTTACCCTCCCATAATCTGTCATACACACCCCTGCCCTCTCCAAGCCCTTAGTCCATCATCATGTAGCTCAGGAAGCTACATGAATTGTAATTATCTGGCCTTTTCCTTGAGTCTCATATTTTTGTGAGACTCTCTTATGTGTATGTATGTAATTTAAATTGCTTTCCTCCTATGAATCTACCAATTTAATTTGCAGACCAGCCAAATAATCGAAAAGGGTAGAGGCAAACAAAAAGCTTTCCTTCCCTAAAGCAGTATAGACAATTCTTTGAAAGTTTTCCTTCAAAGAAAGCAAAAACACGGAGCCAAAACTGAAGCAGATGTGGGGTCCAGAAAAGTTGTAAAATGGATCGTCTTCTGATTTTTAGAACCACTTTGTCTACATCTTGTTTTGGAAAAAACAAAAAGCTGATGGGATTCTTTACAATTCTATTTTGAGGTGACCACAGATTCACATGGGCTTGTAAGAAATAATACAGAGAAGAGCCGGGCGCAGTGGTTCACTCCGATAATCCCAGCACTCTGGGAGACATGAGGGGGGTGGACTGCTTGAGCTCAGAAGTTCAACACCAGCCTGAGCAAGAGTGAGACCCATCTCTATTAAAAATAGAAAAACTAGCCAGGCATTGTGGTGGGTACCTGTGGTCCCACCTACTTGGGAGGCTGAGGAAGAGAATCACTTGAGCCCAAGAGTTTGAGGTTGCTGTGAGCTATGATGCCACAGCACTCTAGTCCAGAGTGACACAGTGCTCTCAGAGTGCAAAAAAAAGAAAGAAAGAAAAAGAAATAATACAGAGAGATACAGAGCTTCCCCAAGTATCCATTTATATATCATTTATATAAATGGATTTATATAAATGGATTTATACTTGGATTTATACTCCTCCAAGTATCATTACAGAAGTTTGGAGATACACAAAAATCAAGAAATGTAAAATCCATTGTACAGAAACAAATGAAGCCCTTCCAGCAATATCAATAAACTGAGCAAGTTGAAACTTGCACAGGTAACTCAGAGAGAACTCTGTTGACTGTTTCTTGGAAGCGAGATAATGGGCCATAACACAGTCTATCTCAAATCTTTCATAGTGACCTATGTAGTAACATGTATGTACTACAAAATAGTATGTAAATATACTATAATATCACAACAAGAAAATTAATTAACATTGATAAAAATCAGTGCCCTTACTCAGATTTCATTCTTTACACACACTTATTTGTGTGTTCAGTTCTGTTCTATGTTAATTTTATTACATGTGATAAAATCATACATGACCACCAACCACCACAGTCAAGATTTAGAACAGTAAAGAGACAAGACATGTGTGCTACCTTTCATAGCAACTGCCAATTCTCTCCCTCCATCACCTCTGGCAACCACCAATCTTTCTCCATCACTCTAAGTCTTTGAAAATGATATATAAATGGAATCATATAGTACATAACTTTTTGAGACTAAGTTTATGCACTCCATATAATTCTCATGAGATCCATGCAAATCATGGCATGTTTCAGTAGTTCATTCTTTGTTATTGCTGAGTAACATTCCATAGTACGGATGAACCACACTTTGTTTAACCATTTACCTCTTGAACCTCTTAAAGGATATTTGGGTTATTTCTACTTTGGGGCTATTATGAACAAAACCAGTATGAAAATTAATATAAATTCATTTTGTATGAACTTTATGTTTTCTTTTCTATGGAATAAATGCCCAGGAGTGCTATGTCTGGGTTATATAGCAAGTATACATAAGCTCAAATGGTCCACAGTGAAGTTTCAGTCAATGAGGGACCACTATGATATATGTGGACTATGATAAGATTGTAATGGAGCTGAAAAATTCCTTTTGCCTAATGATGTTGTAATGGTGCAGTGCAATGCATTACTCAAATGTGGTAGAGCTGGTATAAAAACCGCACTGCCAGTTGTATAAAAGTATTGTACATACAAATTATGTACAATACATAATACTTGATAATGACAGTAAACAACTATGTTACTGGTTTACATATTTGTTATACTTTTTATTTTAGTGTGTATTCATTCTACTTATAAAAAAAATAACTGTAAAACAATGCCTTCAGAAGCAGGCACTGATATCAGAGGAAATGACAGTTTCATGCATATTATTGTCCCTGAAGACTCTCCAATAAGATGAGATGTGAAGGTGGAAGACAAGGAATGGTGATATTGACAATTCTGACCCTGTGTAGACTAGGCTAATGTGTGTCTTAGTTTTTAACATAAGAGTTTAAAAAGTAAAAAATAATTTTTTTTTAGGAAAATCTTTTTTTTTTTTTATTGTTTGGGATTCTTTGAGGTTATAAAGGTACACTGATTGCATTTGTTAGGTAAAGTCCCTGACATGTGGCAGTGTCTTGCTGAGTAACGTTCATTATGGTTGCATTCTTATTATAAAAGATATGACATGTATTACTACAATTGTAAGAGGAAATCATTCAGTTTTTCCCACAAAAGTAGAGAGTTCCAAGGATATTTTGTAGGTATTTTTTAGATGGCCCTTATATGATTGATGACACATCATTTTATTACCAGTTTTCTTTTTTTTTATTACCAGTTTTCTAAGAGTTCCTGTTATGAGCGGAAGTTGAATTTTATCAAATACTTTTCCTACAGCTTTTGAGACTATCGTATACCTTTTTCTTTTGTTGATATATATTGTATTTTTTTATTATTTTTATTGTTAAATCATGTTTGTGCACATTAATACTATCATGGGGTATAGTGTTTTGAGACAGAGTCTCACTCTGTTGCCCCAGGTAGAGTACCCTGGTGTCACAGCTCACAATAACCTCAAACTCCTGGGTTTAAGTAATTCTCTTGATTCAGCCTCCCAGTAGCTGGGCCTACAGGTGCCCACTACAATGCCCAGCTATTTTTTGTTGCAGTTGTCATTGTTGTTTAACTGGCTTGGGCCAGGTTTGAACCCACCAGCCTCGGTATACGTGGCTGGTGCTGTAACCACTGTGCTACAGGTGTCGAGCCAATTTCTTATATTTCTTTACATTTAAAGTAAAAAACCATATTCCATATTTTACTTCTAAAAAGGAAGTAAATGGCTGCTAGTTTTTCTATTTGTAGAGTTAGGGTCTCATTCTTGCTCAGCCTGGTCTCAAACTCCCAAGCTCAGGTGGTCTACCTGCCTTGGCCTCCCAGAGTGCTAGGATTATAGTAATGAGCCACCAAGCCTGGCACTAGAGTCAATATGTTTTAAAAAATTAAGTTCCAGCAGTGTAAAAGTGTTCTCTTCTCTCCACATCCACACCAGCATTTGCAGCTTTGAGACTCTGTGATGTGGGCCATTCTCACTGGAGTTAGGTGATATCTTAGGGTGGTTTTGATTTGCATTTCTCTGATAATTAGGGATAATGAGCATTTTTCATGTTTGTTAGGCATTCATTCGTCTATCTTCTTTACCAAAAGGTCTTTTCATCTCTCTTATTCTTTGATATAAGGAATCGTTGGCTTTTTTATGTTGATTAGTTTGAGTTCTCTATAGATCCTAGTTATCAAGCTTTTGTCCAATTCATAATATACAAATATCTTTTTCCATTCTGATGGTTGTCTATTTGCTTTAGTTGTTGTCTCCTTAGCTATATAAAAGCTTTTCAATTTAATTAAGAACTCAAACTAGATCTCCCATTTGATCCTTAATCCCATTACTGAGCATCTACCCTGAAGAAAAAAATCATTTTATCATAAGGAAATTTTCACTAGACTGTTTAGTGCAGTTCAATTCATAGTCGCCAAACTGTGGAAACAACTTAAATGCCCACCAACCCAGGAATGGATTAACAAGATGTGGTATGTGTATACCATGGAAGAACTATTCAGCCACTAAAAAAGACAGAGACTTTACATCTTTCATATTAACCTGCATGGAGTTGAAACAAATTCTTCTTAGTAAAGCATCACAAGAATGGAGCAGCAAGAATCTAATGTACTCAGTTCTGCTATGAGGACAATTAATGACCTACTACATGGTAGGGGGAAGAGGGGAATGGAGGGAGGTAAGAAGGGTGGAGAGTGGGGGGGGTCACCGTGTGTGACACACCTCTTGGAGGCAGGGCACAAATATAAGAGGGACTTTACCTAACAAATGCAATCAGTGTATCCTAGTTCTCTGTACCCTCAATGACTCCTCAACAATAATTTTTTTAAAAGATTAAAAAATATTAAAAGGTTCATAAAGTAAAAATTTTACAGTAAGCTAGGTTAATTTTTGTTGAAGAAATTATTTATAAATTTATCACAGTATAGTTGTACAGTATTTATAATGTCTGCAGGAGGGTACAGTAATGTCCTGGGCCTTCACAATCACTCAGCACTCACTCATTCATTCACCCAGAGCAATTTCTAGTCTTCCAAGTTGCTTATTCATGGAAAGTGCCCTATACAGGTATAGCATTTTTTATCTTTCATAACATGTTTTTACTGTACTTTATCTATGTTCATTTTATTTATTTATTTATTTTTAGAGACAGAGTCTCACTTTATCACCCTCAGTAGAGTGCTGTAATGTTACAGCTCACAGCAACCTCCAACTCCTGGGCATAGGCAATTCTCTTGCCTCAGCCTCTCAAGTAGCTGGGACTACAGGTGCCACCACAATACCCGGCATTTTTTTTGTTGCAGTTTGGCCAGGGCCAGGTTTGAACCTGCCACTCTCGGGATATGGGGCTGGAACCCTACTCACTGAGCCACAGGCACCACCCTATCTATGTTTAGATATACAAATATTTACCAATGAGTTATAACTGGCTACAAAATTCAGCACGGTAACATGCTGTACAAACAGCCTACACTGAACAGGCTATACCATATGGCCTATGTATGTGGTAGACCATACCAGCTATATTTGTGTAAGTACATTCTATGATGTCTACAAAATGACAAGATCATCTAACAATGCATTTTTCAGAATATATCCTTGTCATTAAGTGACAAATGACTATATTTAGTTTTGCAAGAAACTGCCAAACTTATTTGGAATGACTATACCATTTCACATTTCTGCCAGCGATGTATGAGTGATATGTCTGCCGGGATTTAGTGTTCTCACTATATTTTAATTTAGCCATTCTGATGGGTGAGTAGTGTTAGCTTTAAATGCATTTTCCTATTGGATAATTAAATTGAACATCTTTTCATACGCTTATTTGTTGTCCGTATATACTCTTCAGTGAAATATCTGTTGTCATTTGCCTAGCTTTTATTTCAGGGCAGGGAAGGAAGACAGGGTTCTGCCCTTAGTTTCCAGACCACAGCCTCAGATGTAAGAGGGACAAATGGCTTTTTGGTAGCACTTACTAGAGTGGGGCTGGTATGGTCAAATTATTTATACCCTACTAGACTAGGGTGACCAGACGTCCCGCTTTTGGTGAGACAGTCCTGCTTTTCAACAATTTGTCCTGTCTCCTGCGGCATTTTTAAAAAGTCCCAATTTTTGGAAAGAATGCACGAACGGGCGGGAGAACAAGAAGGGAATATACGGTTTTCGGCTGCCATGTGGCTATTTCGCCAGAATGAGTTTTATATTATTTTTGTTAATTTTATAATGCTAAACTGTAATAACAAATAATTGCTGAGAAGTGATTATCGAGAACTGCTTATCAAAGTTTGCATTGTTGTCAGGCCCTGCCCTGCCCCGTCCCCTGCCCACCCCCATGTTGTCCCGCCTTACCGATGTTAAAATCTGGTCACCCTATACTAGACTACACTTTCCCCAGTGCTTTGGCTAGAGAGGACAGATGTCCCTACGGGCTGTTTGTTGTTGCTGTTTATTTGTCTTGTCTGTACACATAGGTATTTTTTGGTTTTAGCCTCTCTAGAGTTCAAGTTAGGATATATAGGAGGGAAAAAATTAGACAAAACAATAAAACAGGGAACCCCTGTTGGGTTATTACTTAAGAATTATGAATCCTAACCAATGAACCTTCTTTCCTCTACCATTCTGTCTTCTGCCAGTTGTTTTATAAATTTTGAGGCTTCCCCCCCCTCCCTTAGTAACACTTGGAGAGTAGGAGAGAATAATGTTTACTCTCTACCTTGTCAGGAACCAGTTTCCAATAGCTGCCTTTGCTATTATTATACTTTTTTGGGTCCTGTTTTTTACCTCTTTTAGTACTTAACCACATTTTACTGCTTAGTAGTTCTTAGTGTTACATTTTTACCTGTTCAAATTACTGTTACTGTTTCATATCCTGACTGGACCATGACCGATAGGCAGTTTTTGGAAACACGTTTTGGTAATAATGAGTATGACCATGAATGTGTGGGAAGTACATATCATTGGATCATAAAGATGTCAATTACAGAAAAATTGAGGAGTGGAAGGATCATCTACATCAAAGCTGAAGTCACAGAAGAGACAAGAAGACAAAGTGTGAGGAGGTCACCAGCTCAGCACCTTTACCCCAGCACACCCATGACCACCTGGCGCACTAATGAATACCCCCAGGAGCTCTGCTAGAACAACCAGTTTCAATCCTGTTTCAAATCTTCTCCATGAAACGCCTATCATTTTGGCTTATGTCAAGAATCTCACTCTGGGGTCATGAAATCTAGTTCTAATCCTGACTTTATTGTACACATTCTAACCTTATGACCTAAGCAACACACTTCCCTTAGTTGAACCCAGGTACCTCCTCTATGAAAGAGATGGTTCATTTCCTTTCTGTTTGCCTCCCAGAATGACCGTGAGGGGACTTTGTACACATCACATACACTAATATGCTCAGGCTAGAGATGAAGCCACTCCACCTCCCTGACTGACCACGTACATAGATTCTACAGCAAAAAATGTCATTTTCCTCCTGCCCCTCCTCTAACCCAGATCGTCCTTTGTTTGCCACATTATGTTATCCATCTCCCTGGTAATTCTTCCTTATAGACTGTCAGATGAATCTTTCTAAAACAACAAGGCAATCTATCCTCTAAAACCTAGCATGGCTGCCATTACGCCTTTAGGGATAGCCATGATCCAGCCTCAGTCATCTTCCTAGTTATACTTCTTCAAGTAGCCCTGTCCTGTCCCCAAAGAATATCACTTTTGTCATCCATATAGGTTAGCTCCCCAATTATAAACTTGTAATTTCAAATTTAAATGTTTTTCAATAAGCAGACGCCTTCACCTGAAATGCTCTCCTTCCTGACCTCTGCTTGGTAAAATGACATTTTTCCTTCAAGGCTCAACCCAAATACAATTTCAAGTATATAGATCTTTTTCTTTTTTTCATATAATAAGAGGTGAACTTTCCTCCATTGGGGTTGACTTAGTCTTCTCTGGAAGGCTGTCACCAAAAATGGTTTTATTCTGTGGTTATCTGTAAGTATGTCAACTTCCCAGCTGGGAATGCCTCTTAGGCATGACTATATCTTACTCATTTGCATCTTCCTAGCAATCAGAAAAAAAAGCCTGGAATATAGTAAATACTCAAGGAATGTTAGTTAAATAAATTGCTTAGACAGTACACATGGTTAAATTGTAACCTTAGTTTGCAATGGGGACATATATGAATTATGTGTGAAGACTATATAGCATGTTTCTGATTTGTGAGCTCTGACTGAGAATGTGGAGGTAGGTATGGTTTGTAAGGGAGATTTGGTTCACATTTGTTTCATGTGCTTTCTACACCTTGGGCCAAGCTGGTTTTCTTTCATGACATTGAACCTTTCCCCTCCTCCCCCATGCCCCAATCCCTGCTTTCTTACCTTATATATACATCAGTCTCCAGCCCATTGGCTCCATGTTCAACAGCTTTCTCAAAGGACATCATGGTGTTCTCAGGCCCCAGCTATAGAAGAAAAGGACAGCAAGCCCTGTGCCTCAGAGTCTCTTCTTGCAAAAGGTGTTTATGGTAGGGATGGAGCCCAGTAATGAAAGGGAGGTAGAGCTTGGTTCCCTCGGCTCTCTTTTCAAAGAGCCAACTGTTATACACCCCTCTGTCCAACCTGATTCTGGGACTCTGCTCATCTGAGGAAACATCACTGAGCATAATAGCTGAGAGAAATAGACAGGGAGTTAGGTACCTGAGTTCAAGTCCAACCTCTACAATAAACTCCTTATTCTTGCCATTTCAAAATAATCCACTTTCTCTCCAGGGGCTCTGAGTTTCCCTTCATTTCATTCACATACTCCATATATGTCTGTCCTCACCCAGGTTCATCATGCTCACCATGGGTGCACCTCTATGTCCAAAGACGAATGGCTTGGGCCCCAAATCTTCCTTCTCCTGAATGCAGGGAGAATAAATTCTCAGTGGCATCAAATAGAGACATAAAAGGATAAGAAGAAAGGGCAATCCAATAGCCACCTGCATACCTGAAAAAGTCAGATGGAGGGGGAAGTGGGGGAAAACAGGGAAAGAGAGATAGAAACCATCCCAGGTAACTATTTCAAAGCATCAGTCTGAGTAATCCCCAATCCAGAGGTTTCCCTGACTGGGTAGACTGGCTAATTTGCTTTCTATTTCTGTCCTACCCCCACTCACTATCAGTGATTTGGATACAAAAGTACAAACTTGTCCAAATGTGAGGCATTATTATTAAGGGAACTTCATTGGAACTGGAAATTGACAGAGGAATGACTTGTACAGGGGTGGGAAGGAGAGAAAAGAGAGAGACTGCATCAAGGAGAAGCTGCTCAGGAGGACCAGGTTCTGGAAAAAGCCCCAAAGCCTGCAAAGATCATCCTAAAACACCCCAATATTTGGGGCTGTGCAGTGTAGCGGAAGGGGCACTAACTGACAGCAATCTGAGTTCAAAGCTAGACTCTGCCACTTCCTAATTCTGGGACTAAGGACATGTTACTTAACCTCTCTGGATCTTCATTTTCGTCTATAAAATGGGGCTGTCTTGCTGCCAAAATCAACCTCACAGAATTGTTATGACAGCGTGACATCATGACAGTTACTCAATGTTACCTGCTACCCTCTCTTTCTCTTCCTCATGCACACGCGCACTCACATCAGAGCCTGTCCATGATCCCCATTATAACCAGCCATTCCCCAACACTTACAATTCTATGCCTCTAATGATTTTACCCATTTGTACATTTTTAAGTTACCACCTATGCTTCAATATCTTTCAAATCTAGGTCTCCAGCTCTAACCTCTTAACCTTGTGAGTATATTACATCGCTTGAGTCTTTTTTTCTCCAAACGTGTCATCTTGTGTCTTCTTATTCTAACTAAAATTTAGAAAGTTAAAAAAAAAAGAGAGAGAGAGTTCATTATTGTCCCCTTGAAGATTCCTGCCCCAGAAATATTTTCTAAATTTTTCCCTCTACGCACACAAAAACACGTATACAAACACCCAAAGGCACCACTATCAATCCAGTTTTTCTCTTGCCTACATCTTCCTCCAAGTTTTCCCTATTTAACCAAGAGTAAAAAAGGAGCCTTAGAAAGAAGGTCCTATTGTAATTTCTCAGTGAGGGTGGTGAGAGATAACTCCATTCTCCAAAACAGGCACACAGATTCAGTTATGTCTTGTTTCCTTTATGTTAGGGCAAAGAATGGAGAGGAAATCAGAGGCAAAGATAAAAATTTTGCTTCTGTTGTACCTCCCTAGGTAGGACATGGACTCAGGAGACTGCTTTGAGCTACCTAGATATTATCAGGGATCTCTGAACCTGCTAGTAATTGAAATTAGTAATACTTGCATACAAAAATGGAAAGAACGGGGATTTATACCAAAACTCTGGTCAAGTAAAATTAAAATGGCCTCTACTGCCTCCCATCTATCCTGACAGTCAATGTGTAACAACATGGGGAAAAGTTTTATTTTTCTTGAAGAAGAAACCCCTTTAGAAGGGTGCCTGTTCAGTCATGGAAATACTATGACAAGCCACATAAGGTGGTACATGAGGAGACAGGAGTATCCTTGAGTAACAAGCTATATGAATTCCAAAAAAGCATAAGAATAAGAACTGCTGTCTCCCAAGCTTCTGTTTTCCTGAGTGGAGTATGCAAACTAAAGCCAGAGCTGAAGGGATCAAGTGAGGTTCCAGCCCTTATGACATACCTTCTCTTTCCAAATGGGTCAAGTAGAGAGCCAAAGGCCAGGAAAGGATAACCATCAGTGCTACGCTGCACAGGTGCACATAGGGAGCAATGACCTGGGAGAAAGCCCAAAGTCAGGTTGGACACATCTGGACAGAGAGTGCTGGAGCTACAGGATGATGCTTACCTGCAGTGACAGGCCAGCTACCAGCCACCTATTATTCCAGAATTTTCTTAAAACGATCATAAAAAAGATGCATAGCAGGATCACTAGCAGAATCAGGATCTAGAGAAACAGAAAGGATCTCTTAACTTCTAGGCACTAGACTTCGATCAAAACTGTCCTTAGGAAATGTATGTGTGCCCTTACAATGTCAGGGAACTTATCTCTTTCCTCATCTCTTTTTTTTTTTTTTTTAGACAGAACCTCAAGCTGTCCCCCTGGGTAGAGTGCCGTGGCATCACAGCTCACAGCAACCTCCAACTCCTGGGCTCAAGCGAGTCTCCTGCCTCCGCCTCCCAAGTAGCTGGGACCACAGGCGCCCACCACAACGCCCGGCTGTTTTTTGGTTGCAGCTGTCATTGTTGTTTGGCAGGTCCGGGCTGGGGATTCGAACCCGCCACCTTAGGTGTACGTGGCTGGCGCCTTAGCCGGTTGAGCTATAGGCGCCGAGCCTTTCCTCATCTCTTAAATCTAACCATCCTGCAAATCGTCAATATTGGATGAGTCCATTCATTCACATTCTTTGCTCCTAAGTCTTTCAGCATAGTTGAAAAAAAAATTATACAGACGCCGAGCACAGTAGCTCATGCCTATAATCCTAGCACTCTGGGAGGCGGAGGCGGGTGGATTGCTTGAGCTCAGGAGTTTGAGACCAGCCCGAGCAAAAGCAAGACCCCGTCTCCCGGTCTCTACTAAAAATAGAAAACTGAGGCAAGAGGATTGCTTGAGCCCAGGAGTTGGAGGTTGCTGTGAGCTATGACACCACAGCACTTTACCCAGGGCAACAGCTTGAGACTCTGTCTCAAAAAAAGAAAAAGAAAAAAAAAATTACATACCTATGCACTGTGATGTCATTACTAAGTTATCACTTCCAGCCTCAGCTGGACCCTCAAAAGTGCTTGGCATCACTCAGTTTTAACAATGCCCAACACAAATCTTTACCACTTCTTTATACACATACCTCAATTATGCACTCAATATAATTATAAGTAAAGTAATATCTTGTTTCATTTACTTTTGGGGGGTAACAATGCCCAAGCTAGTGTGCATTGGCATCATTGTAATTCACTGCAACCTTATGCTCCTGGGCTCAAGCAATCCTCCTACCTCTACCTCCCAAGTAAGTAGGACTATAGGTACATGCCACCATACTTGACTAATCTTTTAAATTTTTTGTAGAGATGGTATCTTGCTATGTTGCCCAGGCTGGTCTCAAACTCATGGCCTTAAGTGATCCTCCCGCCTCAGCCTCCCAAAGTGCAAAGGATTATAGGCATAAGCTGCTGCACCTGACCAATATTTTGTAATTGCTTTTTCTATGTATGTTTTTCCCAACAGAGTATAAGCTTTACAAGGTCAAAGATACATTAGTACTGTTTACAATTATAGCCTTGGTGCCTTGCAGAATATCTAGCACACAATAAGCATGCAATAAATATTTGTTGAACAGATGAAAAAATCTGCTTGCTGGAACACTATATACATCATAGAGAAAGAAAGAAAGAACATTGAGAACAAGGAGATGGAGATGTAACACTCTTAACTTTCATCCTTTCAAATGTATAGTTTTTCCACATCTGTGCTGCCCTCTAGGCAGTGCTTAGCTTCTGCCTTTCCATAATCTCTATACTGAAAGTAACTGAGTCCATAATGAATTCTCTTACAAAATAACACCTTGGGCTCGGCGCCTGTGGCTCAAGTGGCTAAGGTGCCAGCCACGTACACCTGAGCTGGCAGGTTTGAATACAGCCCGGGCCCGCCAAACAACAATGACGGCTGCAACCAAAAAATGGCCGGGCATTGTGGCAGGCGCCTGTGGTCCCAGCTACTTGGGAGGCTGAGGCAGGAGACTCGCTTGAGCCCAGGAGTGGGAGGTTGCTGTGAGCTGTGAGGCCACGGCACTCTACCCAGGGGGATAGCTTGAGGCTCTGTCTCAAAAAAAAATAAATAAATAAATAACACCTTGGTAGCTCACAGAATAAATTCTACCAAACATGGAAGGAAGAAGTGTTTCCAATCTCAAAATGTTTCCTATCCAGAGGATGGGTAAAAAATACTTCTAACAGATTATATGAAACCAACAAAACAATGATACCCAAATTCAATGAGGACATTTGGACAGAAAACTATAGTCCAATCTTTCTTATGTACATAGATGCAAAAATCTTAAACAGCCAATTAGCATATTAAACATATAATGATAAAGTTTGAATTATTACATCAGACTCATTTGAATCACAGATCTTCTCTAACAATAAACTTTACGAATGCTTTAAAGGATACAGGTAATTAGAAGGTACAGGTAAAACATTTTCCCTTGCAAAAATCTCATCATATCAAATGTAACTACCCATATAACGTCTTTCTTTTCCCATATATTATATATATTTGGTTTGGGACTTAACATGCCAGGTGTGTTTTGAGCAAAGTTCAAGGTTGGATAATTAAGTTCACAAATTCATCCCAGAAAAAGTGCTACATACCTCATTGCTGAATATCGCTACAGTCACCTTCAAAGTATTACTGTTGGGAAGCTATGTACCATGCCAGTGCCTAGTCCACCCTTCAAAGCACTTTTTCTAGGATGAGTTCACTAACTCAGTAAGGAATTGTCATACCTTATACAATGACAACTCTAATGGCCTTTCCAAAAAAGTTCCAAAATTGCTTTGAGGGTGGGCTAGACACTAGTGTAGGTGCAGAGCTTCCCAAGGGGAGTACTTCAAAGGTGACTATATGACATTTAGCAATGAGTCATGTAGCATTTTTTCTAGGATGAATTTACAAATTAATTGTCTGAAGAAAAGCTGCTTCATAGAAAGTATCATTTTAGTTTTGGTGCATCACTATCTTATGCTCCATTAATTATGTAACTTTAGCCAACCATGTCTCTGACCACACTAACCTATAAATTCCAGGCTTATTTATAATAAAAGCAACCTAGACACATCAGGTATATTCTGCTAGACATTGGAGATAAGGAGTCTCCATAATCTTTTGGCCAAAAAATACTTCTAATGTGTTTGCCAGGAGGTTAAGTTATTAACATGTTTATAGGGAGTTTTGACTGAATCTGCTCCTTTCTCTGTGGGCATCCCTAGGCAGAAGCGGAAGGGATTACTAGCCTGGTGCAAACCCTTTTCTTTCTGGATTTATTCTGAGTACAATAAAAATGGAACTCCAAGCCCCAAGAATCTCCGCTCCCAATAAAAGTAAGCTCTCCTCCCACGTCTGACAAACCTGGTCCTTTCTGATTTGAAAGCCTAAAGACCAAGGGAGTTAGTTACCTTCCAAGGGAATGCCAACTTGTCTCAGAATCCCCCCGCATCACTTCTCATTGTCTACAGACTTATAGAGAATTAGACCTCAATGTCTTAGAAGATAAAGGCTTAGAGAAGAAGATTTTGGTAACTAATATTGGCAAAAATTGTGTAGCATATGTATGGGAATGAATTTCTAAGGATGCCAGATAAGGAAAATAACACATAATTTTAGATCATGCTCAATTTAGTGATATGGGTAAGCTTATCAGATAATCTGCATTTAATATACCAGAATCCAGTTACTAAGCAGCTCAAAGAGGGTCTAATTGTTTGTTTTGTTAACTGAAATCTTGTTTCAACAGTAGTCTACACGCAGTGAAATTAGAATATAGTAATTTCTTGGTGTAATATAAAAGAAATAATCTGAAGGTTTATTGAGAAAAGGTGCTGGGCTGATGATCAGCTAACTCACCTCGTATCACATTTTTTAGGAGGTCTCAGAGGACATTAAAATAATACACTGTTGAACAAAGTAATAGTATCCTTAAAAGCAACGTAGTAACTGTCCTATACACCTAAATAAAGGTGAGAGATACTGCCACTGACACAGTCTATTTGATTTCAAAGGGGATAACATGACGCTGCTGCGGCAGAGGCCACACAGCAGTCCATGACTGGCACAGGCAATGGAAGCATAGTTCTCATGATAGGCACAAGCCTGAAATGGTAATCAGAGTGGTTTAACTCGTGAGGATTCCTGGCAGTAATTAGCTGATCATAGTGTCTCAACTTATTTGCTCACTTTCAATCTACATTCTTTCCCTAGAAGATCTCACAGCCTTGATTTCCCCTTCTAATTTAAGAGTTATTAAACACTTAAATTTTTATTTCTAGTTCAGACTTTTCATTTGAGTACAAGGAGATTTAAAGATTCCATTTGGAGTTTGACATGTTCCTGGATTTGGAGAAATATAAGGCATGGTATCAAAACCAAGCTTGATATTCTTACTCATATGGGCGATAAAAAAAAAGTTGATCTCGTGGAGGTAGAGAATAGAATGACGGTTACCAGAGACTAGAAAGAGTAGGTGTGCAGAGCGTGGGATGAAGAGGTGTTGGTTAATGGGTACAAACATACAGTTAGAAGGGAAAAGTTCTAGTATTTGAAAGCACGGCGAGCTGACTATAGCTAACAATATTTTATTATATAGGGTGTCCATAAAGTTACACTATGTATATTTCAAACTAGCTAAAAGAGAAGAATTGAAACGTTCCTAACATAAAGAAATGCTAAATATTTGAGGTGACGGATAACCTAAATCAATTGATTTAATCATTACATGTTGTATGCATGTATCAAAATATCATGTGTGCCCCATAAATATGTACATTATGTGTCAGTAAAAAATGTCTGAAAATGTCTATACACAAGCAAGAAAGCAGCTGTCACCGGAAGAAAGAGCTTCTCAAGCCCATGGCGGAACAAAAACAAGGGAGGCTACACTGGAAACATGCTACATATCCGCAGATGGAGGGGCAAAGCTGCCTTTCCTCTAGAGACCAGCCATGGACCCTTTCAGAGAAACCATGATGGTGTCATTTTAAAGGTATCCAAACCAAGAGAGGGGCAAAAGGACTTCAAAAGAGAAATTTCAGGGAGCTTTTGGTGCACAAGCATTGACTCTACCAGGAGAGCTATAGTTAAGGTTCTCAGCAGAAGAGGCTCTGTAAATACACCTGGAAAAGCCCATTGTGTAAGGTGACCAGACGTCCCGCTTTTGAACAATTTGTCCCGCATCCCATGGTGTTTTCCCGATTTTTGGAAAGAATGCACGACAAGCTAGGGAAGGGCAGGAGAATGGGAAGGGAATACACAGTTTTCGGCTGCTGAAAAGGTTAATGTAACTCCACTTGGGAATGAAGAGGTTAATGTAACTTCATTGGAAATGAAAAGGCTAATATGTAAACTCCCTTCCTGGGCAAGGTCACCCAGGGGGAATTGGTATCAGAAGGATACTGGCTCCCTCCCTCGCTTCTAGGTAAGGACAATTAGTTCAGAAGAAGCCAAACTGTCTGGAACAAACAAGTAGCCCCCCCTCCTCTCTATAGGGTCCCTAACCATAAACAGCTCAGCCAATAGCCCCCCACCCCCCTCAATGGTGTTCTGCTTTACCAATGTTAAAATCTGGTCACCTTACCATTGTGCGGACAGCCAATTGTGCATCTACCTGGTCCAGATGGAATCCCACCCACCCCCCCCAACTCTCCTCTGGCCCCTCCTCATGGAACTGTGCTCTTATCACCTATCTCCTCTTTCCCTGGGACCCACTCGGGTGGAGGAGAAGTAAAAGGCCCACCTCCAGGACCAGCTTCCAGGCTCAGATCAGGCCAACATAGGGGAGGGGAAAGTTTTAAGGTTAATAAAAGTTGAGAGTTTGGGTTATTACAGTAAACTGAAATTTTAAATGACTGAAATGAGAATGTCGGTGTGACTACAAAGGACTAAGAAAGTAATGGAATTTGCCTAAGATGTTGCTGGGGCAGGAAGGTGAGGTCACAGGGTGAGATTAACGTGAAGCAGTGGGAAAGAACAAAGCTTGGGTTCAGTTCCTTTCATAAATCAGTTACAACTGTTACCTAATTCATCATTCCAGTTAAAATGGTGTTAGCTGATCTCTTCAGGGGGAAGGATGAGAGAAAGGGTAGCTCTGTACTACCCACTGAGTATCCAGAGCACGGTCAATCCTGTCTAAGGTCTAGCAGCAGGAGTCAGATGTCCTACCTTGTGACACCAGTGCAGGTATAGTCGAATCCCTTCCCAAATCAACAAAAATCCAAGTAACTGCAAAAGCAAAGAAGAAAAAGGGTTATTTTTAAGTCACCACATTGCAACACAAAGCACCTTCAAAATTCCTTTCCCAATCTGCCACTTCTTGCTAAGCCTGTCCTTTTCAGCCTCTAGGGGTTTGCCATGCCGTTCCTCTGCCTGGAAGCTCTTCCTCCCCAGGACATTTATCCTCCAAAGCCAGTTCAAATGTCACCTTCTATTTGTAACTTTCACTAGCACCCTCAGGAAGAATTTGTTGTTACCTCCTCTGGGATTTCATAACAATTCCACACTAATACCCTTCCTGAGTTCCTGCCCCTTTCTTTTCCTTGTGATGGATCTTATTCCTGGGATTACTTAGACCTACTTGTAAAAAAAAAAAAAAAAAAATAGAAGTCAGCACCAGCGCTTCCAAGGGCTCTTTCTTGCAGAAACCAGGAGCATTGTTAACAACTATCAACCACTGTTGTTAACACTGGTAAATATTCAATTAATCTTAGATTTACAGCTAACTCTAGCCAGATTTATATACATGCTGACTTAGTGTATGTATATAAAAACTGAAAACTGGAATTCTTGGATGCCTAGAATATTAATGATAGTTTGAATACAGCACTTATACCTTTTTATAAAAATAATTTCATGTATATGATTTTATTTGTTCTTTACTCAACCCTATAAAATATCATTTTATTAAATATTACCATTTGCCTTTAAAACAAAGGAAATTGAAGGCCAGAAGAGTTAGATGACTTGACTAACGTTACAAAGTAGAATTGAAAATAGAATCTAGATCTCCTCTTTTCACTGCTGCTGCCATTGTATGTATCCGAAAAGAAGCAGTGTAGAGAAGTTCTGTTAAAACATATTGCTTTATTGGACACTAGAGTTCATTCCCACATTAGAAAATAATTATATCAGTCGGGTGCAGTGGCTCACATCTGAAATCCTACCACTCTGAGAGGCCTGAGGCAGGAGGTTTGTTTGAGGTAAGGACAGCCTAAACAAGAGCAAGACCCGTCTCTACTAAAAACAGAAAAAATCAGCCAGGGGTGGTGGCATGCACCATTAGTCCCAGCTACTCGGGAGACTGAGGCAGGAAGATTGAGCCCAAGAGTTTGGAGATGTTAGCTAGGCTGAGGCCTTGGCACTTCCAGGCAACAGAGTAAGACTCTGTCTCAAAGCAAACAAACAAACAAAAAGCCATACCATTTCATGTTAATTGTGTATTAAAGTGGTGCGATTCAGTGGTCAGAGTTTGGCCTAAGGCACATTGTTCATCTGCATTTTCCCTATTAAAAAGAAAAGTTTCTAACTGGTCTCTCTGCCAATAGACACACTCCATACCACGACTTCCAAAGTGATTTTCCTAAAATAGAAACTCAATTTATTCCAAATGCCTTAGCCTTTCTGTCCAGGCCTTTCAATATCAGTCATTAGCCTACCTTTCCAGCCATGCTTACCCCACCCAGTGGTGGGCAGCCTGCAGCCTTCTGATTTCAAGATTGCTCTTTTTTAAGCACCATGAGGTAACAAAAGCTTCAGCTTTCTCTGCTGTATCCCTTTTAATGGAAGGATTTGTTGTGTAAAATGGATTCAGTCAAATGGCCGCACTTGAGGACCTAGAAGGCAGCATTTTGCCTTTAGGATGAAGGTTCCGCACCTCTGCTGGAGTGATACTCACAGGATTGACCTCTCCTCTTAACAAGATATCTCATATTTTTCTGTCTTGCTGACTTTGCCATGATGCTTCCTCATGCCAGACGTCCTTCCCCATTTGCATATTCATTTGTCAAATTCAACATCCCTATAAGGCCTATTCCAATGTCACCTCTTATAAGAAGTCTTATTCAACATCTATGGTTTAGGGATTTTGTGATGTGAGCTAATCTTACTGCAGTTAGATGATATCTCAAAGTGGTTTTGATTTGCATTTCTCTGATGAGCATTTTTTCATGTGTCTGTAGGCCGTGCACCTATCTTCTTAGAGAAGTTTCTCTTCAAGTCCCTTACCCACACTGAGATGGGATCACTTGTTCCTTTCTTGCTAATACATTTGAGTTCTCTGTGGATTCTGGTTATTAAACCTTTGTCAGAGACATAGCCTGCAAATATTTTCTCCCATTCTGAGTGTGTCTGCTTGCTTTACTGTTTTCTTGGCTGTGCAGAAGCTTTTTAGTTTGATCAGATCCCATTAATTTATTTTTGATGTTGCTTCAATCACCCAGGGAGTCCTCCTCATAAAATATTCTCCCAGGCGGATTTCTTCAAGTGTTTTCCCTACATTTTCACAAAATCCCAAAACTACAGATGTTGGCATGGATGTGGAGAAAAGGGAACCCTTCTGCACTGCTGGTGGGAATGCAAACTAATATGTTCCTTTTGGAAAGATGTTTGGAGATCACTTAGGGGTCTAAAAATAGACCTGCCATTCGATCCTGTAATTCTTCTACTATGTATATATCCAGAAGACCAAAAATCACTTTATAACAAAATATTTATACCAAAATGTTTACTGCAGCCCAATTCATAATTATTAGGTCATGGAAGAAGCCCAGGTGCCCATCGACCCATGAATGGATTAACAGATCATGGTATATGTACACCATGGAATATCATGCAGCCTGAAAAAAAGATGGAGACTTTACCTCTTTCATGTTTACATGGATGGAGCTAGAACATACTCTTCTTAGCAAAGTATCTCAAGAATGGAAGAAAAAGTATCCATTGTACACAGCCCTACTATGAAACTAATTTATAAGTACTCACACTTCCATATGAACGCTATAACCCAACTGCAGCCCAAGATGAAGGGAAAAGAGGAGGGGGAGGAGTAATGGTGGGACCACACCTATGGTGCATTTTACAAGGGTACATGTTAAATCTACTAAGTGTAGAATATAAATGTCTTAATACAATAACTAAGAAAATGTAGTGAAGGCTATGTTAACCAGTTTGATGAAAGTATTTCAAATTTTATATAAAACCGGCACATTGTACCCCATAATTGCATTAATGTACACAGCTATGATTTAATAAAAAAAAGAAGAAGAAGAATTCTTATTCAATCCTCTTGGCTGGAAATCACTTCTTTCTTCTCAAACCCCCTACAAAACTTTATTTAGGCCTGTCCAATAACAACTATAATGCCCTTACCTGTGTTAGTTATTTTTTTGTCTATGACTTAGTTGCCCTACTAGATTCTAAACACTGAATGAACAGTAGTAACTTTATACCTCATACCTATCAGGAAAACAGTAACTGCTTATATTTTATTGATTTCTGTATAGTCAGCACTTATCACAATGTTTTACTCACATAATGATTAGTAAATTTTGTTGTTGTTGTTGTTGTGTTTTTTTTATTAAATCATATTTGCGCACATTAATATTATCATGGGATACAGTGTGTTGTTTCCATATACAATTTGAAATACTTTCATCCAATTGGCCAACATAGCCATCATGTCGTTCTCATAATTGTATTAAGACATTTATATTCGACATTTAGAAAGATTCACATGTACCCTTATAGGATAAATCATAGGCATGGTCCCAGCAATCACCCTCCCTTTACCTATCCCCCCTCCCCTCCCTCTCCCCTTTCCCCGTATTCTTGGACTATAATTGGATTATAGCTTTCCTATGATAGTTAACAATTAGTTTCATAATAGGGCTGAGTACACTGGATACTTTTTCTTCTATTCTTGAGATACTTTGCTAAGAAGAATATTTTCCAGCTCCATCCATATAAACATGAAGGAGGTAATGTCTCCATCTTTCTTTATGACTGCATAGTATTCCATGGTGTACATATGCCACAATTTATTGATCCATTCATGGGTCGATGGGCACTTGGGCTTCTTCCAGGACCTAGCAATTGTGAATAGGGCTGCAGTGAACATTCTGGTACAGATATCTGTATTGTAGTGTGATTTTTGCTCTTCTCGATATATACCTAGCAGAGGAATTATAGAACCAAATGGCAGATCTATATTCAGTTCTCTAAGTGTTCTCCATATGACTTTCCAAAAGGGACGTATTAGTTTGCATTCCCACCAGCAGTGTAGAAGTGTTCCCTTTTCTCCACAACC